>NC_065447.1:93806502-94152075 GCF_917563875.1 Diabrotica virgifera virgifera
ACAGCGGAAGCTATCTCGTTGCCACCTCTTTTTGAACTAGACTCGTCCCACATGAAACATGAACCTTCGGCAGTACTATCATTATAGACGGTAAAATTAAATGTCCATAACTGCTTTAAATAAAACGACTTTCCATAAGTTAACATAGGTGTAGGGAGGCATTTTTGCAAATCCATCATTACTACGACTTCTTTTAAATTCTGCTTGCATCTTATCTTATCCTGCCTTTTTAACTTTTATCTGTTATCTGCGTCATTCAAATGATCTGCTTTTTCCTTTAAAATATCTTCAACATTAGGATCTGCCTCTTTTCGCTTATTTTCAAAACTGTCACAGGTGTCACATGTATCAATGTTAGGGGGCTTGAAATGAAGTTTCTTTGCTCAGAGATTGAAGGATTGAAAGAACCATCTTCTTTGCTCTTGATTCAGACATTTTTGGTTGTTGTTTATTATCACATTAATCTCGATAAAGACAAAGTTACTTTTATCTATAAACCATGCAAAAACATTAGCTTATAACCTCAATTGTTACACAGCTGACAGGCGGTTGTCCATAGAGATTGGACTGCCGTCTTTTTGTCAATCAGTGTGCCATGCAAAAAAGACCGGTGTACCACATAGGGCTTTTTGCAACAAATTTCACAGTGGACATCCGACTTGCAATTTTAGTAATATTGCCTGTACAACCACCTATTAACCACCATTCGAAAGATAACAACTTTAAGTGTATTATTGGCTGCATATCTCCATTTACTGTAAAAATGGACTACCGCCTTTTCAATTCTAACGTACAGATATGACGTAGCGATCTACCCAGAGACCTAGGTCATTTGTTCGAAAATCTGATTAAATTATTGGCAAAGGAGCACGAAAACAGACTTCATAGCCATGCAAACGTAGAAGCTATTCATCTCCTGGATTATCATGGAATAGTGAAAAGACTCAAAAAAGTAATGCTGTCCTTTCGAGTTAAGGTAAAAGTTTTTTTGTTACTGCAAATAGTTTATATCTAAAAAGATTGCGTGTTAAGTGCTATGTTTAAGTCTGTTAAAAAGAGTTGACGAATACCCCTGGAGAGAACTATGTAGAATAACATTAATTTAAAAAATTTTATTAGAGAAAATATGCTCTTTCGGTTAATGTCTAATTTTTTGTGACTAGGTGTAAATAACCAAGGCAATTTTTTATAGTACATTCTTTCATGGATTTTGCTGTAAATTTTAAAGAACCGCTTGGATTGACATGAAATTTGGCACACGGATAGCTAACATGTCAAATAAAAAAAGTGATATTTTGCCCATGTGTGCTTTTTTCATGGGGTGAATTACACCCCCTATAGGTGATGAAAAAATATATGTCCAAAATAAGTCCGAAAATGGATAAAGTGACTAATTCTAAGCAACCTTTACTTTATAGTGTTTTTTCACCAAGTCAATACTTTTCGAGTTAGTTGCGAGTGAATGTGTTCATTATTCAACAAAATAACCACGTTTTTAGATGGTTTTTCGCAAATAACAAAAAGTAAGTATTTTCCAGGAAAAAACATTCTTAGCAAAAATATAGCTTATAAAAAACTTAAAAAAATGGTGTATATGTTGGGGCTATATACCTAGCAAGAGCACAGTTATAGCTAATGAAAAATAGGTTCATATTCGTCAAGTTCCAAATCGAATATTTTATCGGGAAATATCCAAAAAATTAAGCACTTTTGGGAAAAACTCATTACAACTTTTTAAAGTGTTAAACATTCTTTATTTTTATTTTATAAAAAAATTTCTAGCATAAAAAGTTAGTCCCTTTTGTTTTGGCAAAAAAAAATAATAAAAATAAAGTTGGTCCCTTTTGTTTTGGCAAAAAAAAACCGGGAAGATCACCCCCTAATTAGCAACTTAAATGAAATTAATCTTTACCGCTTCACAACTTACTTTACTTATGTTGTATTTATATGATCCGTAAGTTGCATTAATTCAAAGTGCTTATTTTGGAAAAAAATTGGTTTTAAAGTATAATTTAAAAAAATTTTTTGTTTTTCTGTAAGACACAAACTGGTTAAGATTTGGTGTTTCTAAATTTGCATAAACTCGTGATTAGTGACTAGTTCAAATCTTTTTAACTGCAGCCCTTTCAAAAATAAAAACTTTGAACCGATGAGACCTACAGATCATATAAACAATACATATACGAGTAAAAAACTTGTGAAGTGGTAACGATTAAGTTCAATAGATATGCTAATTAGGGGGTGATTTTCCCGATTTTTTTATCAAAACAAAAGGCACCAACTTTATTTTGAGCGTATCTTGTTTACTTTTGATGCTAGAAATTTTTTTATAAAGCAAAAATAAACATTTTTTAAACACTTTAAAAAAGTTAAAATGAGTTTTCCCCAAAAAGTGCTTAATTTTTTGATTATTTCTCGTTGAAATATTCGATTTCAAATTTGAGGATAATGAACCTATTTTTGATTAGCTAAAACTCTGCTTCTGCTAGGTATAGAGGCCTAACATATACACTTTTTTCAGTTTTTTACAGGCTATATTTTTGCTAAGAATGTTTTTTTCTAAAAAATAATTACTTTTGAGTTTTTTGCGATAAACCGTTTAAAAACGTGATTATTTTGTTGAAAAATGAACATATTCACTCGCAAATAACTCGAAAAGTATTGACTTGGCGAAGAAACTCTATGGAACAAAAGTTGCTTAAAATTAGTCATTTTATCCATTTCCGGACTCATTTTGGACACGTATTTTTTCACCTACGAGAGGGGGTGAAACTCACCCCCAGAGTGAAAGCACACATCGGCACAATATCACGTTTTTTCTCTGACGTGTTAGCTATGTGTATACCAAATTTCATGTCAATCCAAGCGGTAAAAAATAAAAAGAACGTACTATTTATTAGGTGTTTTTTTATTCTATGAAAACGGACTATTAGTAAAAAAAATATCCAAATTAAAATATTCACCAATGATGCAAAGGCGCAAAGAAATTAATGATTTGCTTTGTGGTTGTTTCTTATTTATTTATAATTTTACGTGTTCTTCATTACTATCCAGAATTATTGTTTGTGTCATTTAGTGTTACCTTAAACTTACACTGTTTATATAGTAAAGAGAAGGCTCAAGTCTCTTCTAAACTTGAGAGCAAACTGATATCTTGTGCATAAGCAACCATTTTATACCATGTACTTTATCGCTTGTAACTCGAGACTTAATATCACAAGGAAACTTTCGCAGCAACAGCTTTTCTCTTACCATAAAGCAAAAGTTTTTACCCAATTGCAACGTGCTCCGGGAAATTTATCATTTTGCTCCAAATTCCCATCTGAAAACATAGAAGCCGATATTGCCAAGCAAGCACTTCTTATAAGTAATCCCGAAAGGATCCGTTATTCATTTAACGTCGAACTTCAAATTTGTTTTCTTTGAATATCCCAAAATTTACGGCGTTAAAACGCCGGATTATTGGCCATAACTTAGGTAGTATGGAGGTTCAATATTATTGTCTTGGTTAAGGGAGGGACTGCGTCGGTTTAATAAATTTTCCCTCACGGAGACGGGGCTTCCAGGAACAATAAAATATTTTGAGAAGAATGAGGGTTCATTCATGAAAATACTTTAATAATATCCTTAAATATTCAATGTATTTGGATGGAATCCTCATAAAAATATTGTAAACATAGCTTAGGCAAAAATATATACATGCTATGGTTTTAATAATCAAATATAAATATCAATATAAGTTCAAGGAATTGCATGTTTAGTAGTTAATAAATCGTGTTAGTTTTGCTCTGGTTAAAGTTTTGCTCTATCCCAGAGAACGGCAGTTTTCGCCAGTGGCATCTCCAGTTTTCGCCAGTGGCAAGTTACATCTCTCTCTCTCTCTCTCTCTCTCTCTCTCTCTCTCTCTCTCTCTCTCTCTCTCTCTCTCTCTCCTGTCGTTGCCCCATTACTGAGGATCGTAATTTCTTCCAATATTCCTAACCCCCCTACATGCGACACTATAATATATACACGAAAATTTTGATTTTATAAATCTAAATCATTTGCCGAAATTACTAAATCATCCATATATCAACCATCCATTTTGGTCTAAGGGTGCAGATTTTACGGCCCTTAACATTTAGGGTCTGTTTTTCGTTCTCGTCCCCAGAACTCCCAAAAATTTCAAAAATTTAAATCGGATCTTTACTGCTGCTGATAGTACTGATCATTATCTTTCCAACGCATGTTCAATTTTGAAAATCGGTTATACCATTCAAAAGCTACCGCATTCAAAAATATGACTCAATTTCTATTTAAAAATGGGAAAATGTTTGTATGTATGTATGTATTTATGTATGTGAAAAAGTTACACCGATCTGAATTTTTTTCTGTGTTTCAAGAAGGGGCCAGTGCCGATTTAGAACTGGTGTAGTTTGTGACTTTCGACCACCATTAGCCAGATATACGACTGGGAAAGTACAAAACGGCATATTTTTTGGGGATATATGTATATCTTAGGTTCAAGGAGAGATAGTAAAACTGCAAGTACACCAAATCAATAGCGTTGGGTTAATATTTCAAATGGTGCCTAAGCGGTCAAGGTCAGACATACACACGGCTCGGTATAGCCGAAAAACTAAAAATCTAAACTTTGAAGATTTTGCATTTTTGAGATATACTCAAAATTTAAACCTACGAAAAGCCTACGCAAATAACTGAGCGTTTGTAGGAGGACTCTAGACGCGTATAACCTTAAACGGTGTATACCTCGCTCAATCATTTCTGTACTACCTTCAGTTATCATACTTGACCTACTAACCATTGACTTGACATACGTGATCAAAATTGGTCAAGCCGTTTAGAAGTTACCGAGCTCCAAAAGTATAATCCATGTATTGCCGAAATGGTTTATGTAGCTGTAGTGGTTACAACGCTAAATTTGATCGGGCAATTCGAGTTCATTTGCCAGTCATCCCAATATTTTTTTCAATCTATTTCGAATGAAAAAAAAAACTAGTTCAAATTCGACGGACGTAAAGAATTATATTGAAAAAAATATTAGGATGGCTGGGATATGAACTCGCATTGTCCTATCACACGTTTAGTGTCCTAACCACTAGATCATTTTGGAGATAATGCGACAAATGTCACCATTTATAACGCTTAGCGTGTAATCGAGAAATATTACATTTAAGTTTATAGATTTAATTTATAAAAACACTTTGTGAAAAACTCCTGATGCCAGAATAAAAAACGCTAAATATTCCAGCAATAAAAGAACGGACATGAATACATATTACGTGGCTCGAAAATGTATTTTCATTTTGATGAAAATTAAAATTCTAGTATTATTTTGAAAGATTTTTTCATAATAGTTGCTAAATTTGAAGTAAAACGCGCCACAAAAGAGCTTCAAAATGCAAACTGTATCAAAGTTACTGTCTTGTAGCGCGTTTTACTTCAAATTTATCAAATATTATGAAAAATTCTTAAAAAAAATACTATAATTATATTTTCCATCAAAATGAAAATATATTTTCGCGCTACGTAATATTCATGTCTGCTCTTTTATAGCTGGAATATTGTGTGCGCCACTCATTTCTACGGCGCGCGTAGTTTAGCGGTTTTTTATTCTTGCCAGTATATTATACGAGACAAATTGTGTTACGAGTTACACATAATATCTCCTTCCCTTCTTGTTAGTTCTTACCATATCGTAATGTTCTTGTTAGTTCTTATTCAATATTCCGCTCGGTTCTAGCTCAATTTCTCGAATGCAATTGCTCGAAATCAATTGATCGAAAACGAATTGCTTGACATGAAAATTGCTCGAAATACAAATTGCCCGAATAAAGTAGAAAATGATATATTTATCCACAAAAACCTTCTATAAAGATTTTTTTAAAATTAAATCTGTAGCTTCTATAATTTTTTATTTATAACTCTAAAGTCACCCTTCTCACAAATATTGGCGCACTGTAAACTAGCGTACGGTGAAGTGCACGGTTGAGTTATTTTAATGTAATTCTTTAACTAATGGATCAAATGAGACTTTATAAATTGATCATGAAAGAAGAATAATTTATCTATCTTATGGTTGCAATAAAAAGAAATAAAATGTATGGGCATAAGTATGGTATGGGCGGAAAGTGAGACCTGGTTTCAAAATTATTTAAAAATGTGTAATTAATACAATTTTTCTTATAAAACTCTCAATTTTGCACAGCTTACCTTGTAGGCATCTGACTAAACGATGTTTCTTTCAAAAAAAATCTCAAAAATTTAATTCAAATGATACGATGTCTCAAAAAATGTAATTTTTGAAAACTCCGTAGTTTTACAGAATTACCACCACTTTAAGACGGTATTACTCAAGTTTGAACAGATTTATTACAATTTTATAGGGCTTTTCTAAAGCTTAGAATGCAAGCTTTAAATTGCACTAAATTATTTTACTTTAGAAATGAAATAAACTATTACTTTTTGAGAAAATTAAGAAAGATAACAAAAATGTAATACAAAAACCAAAAATTACCAGATAAAAAAATGTTTATACAAAGTGGTCAAAACTTTTTTCTATAAAACTTACCGAAAATACATTTAATAATAAGCTTCAACAATAATAAATGTTCAACAAAAAATTTTTTAGCTCTTATACAGTATGTCTGCGTATCTTGAAACCTATTGATAACTTTTTTATTATCAGTTTTACAAAAAAAAGTTATTCTTTGTAAAATACTCTGCATCGTATGTAATCTAAGTCGCAACCATCAAATGTCAAATTTTGTTAATTTTGTACGAGGTATGTCAAAGAATATGAATTTCACTCAAGAGTAAAATAGGTACCTTTATATTTCACAATATCGAAAATTGTTATTAAGAAAAGTTGTTTGGAATTAAAAAATATGTTTCAGTGTTCAATTGCATCCTTCTAATTAAAATATTGTGACTAATAAAGACACTCTTAAAATAAAGTGACAACTCTTAAGTAAAATTCATATTTTTACATACCTCGTATAAAATTGCAAAAGTTTGATATCTGTTAGTGGTATCTTAGTGTTAGTGGTATTTTATGAAGAATAACTTTTTTTCGTAAAATTGATAATAAACTAGTTATCATAACTGTAATAAAATGATGATGGGTATCTGTAATTTGAGAAAAAATTTAAATTTTTTTTCGATTAGAATGATATAATTGTGTATTAAAACATAATTTTTGATTTCAAACAACTTTTCATAATTGCATTTTTTTGATATTCTGGAATATGAAGGTACTTTACTCTTAACGAAATTTATATTTTTGACATAACTCGTATAAAATTGATAAAATTTGATATATGACCGTTGAGTTTTTAAATTTTTGACTATCCAGAGCATTTTATGAAGAAAACTTTTTTTCGTAAAATTGATAGTAAAAAAGTTTTGCATGTGGTTCCTAGCTAAGCAGACAAACTGTATAAGAGCTTCTGTATAAGAATTTTTAAATTGTAATGCCATATTTGGATTCAGCATAATCAAAAACAAAGTAGAAACATATTTGATTAAAGTAAAATGATGAATTCAACTATATTTTTAAAATAATTTATACAAAACAATTGTTATTGTTTAAACAATTAATAAACAATTAGCGGCCAAATCTGCGAGTAGACCTTTTTACTTTAACATGTATATAAACTAACAAAAAAAGTTTTAGAAAAATATAAGCTTGTTTGAATTTTCCGAAACAATGTAAAATTTCAGTTTTCGTTCTAATTGCACTCCCCTATTTGAGCAATTTGTATTTTAAGCAATTTTCGTGTCGAGCAATTCGTTTTCGAGCAACTGATTTCGAGCAATTGCATTCTAGCAATTCACCGGTTACCGTTCCGCTCCAGTTTCTTTTGTTTCTAACCCATGAATATTTTCTGCGATCTGGTCCCTTTGAATGTTGGAGATTAAGATGGTATACTGCAATAGCTATTTGTATAACAAGGGAGGAAAGTGCTACTTTTCCTCCCGAGAAGGAAGTTCACTGGCCGACGGGTAGCGGAGGGTAGTAATCATTCAAGGGAGGAAAGGGCACTTTACTCCCATGTTATACATATGATTTTTCCACCTTCCTCCAATACCAAGTATTTTTTTCATTTTTACTTAATTTAATTATGTAACTAACCAACAAAATTTATTAGAACTAAAACTAACAAGTAGGTACAATATAACTGTCAACTGTCTAAAAATTTAAGTCAAATTATTAATGAAAACATTGTTAAATCAAAATAACAATTTACTGTTTTTTACCATTCTGCAGATACGGGGTTTTTATAAATATACGTTAAAATGTATAGATACTTACGTAATAGAAAATAGATATTGTACAGGGCGTCAATCAGTTATATTTCATGAATGAAATACCATGACGTCACTTTTACTTTTCCTCCCTATGGAGGAAAAATATTTTCATCCCTAGGGAGGAAAAGTACAACTTTGCTCCCTACAATCAGGTCCGGAAAAGTATAGTTTCGGTAGAAGTAGGTGGAAAAATATTTTATTTGTCACTTCTTAAATTATTGCCTCCCTATGAGACTTTTCACTATACTTGATATAAAGTTGGTAATAAATAAGTAATTAACTAGAATATACCCAATACAGAAAACGTATAGACCCAAAGCAAACTTCTTATTTGTTGGTATTTTTTTGACTTAAACCTTTCTTTATACCTCTATAGTTTTTATTATTATATTTTATACCAAGAGGAAAACCTTAAGAACGGGATTAAAAACTAAAATAAACTAATAAAAGTACTGGCTGGATTTACATTTCCACCGAAGGCAGCTGAGAAATAATTACTTACTTAGGTAAACAATGAATCGCCCGACAGACTTTGTGTTTCTAGATTTCGTTCTTTTCGTAAAATTAATGTTTTTACCCATCTGGCAGAAAGAATCGTCAAAAAGTGTAGACAAGACTTATTTACATTCGGGATAAAGTAAGTCATAATTAAGGTAATTGGCAAAAATAGCTGAAAGATTAATTTTAATGAGAATTAATGTTCTGTCAACAACTAAAGAATGACGATTGCATATAGTTAGGGTATAGGACAAAAGTTTTAATATAACTATAATACGTTGCAGCAGCCGACAAAATTTGAGTGAGTGAGAACTGAAAGTCCGTGGTGTACAGACGTGTTTACAATTGCTCTCTAAAATATATAGTTTCGTGCCATTGATTGTTTTTAATTAATCAAACAGTAAGTCTTTTTTGGATCTACTACATACATTAGTTTAATTAACAACTTCAAAAAAACATAAACCTGCACCTCATTAGAAGAATGTCTTCAAAATCTCTGTGCTTATATTGCAATAATTTGTTAATGGAGATCGATAGCCAGGTCTCTTGTCTAAGTTGCAACAAATTATGCCATAAAAGATGTGCTCGATCAGAATTAAATGGTTGCAATGAAACATCCGTATCATTTGAGAACTGGCATTGTAATACCTGTAGACCCTCTCCGAATAACATTACTCTTCAGAATGAACCATCTATGTCTTCAGCCTCGCTACTCAGCAACCATCAGTTTGATTTACTTATGGACAAATTATCCATTCTCACAAATTCTGTGACAGAATTAAATAACAAGTTTTCTACACAATCACAAATGCTTGAAAACTGCATGAAGGATGTATCCGCTCTTCGTGATGAAAATAATCTTCTTCGTGAAAAAGTTAGTTCCTTGGAAAAACTAGTGAACTCTCCAACTCCGTCACAAGATGATATATATTACGAAACTACTCAGCGTTTGAAGCGGGAAAAGAACGTCCTACTCCTAGGAGTTCCTGAAAGATCACCCGAAGATGACGCTCGCATAATTAAAGAAGTAATTACGCACTTATCTCCGAATTCTGCGAATTGTATCCAGTCCGGCTATCGTCTTGGAAAAAATACTAATAATAACAAACCTCGTCTTTATCGTGTTATTTTTGGGACTCCTAAGGCTGCATTGGACGTTTTGAGAAACAAGAAGAATATTTCTCGTAATTTATATCCTTCAGTTAAGATAATCTCTGATATGACACCTAAACAGCGTCAACATCTAAATGATTTACGTGCAGAACTAGAGTTACGATTAAAAACTGAAACAAATCTCACTATTAAATATGTTTATGGAGTTCCGCAAATCGTTCAAATACTATCCAACAAAAGAGTTCGCGAGGAAGAGTCTTCACCTAACCGAGAGTCTGGCCTAAAAGTTGTAAAACCTGCCTCCTCGAAATCTGAATAGCAATCAGTACACATTGTTTTTTGGAACTCACAAGGAATTAATAGTGTTAATGACTTTTTAAGTGATTTCAATGATATACCCATTCTTTGTTTATCGGAAACATGGGTTATTACCGAAAATATAAAATTTTCAAATTATTTATCTACTTACTCATGTGCCAGTTCAGTTGCCATAAAAGAAAAATCCTTGGGTAGGGCTAGCGGTGGTCTATCAATTTTTTGTAATCCCAACCTTTCTTCTGTTTGTATTGATAAATCACCTTGGTGGATCTTTTGTTTAATATCTAGCAATAATTATAAATTTGTAGTCTGTAACGTTTATTTTAAACCTAGTCTAAGTATTGAATATTTATTGTCACTATTTCAGGAGGTGTTATCTAATATTTTAGAGAAATTTAATGATACACCTATAATTATTGGAGGAGACTTTAACTCCCGTGTTTCAGACAATGACGTATCCCCTCCTGAAATATTTGAAAACACAAATTTTTTTGACGAGAGACAAAGTTTAGATACTGTAATTAATGCAAAAGGTAGATGCCTTCTTGATTTCATGAATTTTAACGGGTTCTGTCTGTTAAATGGTAGGTGTATTTCTGACCGGCCTGCAAAATTTACTTTCGTCGGCCCTATGGGCAAGAGTACAATAGATTTAGTTTGGGTAAATAACTCACATTTGCACTTTGTTAATGATGTTTACGTAAATACAACGTGTACTTTATCAGACCACTTTCCTGTTTCATGCTTTATAACTCAAACGTATCTCTCACCTATGAAAGAAACTATAATAAAAAATAAAACTATTTTTAAGTTAAATGAATCTTTAGTTTTGTCTTATAAACTAAACATGCAAAATTCGGCGGGGGTGCACATAATTCATGATGTCGAAATGGCAAACAAAAACCTGTTGGATAATATTTATAAAACAGCTGATAATCTTGGGCTGTCAAAAAGTATAATCGCTCCTAACAGACCTAATAAACACAAACCGTGGTATGATTGTCAATGTAGAGATCTAAAGAAATCAGTTAAAAGTAAACTCAAAATTTGTCAACAAAACAATTTCTCAAATCAAACTAAAAACGAATACTTAATTATTAAAGCAGAGTATAAAAAATTATTAAAAGTAAAAAAAACTGAATTTCAACAAAATATTATTGGTAATATTTCCAACTCTACTGATTCAAAAACTTTTTGGTTTCATATTAAAAGAGCTCGAAATATTTCAAATAGTTACATATCTTTACCTGCTGCAACATGGGAAACATTCTACTCTGAAATTATGGGAGCCGGGATAGTGGACACAACCCTCTATTTCGATGCGAGGAATCCGTATTTTGATAATCCTATTACCACCAATGAAATTTACTTAGCTTTAAATTCCTGTCAAAACAACAAAGCTCCAGGATCTGATAATATTCCCTATGAGTTTTACAAATACTTACCAAATAACTGGATCTTATACCTTAACTCATTTTTCAATACTATCTTCAACACTTCCACTTTTCCTAATAGTTGGTCGAAAATTACTCTAAAAATGCTCCACAAAAAAGGTCCCTCTAACGATCCTTCCAATTACAGGGGAATTGCTTTAGTAAACTGCATTACTAAAGTATTCATGCAAATTATTTTGAACCGTTTAGTCAATTGGGTAGAATCGTTTAATATACTTCCCGAATCCCAATCTGGTTTTCGTAAAGAACGTGGTTGTTACGATAATGTCTATACTCTTACATCCATCATTCAATTTCGTCTCCGATTTAAAAAGCGCAAGCTATTTGTATTGTTTGTTGACTTTAAGCGGGCTTTTGATTGCATTAACCACGCGTTGCTCTGGTCTAAACTTTTTGCTTTGGGTATTAGCTCTAAAATTGTACTTCTACTTAAATCTTTCTATTCTAATGCTACCTTTAGGGTTAATGCTGACGAGCAATATACTAAATCGTTTAACATTTGTGAGGGCGTGTTACAGGGAGAAGTCCTCAGTCCCTTGTTATTTGCGTTATTTCTTGCAGACATCGAAGATTTTTTTAAAAGCCGCGGAGCAGAAGGCATCAATGTTAATAACGTAAATGAAACTCTTATGCTTTTATACGCTGACGATTTGGTAATATTGGGTCACTCGGAGATCGATATATCAAAAAAATTAAAAATGTTGGAGGATTACTGCAAACAAAACAAACTTACTGTCAATACTGCTAAAACTAAAATTATGTGTTTCTCTAGGGGTCCTTATAACTTAAAAAATAATATTAAATTCACTTTCAATCAATATCCCATTCTATTAACTAACACCTATAATTACCTTGGAGTGACTTTTGCCTCTTCGTCTCTATTCCGTGAAATGGCAGATGTGAGTAATGCGAAAGCTAAACAAGCAACTGGAGCACTTATACCTGTTCTAGCTAAACTTAAAATTGACTGCATGCAAACGAGGCTACAACTTTTTGATGCATTAGTAACAAGTACAATCTCCAATTGTATTTCTGTATGGGCACTCCGTTATGTAGATGTTCTCGAACAAGTTCAAGTACAATTCCTAAAACGAATTCTTATGCTTCCCATATCCACACCCGGTTACATAGTCAGAGTGGAATGCGGCAGAGTCAAACTCTTGTATAATATATTCAAGTGGACACTAAACTGGTTGAAGAAAATTTATATGATGGACGATTCCCGTTACCCCAAAATGTGCTTTTTTCGTCAACTACAACTGATGGAGACCGATAGCAGGTATAACTGGGCAGCGCAGGTAAAATCACTTTTTACTTTTATTGATGCTGAACCTATTTGGAATAATCTCTCCCTTCATTCCCTACAACTGAATAGAAAAGCCTTGTTAATCAAATTTAAAAATAAGCTCTCAGAATTAGATATTTCTCTTTGTCAGCAATCCAATTTTCTCCCCTTATATAAACACCTAGCTCTTTCCGAATTAAGTCAAAAATACTTATGCCTAAAAATGCCCATCCAGATTACAAGAACTATTGCACAGCTTCGATTATGTAATTCATTCTGCTTAACGTTCACTTATAAGGATTCTACATATAAAATTAATCCTAATGAAATCTGTACTATTTGTAACAATAAGGAGTTAGAAACAATTGAACATATACTTTTTGATTGTCCAATATATTCTTGTATGAAACAATCATCCATTAATTATATAGCCGATATTGATACTGTAACTCATACCTTAAATAACATTACAGTGTATTCAGCTAAAATAATAGCTGGCTATATCTGGAATGTTCTAAAACTTAGGTCTTTCATCATAAATGAATAGTTAAATACGTAAATTATACTTTGTATCTTTAATTAATTCTTATATAACTCGTTGTTTTTTTTTTTTTTTTTTTTTTGTTTCTTTCTTTTGTTTATCCCTAAAATAAACATATTGTGTGTTTCTTGGGATGAAGAAGGGAAAGAAAGAAAAAAGGAACGAAATATTTGTTCTCACCCTTTCCATAAAATTGTAAAATTTTAAAAGGAAATAAATGTATCTATCTATCTATCTATCTATCTATAAGAATTTTTAAATTGTAATGCCATATTTGGATTCAGCATAATCAAAAACAAAGTAGAAACATATTTGATTAAAGTAAAATGATGAATTCAACTATATTTTTAAAATAATTTATACAAAACAATTGTTATTGTTTAAACAATTAATAAACAATTAGCGGCCAAATCTGCGAGTAGACCTTTTTACTTTAACATGTATATAAACTAACAAAAAAAGTTTTAGAAAAATATAAGCTTGTTTGAATTTTCCGAAACAATGTAAAATTTCAGTTTTCGTTCTAATTGCACTCCCCTATTTGAGCAATTTGTATTTTAAGCAATTTTCGTGTCGAGCAATTCGTTTTCGAGCAACTGATTTCGAGCAATTGCATTCTAGCAATTCACCGGTTACCGTTCCGCTCCAGTTTCTTTTGTTTCTAACCCATGAATATTTTCTGCGATCTGGTCCCTTTGAATGTTGGAGATTAAGATGGTATACTGCAATAGCTATTTGTATAACAAGGGAGGAAAGTGCTACTTTTCCTCCCGAGAAGGAAGTTCACTGGCCGACGGGTAGCGGAGGGTAGTAATCATTCAAGGGAGGAAAGGGCACTTTACTCCCATGTTATACATATGATTTTTCCACCTTCCTCCAATACCAAGTATTTTTTTCATTTTTACTTAATTTAATTATGTAACTAACCAACAAAATTTATTAGAACTAAAACTAACAAGTAGGTACAATATAACTGTCAACTGTCTAAAAATTTAAGTCAAATTATTAATGAAAACATTGTTAAATCAAAATAACAATTTACTGTTTTTTACCATTCTGCAGATACGGGGTTTTTATAAATATACGTTAAAATGTATAGATACTTACGTAATAGAAAATAGATATTGTACAGGGCGTCAATCAGTTATATTTCATGAATGAAATACCATGACGTCACTTTTACTTTTCCTCCCTATGGAGGAAAAATATTTTCATCCCTAGGGAGGAAAAGTACAACTTTGCTCCCTACAATCAGGTCCGGAAAAGTATAGTTTCGGTAGAAGTAGGTGGAAAAATATTTTATTTGTCACTTCTTAAATTATTGCCTCCCTATGAGACTTTTCACTATACTTGATATAAAGTTGGTAATAAATAAGTAATTAACTAGAATATACCCAATACAGAAAACGTATAGACCCAAAGCAAACTTCTTATTTGTTGGTATTTTTTTGACTTAAACCTTTCTTTATACCTCTATAGTTTTTATTATTATATTTTATACCAAGAGGAAAACCTTAAGAACGGGATTAAAAACTAAAATAAACTAATAAAAGTACTGGCTGGATTTACATTTCCACCGAAGGCAGCTGAGAAATAATTACTTACTTAGGTAAACAATGAATCGCCCGACAGACTTTGTGTTTCTAGATTTCGTTCTTTTCGTAAAATTAATGTTTTTACCCATCTGGCAGAAAGAATCGTCAAAAAGTGTAGACAAGACTTATTTACATTCGGGATAAAGTAAGTCATAATTAAGGTAATTGGCAAAAATAGCTGAAAGATTAATTTTAATGAGAATTAATGTTCTGTCAACAACTAAAGAATGACGATTGCATATAGTTAGGGTATAGGACAAAAGTTTTAATATAACTATAATACGTTGCAGCAGCCGACAAAATTTTTTATCATACTGTAGCCATGATTACCAATTAAATACCTTTTGGCAAAATAAAATATGGTCCTCAGCAATAATAGATCCATAAAGTACAATCTTAAATCATACTGCAAACCTCAGAGTTAAAGGTGAACACACCGAATACGTGAAAGTCATCCGTGGAGGAGGCAAAGCTGTATGTTGTTCCCTCTAATTTTCAGTCTCTACTTTGAAAGAACATTCGCCGAAGCTTTGCACGAAACTGAAAAAGGAATTCTACTAAATAGGTACCAGCAAAATAATATCAGGAATGCAGATTGCAGATGACACCATAGTATTTGCGCACAACCTAGAAGACATATAAGTCCTTATGAACAAAATCTCATATTACTGTCAACAATATGGACTCAATATACATAAACGTAAAGAAGAAAAGCTTAAGATCATTAACAAGAAAAATATAACACAAGGGCAACTCTATATCAACCAAACCCCTTTTACTCTGGGCTAATTAGCAAAATACAAGGAAAAGAACTTTATGACTGTATATATTAATAATATAGGTATGCAAAGTCCGCAGATAGTGTGCTACTTTTTTTAAAAACAAAATGGCGCCTGAAAATAGTGTTTTTTTTTAAATTTTTGCTCTGTAACTCCAACGATTTTAACTTTACACCAAAAACACTTATATAAAAATTATCCGAAATTAAATTCTGCACAGAGATGTGTTTTTCCCGATTTACTTCGACGAAAATTTTCGCCGGAAAATGCGGGTTCTTCCAACAAATTCTTTAATTTTCAACTAAAATTTTAGATAAGTGATTGTTTATCAATAATTAAATAACTTGGTAATATGAAAGCTCTTTTCATATAGATTACAATTCCATAAGCCAATGAAAGTTGAATAAACAGTTTAGCAACAATTGAATTGTTAATTAAAAATTTACGGTCGCCATAATAACCACAATCATTATGATACATAAGAATAATTATGATTTTTGTATAAAAAGATACTGTACCTATGACATGTACTTTACAGAATTGAAATTGGACTATTTATGCGGCCTCAGGAATATTTTAAAATTATAAACAATTTTTTAGCTTATAAACAAATACAATATCTCGGGAAATATTAAATTAAATTACATCATGAAAACGGCATTGGAAAAAAGCGGCAAGACGCTTCTTTTAAAAGAAAAAACTTTTAATTGTGATGAGTGGTTCCTGAGATACAACCAGTCAAATTTGACTGGCATTTACAGCAAAGATACACAATAGGATCATAATTTTCAAACCATCACCTTTTCATTTCGGTCCTCTTTCTGCCCACCAATTTTCACATCTTTAAAATACTCGTAACATAATAGTTATTTATGATATAAGTGTTAAAAGTACAAATTTAAGGCACGCATGTGAAAGTTTACACATGAGTGCCTTAAAAATGTACTTTTTAACACGCATATCATACAATATTTTTTCTGCAAACGTAATTACAGGACAATATCTACAAAACTTTTACTTGAACGTGACTGACATTCCATTTTTATATTTTTTTGACATTACATAAAAATTGTCTATACGGTCAATACGAACTGCAGTGCCTTAAAAATATTTTAAAGCACTAGTTCCTTAAATTAGCATTTTTAGCGCTCGTATGGAGTGATAAAAATTTCATTTTTAACACGGTGGTAGAAAATATATATTATTATAATAAAAACTATCGATATTACGAGTGAAAATTGCCAAAAATAGCAAAATTCCAATCAAAAATTAGGTTAGAGAAAATGTAATCTCAAAGTTTAAAATCGGTATACGTTAAAAAAATGCATTTTCTCGGCTTCCCATGGAGCAATTTTCTTTATTCTTTTTTTGTTCCCAAGTAACTCGAATAGAGCCATCTAACTAACGCATAATTAAATGTCAAACTTGCTTTTGTTTTGTTATAATATATTAATTTATTTATAAAAAAGAAAACTACAAATTTTTTCCAGTTGTAGGCTATTTTTAGATAAGCTTACTACAAGTGTACCTTTTAACGTTAAAAATACAAATATTTTCATTTGAAAGCTGTATAGTTATTTAAACAATATTTATTTAAACAAATTAAAAATTTTTGTTATAATAAATAATTTAATTTTTTATAACAAAACAAAAGCAACTTTGACATTTAATAATGCGTTAGTTAGATGGCTCTACAGGATTTACTTGGGAACAAAAAAATAATGAAGAAACCGAAAAAATGCATTTCTTTAACGTATACCGATTTTGAACTTGGAGATTACATTTTCTCCAACCTAATTTTTGATTGGAATTTTGCTCTTTTTGTCAATTTTCACTCGTAATGTCGATAGTTTTTATTATAATAATATATTTTATATTATGAGTACTTTAAAGATATGAAAATTGGTGTGCAGAAAGATTACCGAAATGAAAAGGTGATGGTTTGTAAATTATGATCCTATTGTTTATTTTTGCCGTAAATGCCGGTCAATTTTTACCGGTTGTATCTCAGGAACCACTCATCGCAAATACATTTTTTGTCTTTTAAAAGAAGCGTCCTGCCGCTTTTATTCCAATACCGTTTTCATGATTTAAATTAATTTAATATTTTCCCAGATATTCTAGTTGTCTATAAGCCAAAAAATTGTTTATAATCTTAAAACATTCCTGAGGCCGCTTAAATAATCCAATTTCGGTTCTGTAAAGTATATTACATAGGTACAGTATCTTTTTATACAAAAATGATAATTATTCTTATGTATCATAGTTTTTTTTTCTCTGATTCTGGCTTTGGTTTAGAACTAGAACCTTTAGCCACGTAATTGTATAACTTATCACTAAGTCAGGGGAGTAATGTGTAGTGTGTGTGTTGAGTAATTGTCTTGTTACTTTGCAAAGTCGACGTCATTGTCTTTGCAAAGAGACGCTAATTGTTTCCGAACGTCTGCGGTCCCTCCGGTGAGTACCGATCCCACAAGGACAGAAACTATTTTTCATTTATTAATTTATAATAAATGAAAAATTTCTGCCCCTGGTAGGATTCGAACTCCCGACCTTTCGTTTCAAAGGTAGGCGCTCTAACGACTGCGCCACAGAGGGGGTTTATCATAGTTATGTATCATAGTTATTGTAGTTATTATAGCGACCGTAAATTTTTAATTAACAATTCAATTGTTGCTAAACTGTTATTTAAAGTTAATTAATTATTGATAAACAATTACTTATCTAAAATTTTAGTTGAAAATTAAAGATTTTGTTGGAAAAAAAACGCAATTTCCGGGGAAAATTTTCGTCGAAGTAAATCGGGAAAAACACGTCTCTAAGCAGAATTTAATTATGGTATTGGTGTTTTTGGTGTAAAGTTAAAATCTTTGGAGTTATAAAGCAACAATTAAAAAAGCACGATTTTCAGGCGCCATTTTATTTTAAAAAAAGTAGCACACTATCTGCGGACTTTGCATACCTATATTATTAATATATTATTATACAGTCATAAGATTCGATTCCATCAATAAAATTGCTGGTAAATAACTTTTCCCAAAAATGCCCTATTCTCCGATAATCTGCCCAGACTATTATAAATATTGACGCACTACAATTGCTTCGCCACCATAATAAATGAAGAATGGACTAACAACCAAGAAATAAAAGCGCGCATTGGAAAAGCTAAATCCACCTTCAACCGTATGTAGGCCTTCTTCAAAAGCCACAACCTCTCTCTTGGGATAAAAGTAAGAATGCGGCGAAGCTACGTCTTCTCTGTCCTTTTTTATGTTGCTAGATCGTTTACCTTGAACGAAGATATGTGTAGAAAATTGGAAGCATTTGAGATGGGGCTATATCGTATAATTTTTAAAATATCTTGGACTGACCGGGTCCTCAGTAGGGTAGTCCTCAGAAAAATTAAGAAGAACCGAGAGGTACTGACCACCATCAAATGTCGATAGTTAAAATACTTTTGAAATGTTATACGAAATGGATCTAGATATGCCCTCCTACAGGCCATCCTGCAAGGAAAAATATTTGGAAAGCGAGGTCAGGAATAAGAAAAACATCCTAGGTAAAGAACATCAGAACATGGTTCAACAAAACATCTGTGTAGCTTTTCCGCGTTGATGAAGATAAGTTAAAGATTGCCATAATGATCGCCAACATTCGTTAGGGATAGGCACATCAAGAAGAAGAAGAAGGTTCAGTCGCGAACAATCTGATTAAAATTTCCGTTCTACTTTGAAACTGTGTCGTACCCACTCATACTGAACTTAACCTCGCCAAAATTATTTTAAAATTGTGTAGTATTTGTTTGAAAACTTGTCCTCGGTTTCATTAACTTGGAGCTTTTTCTTTCAGAATCTTTTCTTATTTATTTTTCCTTAAACTATAAAGTTTTAGACTTGATATCTGTTTCATTTTTGCATTACGTAGCCTAGATATTCGAGCACTTTTTAACTGTTTGTACCACTTACACAGGGTAAGGCAAATAAAGGGCCTATTAGAAATATCTCGAGAACTAAAGCAACAGAATTATGAAAATTGTAATCAAGGGGTTTTGAGGAGTCATCTGTTTAAAGAAAATATTTTCATCTATTTGCTACTTCCGGTTATACCGGAAGTTGCTTATAACTTCGTTTTTTTTTAAAGGGATGCCCTGTATAGTTTTACATTTTTGGATTCTGTTCGATGTCTTTTTTCTTAAAATATGAGGTTTTGTAATGTTATAGAGGGTATGTTAAAAGATCATTACGTTTTTTTATTAATTTCGTAGCAATATTCACACCCTGTAGAATTGTAATAGTTTGACATCTAAAACTCTACTTACGTTCAAATTATTTTTAATATAGTCTACTATTGTTAAGAATCATAAGTATAGCTAATTTTAAAATTTTAGTATACCAGGTTGGTCGAAATTAGGAATGAGTATTTTCTGAGTTTTCTTAAATGGAACACCCTGTATTTTAGTATTGTAATGGAATGATATTTTATGGTACTTTTTTATTTCTTAAGCATTCCCTATACCTAACTGCTTTCATTGGTGCTTAATTGTTAATCGCCCTAACAATTTTAACTACGTAGGTATTTTGATAGCTAAACCATTATTGGTAATTTTAAGGATCAGTCTGGAATATGTGTATTTATTTTTGAAAAATTATTTGTGACTGAATATTTTCACGACCCACCTAATAAAATTTTACGTATTTTTTTTGCAATTAATATTTAGCTTGAATCACCAATAACTCACAAAATAAAGCAGTTAGGTACAGGGAATACTTATGAAATAAAAAAGTACCATGAAATATCATTTTATTACAATACTAAAATACAGGGTGTTCTATTTAGAAAAACTCAGAAAATATTCATTTCGAGTTTCGACCAACCCTGTATACTAAAATTTCAAAATTAGCTATACTAATGATTCTTAACAATAGTAGACTATACTGAAAATCAGTTGAACGTAAGCAGAGTTTTTAATGTCAAACTATTACAATTCTACATGGTTAGACCAGGGCGCATCTGTAAAAATATTAGTACATTTGGATGTTGAGAGGTGACTCAAAAATTTTAGCAGAAATTGCTTGAAAATAACTCAAATAATAATATCTGAGTTATCCTCCCTCTCAAAAAGGTCCGGAACATTGTTTAAATAATCAAAATATCAAAAAATGAAGGAAAAATTCGATATTTTTCTTCGTTTTTTGATTATAACTTTAAAAGTATTCATTTCCGAGAAAAGTTGTACTGACATAAAAGTTGCGTAATTAAATATTCTATAATATAGAATTGATTGAAAATTTAAAAAATAGTCACCCTTGTTGCAAAATAGCAATAATTGCGAAAAAACCATACAAAAACAAGTATTGGCATTTTACATTTTTCAACCATTTATGCTACACTTAGGACCTTCATATTTCACTCAGAAAAACTTTATGATATAGTAAAATAATGATGTAAATTTAATTAAGATCGGTAGAATAGATTTTGCAAAATAAATTTTGCATTTCAGCTTTCGCAAAAAAATTCATTTTTTCAAAATGTTACAGGACTGAAAATAAAGCAGATAGCAAGTTGAAATTATTTTTGCTTATAGAAGTGTACTGTACCTTTTATTTACAATTTGCAAAACTAAAATCGATTAACTACCACGGGGTCAGGATTTTTTTTAAATAAACATTAATTATTGGTACTACGCGCAGGGCAGCGGATAGTTTGCTCTGATTGGGCATTCCAATGACTTTTGATAATGATTGATACATTTTAATTTTTATTACATTTCGATATAAATAAATAAATTTGTTTTTTGCAAAATAAAAACACATACTTTATACTTTGAAATAACACTTTTTTTAGCAAAAACTTTCTTTGTTCATATATTTTAACTTAGAGAATAAAAGTTTATTATTTTTAAACATATGCAATTGTTTAAACAACGTTTCACAAACAATAATAAAATTTGTTTGATTTTTGTGGAATTAAAATTTTATAATACAACAAAATATAAAGTAAGAAAATAATATATTAGATAAAGATTGGAAGAAATTTTGGTGGAAATCAACTTGTGTGAATCGAACACCGCTGTCCTGCGCGTAGCACCAAAAATTAATGTTTATTTAAAACATTTCCTGATGCCGTGGTAATTAATCGATTTTAATTTTGCAAATTGCAAATCAAAGGTACAGTAAACTTCTATAAGCAAAAAAAATTCAACTTGCTATCTGCTTTATTTTCAGTCCTGCAATATTTAAAAAAAATGAATGTTTTTTGCGAAAGCTGTATTGCAAAATTCATTTTGCAAAATCTATAAAACCGATCTTAATGAAATTTACAGTGTTATTTAACTATGTTGTAAAGTTTTTCTGGGTAAAATATGAAGGTCCTAGGTGTAGCGGAAATGGTTGAAAAACGTAAAATGCGAATACTTGTTTTTGTATGTTTTTTTTTCGCAATTATTGCTATTTTGCAACAAGGGTGACTATTTTCTAAATTTTTAACCAATTCTATATTGTAGTAAATTTAACTACGCAACTTTTATATCAGTACAACTTTTCTCAGAAATGAATAGATTTAAAGTTATAATCAAAAAACCAATTAAAAAATCGAATTTTTCCTTCATATTTTGACATTTTGATTATTTAAACAATGTTCCGGACCATTTTGAGTGGGAGGATAACTCAAATATTATTATTTGAGTTATTTTCAAACAATTTCTGCAAAAAAATTTGAGTCACCTCTCAACGTCCATCTCAAAACAAATGCGCCCTAGAGTAGGTATCAATATTGCTACGAAATTAATAAAAAAACTAAATATCTCTTAAAATACCCTACATAATATTACAAAACCTCATATTTTAAAAAAGAAGATATTAAGGAGAATCCAAAAATGTAAAAATATACAGGGTGTTCCATAAAGAAAACGAAGTTATAAGAGATAAAAATATTTTCATTTAATAGATCATCCTTCAAAACCCCTTTATTCCAATTTTCATGATTCTGTTGCCTTTAGTTCTCTAGATATTTCTAATAGGCCAGTTATCTGCCTCACCCTATACATATGTCTGAATGTAGCCTTTTGCTTTAAGTGTATTGTCCTGGTTAAATGGTCCACCAATATAGGCACTAAAACTGATCGTAGGTTTAAAAAATAATAAAACACTAGAATTCAACAACGTAAATGTGGAAATAATTAAACTCTTCAATATCAAGTACCTGCACAAACTCTGTAATAACATATACAATATATACGTAGAAACGTGGACATTGAAGGCGGAAACTCTATCGAAACTTCAAGCTTTTGAGCTATGGTTGTACAGAAGGATTCTGAACATACCATGGACAGATAAAGTCACCAATGACGAAGTATTATGGGAGAAGAACACAACCGCAGGTTTGGTCAACATCAATATCGTGAAGGGCGGTAAGCTGCAGTACTTGGGACATATAATGAGAAATCAAGGAAGATACGAGCTACTCCAGTGCATTTTACAAAGTAAAACTGAAGGAAAAAGGGCCCCAGCACGAAGAAGAATATCCTGGCTTGCTAATCTGAGAGCATGGTATAGACATACCTCAATACAACTATTTCGTACAGCAACTAACAAAGTCATCATAGCCAGAATGATCGCCAACGTTCGGAACGGACAGGCACCCTAAGAAGAAGAACAATATATACAATAATTTAATAACATATACAATATACAATAGTGTAAAAATACTGCCAGATTAGCAGTCAACTTTCGCACAACGCCAATCTTGTAAAAGTTAACGCTGAACAAAAATTAATACAGCATAATGTACTTTGAAGGCAAGAATTGGTTAAGATTCATAGAAAAAATGAACGCCAATCATTGCACCAAGCGAATTGTTGACTAGCGACAAAGAGCATATACGAGAAATAGAGGCAGACGTAAAACTTTAGCTACTGTCATGGATATTTCAGAACGTAGACTGTGACATGCGGTATGTCATACCGTTGCCTATTCTTCTTTGTTTTCAATATTACCTTGTCTTATATCATTGTATTTGTTTTTGCATCAACTACGGGATAATTTTTTAGACTGCTCTAGAATAAAATACTATTCCAAATAAATAAAATTTATTTTTTCAATAAAATTAGAACGCATGCATAATAGTTAAAAAAAATAGTGGAGGTTCTTAAAAAATTCTTTATTAACTGAATTACAAATACACTTGAGAAGTGGTAACTTAAAAATAGTAAAATAGTGCTTTCCACTTTCCGTATATTCAATCAACGTTTCATCTCATCCGTGTCGTCTAGTCCTGTCGCCAGTAGGGGTACAACGGCCTCCTTAAATCAGATGGACTTACTCAAGTTTTTTTTTATGTATTTTGACCCGTAGAACACGAATTTTTTGGGTAACAGTCGATCCGGATGTCGATAAGATTGTTATAAACAAAGGACTTGAGGAATTACATAACAGCGATTTTTTGCAAAACAAAACATTTTTTTGTATTTATTGTCATTCTAAGCAAAAAATGTTTTTACAAGTTTTTTCGTAGGATGCATACTTTTCGACATAAACGCGGTTGAACTTTCAAAAAATCGAAAAATTGCAATTTTTGAAACCGAACATCTTTTGATTTAAAAATAAAATAGCAATTCTGCTTACCGCATTTGAAAGATCAAGTCAAATTCTATCGGTTTTGATTACTTTCACTGCTAAAAATTAATTTTTTTATTATTAAGCAAAGCTATAAACACATAGTGATTGAATGATGTTTTCAATGCATTTCTCATTTGAAATCCAACGAGTAGGCGCGCATACAGCAATTTCTACGTAGATTACGTACATTAAAACGCATGCATCATGCACGGGAAACACTATGTGATTATGGCTTTGTTTAACAAATAAAAACTTAATTTTTAGCAATGCAAATAATCAAAACCGATCTAATTTCATTTGAACTTTCAAATGCAGTAAGCAGAATTGCTATTTTATTTTTTAAAATCAAAAGTTATTCGGGTTCAAAAATTGCACTTTTTTGGATCCTACGAAAAAACTTGTAGGACCAATTTTTGCTGAGAATCACCCAAAAAATACAAAAAAATGTTTTGCTTTGCGAAAAATCGCTGTTATGTAATTCCTCAAGTTCTTTGTTTATAACAGTCTTATCGACATCCGGATCAACTGTTACCCAAAAAATTCGTGTTCTACGGATCAAAATACATAAAAAAAAGGTCATCTGAATTAAGCAGGCCGTTGTACCCTGCCTGGCGACAGGACTAGTCTCTTTATTTGAATATACATTCATTCTGACTCTAGTATAATTCTGATATAATTGTTAGCTTTTTATTTTATAGGTCGGTTTTCCTGGAGGAAGAATTTACATATTAAGTTGTGTAATAATATATAATTATGGTGCTGTGTAATCTATAAAGCATTGAGTTACGCCAAGTGTGTGGTATGAAATTATATTCATTAACCGGCTCCTTGTTTAACTGTAAACAATTGCCGGTTACAAATAATATATTTGAGTTTCTTCTTACCATTACACTTTTCCTCTGCAAGCAACTAATTAGTTCAATGAGTAAATTGAATTTTGAAAAATAATTCATTTTCATATATGCCTATCTAGCTGGCTAGACAAATTTTTATTAGTTTGATTAATTTTCAAATTAAGCACTCAGCTTCTCTATTACAAGAGAGGTGCTGTTCAGATAGAGAAAACAAATAAAAATCACCGACGCTTGTTAGGTGCTTTCAAACTAGAATGACACATAAACTATTTACCTGCAATAGCTCGTAATTTGAACGTAGAACGAGAAGCGTAAAATGTGCATAGACTAAATATTACTCCTTTTCCAGCAAAATTTTCTGATTTTTCTCTTTTATCACGTTTTATTATTTAATCAACATTTAATCTGAACTTCCATTTAACGATGAATGGACTTGAATGGACTGTATGAACAAAAATCTTCTCATAAAAATTCTATTGATTTAGAGAGTATAAAGCCTTGCATAAAACTAATAGCGATATCAAATCTTTTCATAAAGCCAGCTATATCTAGCGAGTTAGAATGGGTAATAAAAATAAAGTACACTGATAAAAGGCGTTTTTATAGGTTCATAGTGGAAGATGGTAAAACCCACTTGTAAAATTTTAAAACAATAATTGATAATCTTATGAATTTATAATTTTTTTATGAGAATCTTATTTTAACATTATTTTGTTAAGAAAAAAGCTCATACCTATCTAATTCTTTGTCTCTACAGATCTATACAAGCTGTAGTGGTATGACAAAACTTGATATGTCCGAATTTTGCCAAAATGAGTTTATTTGCTTGATATGTACATAATATGTTAGTTGGTCAAATTTCTTCAAATTGGTAGAGTTTGGTATGTCTATGATGAAGGCGAAATCCTTAAAAATGGACAACCCTTAAACAATGATAATATTATGATATGTAAGATGTGGTATTTATTAGGTAGGGCAGCACTTGACATGTAACTTGATTTATTATGTGGAAATCTGAAATATGTCCATATAGGGGAGAATCTTGTACCTTGGGCCAGCTTGAACCATGGGCCACCCCATTTTTCTTTTATTTTGTGCTCGGACTGTCTATGTGTCTTATATCAAGTTCTTCTACAATCGTCATTCGTCCGTGGTTATTTGTTGAATGTGATTAGAAATCATTTGCGGCTATCGTAAAAATATAGTGTTTTATTTCGTGGAAAGTAACTATTTATAGGATAGATAATTTGATTTTTTAATTTTTGTGTTAACAGATATCGTAAATTATATCACAGGGTGTGTATTCCTATACTAACAGGTAGATAAACCACATAGTGAGAAATATAACAAAAGCGTTTTATTAGGTTAAATTCACATTTGTTTTCTTTTCGGCCGAGTCTTGTACCTTGGACCGCTATCACGTCTTGTACGTTGGGCCGTACAAAATAATGGGAAAAAAGAAGACACATTTTTATGTTGCGTAAATAACTGCTGTAAGTCCCTATTTAGCGGTCCAGTATCTGAAGAGAATTCTGAACAGAAACAAATTTTCTGGCCTAAGTGATCAACAATTTGACATTGACATTGAAGATGTCTTGCTCAATCTTGATCCATTAAGTCAGGCTGGGTTGTCTAAAAGGCAAAAAGGAGTACATGTGTTTGACTTAGATTTTGAGAGGTTTAATGTTGAATAGTAATACAATTTTTTGTATATATTTTTAAAGGTTTACGGGTGGTTCAACGTACAAAACTACTTATTTAAGGTACAGGACTCGTTTGTACCTTGGACCAAATAAATAAACAAAATTCAAAAAAATATGTTTGGTTTTGTTTTATTAAAATGACGTTTTAATAAAGTACACTATGGTGTGTAAAATACAAGCTAGTCCCAAATTTTTACTTGAAATTTAAAAACTTCAAAATAATTAAGCTTTGAAAAAATCCGGTTCAAGGTACAAGCCTCTCCCCTACTTTTGGTTTTTGAGTTGGCAAAACATGATATATTATGTGTCCTGTATTTGTGTGTATTCTGAAGAAGATTACCAAAAAAAAAAAGAAATTCATTAAACCATTATCTAATACCGGTTCATAAATTTCTTTACACCGATAATGTGACAAGTTAAAAATCACATTGGCAACTTGCTTTAAAAATTTCTAGAATTTAGAGAGCCTTTTAAACTTTCAACATACTCTACTGAAAAATTAGGTTAGTAGTCCAAGTAATGAAGCTTAAAATAGGGCAAAACCTCGCAATTTTTACAGAATGGATCGATTTGCTTGAAAATTTGAGAATAAGTAGTGGATAGGCCAAGAATTAAAATCTATATGATGCCGAAAGGCGCTTTTACCATGGGGGTGGTTGCCATACCATTTCCGGGGTGGAAATTTTTTATTATACTTAAATCGCAAAAGTTGCTAAACACGTCCAGTCTAAGCAAAAAACGTTCCATGCATTTTTTTGATAAAATTGATAGATTTCGGTTTATTCGCTATTGAAAGTGTTAGTTTTATATCGAAAAAATCAATGTCTTTAATAAGTTTTCTGCTAATAACTCCAAAAGTTTTCGTTTTATCAAAACCGCTTATTTTAACAAAAACGTAACTCTTGAAAAAATAAACCAAACCGTTTTTTAAAGTTTTCTTTTGGACCAATAGTAATCGAGCTATACATTATTATATGTTGGCTCTTCTTCGTAAAATGCTAAATATTGTAGTTTCAAAGTCAGATGACGGGAAAACTATGTATTTTTCGAGGACAACTTATTCAAACTAATTTAAAGTACTTAAACATATCTATCACCAGAAATAAAAAAAGTCTTTATCTCAAAAATTAAGTGGCTTATAATGAAAAGAATGCCATTCCCCATATTTTCTCAGCGAAAAACTGATCGCATACAACTCCCTAATTACCACCCTAACTAAATTAGTCATTAACCTTATTTGGTATTTTTTACTTATGTATTATTAATAGGTTCTAGAAGTTTGACCAACTGAGAATAAGTAGTATTTAAAAAAATGGAGTTAAAAACGGATGACAAATTTTTGTATTTTGGAAAAAAATGGCCTCTTCTTCAGAGTAGCAAAATAAGCATCAGAGATACGAAAAAATGTTTAAAGGTGAAATTGTAGCTTATTTAATTCACAAGAATCTGGTTTGCAAAAATTTTTTCTACGGCAAAAATTGAGTGTGCTATTGGCAATTAAAACTTTTAATAACATTAAAAATCACCTTTACCAACCCTTTCAAAGCCACTTCTTTTTGCCACTGAGAATTTAAAAAATACTTATTATTAATAGGCTTATAGATCTTGTAAACACTTACATAATTATCTGTTTACAAAATTTTCTAAAAGATAAAAAATAAAAAGTTACGGTTAAAATTTACGGTGGTTATAAAACTGTAGGTTATTTAATTTGCTACGGCAAAAATTGAGTGAATTGTAATATCGAAAACAAATATAAACTGTCGTATAAAACTGTCTACACACTGTATTTTGTTACTTTTGTTTCTCGAATTGATCTTGATTTCAATTTATGACTCCTTATGACAACCTCCAATATTATGACAAACGTCAGTCACAATTTCCAATCTCAAAATATGTAATAATGACTCATGTATTGTCAACGTAATAATGTAGCAATGTCATACAAACACATAACTAATTCTAGGTAATAAACTGCTCGCTGTAATAAGAATGACATGTTCAAAAAATCTTATTATTCCCTGCATGTTTTGTCAAATTGAGTATAATGGCAACAAGGGGAAAATTACGGGCAGCCTTTATTGTTTGACTTTTCTTTTAACACCATAGAAACTTACAGAGACAGAACAAACCGAGATTTTAATAATGATTGGTTGTGGAGATGGAATAAGAGAGAAATTCGTAATTTCGTGCTAATAGATACCCCAATTGGCGTTTCAAGCAAAATATCAGTTTCCTATATAAGTATATATAATATCGGTTTACAACGTTCTTCGACGTCTTCCGATTTCCAATCTCCATCTCGTTCTGTCATTCCATAGATCGTCCTCGAGTTCTCTGTCCCTGATTTCTCTATCAACTCCTTCTCTCCAACTTCTTCTAGGTCTTCCTGGTCTGCGCCTTCCTCTTGGTTGCCATTCGAGGATTTGTCTTGGTATTCTATTCTCCGGCATTCTCCTTACGTGTCCGTACCAGCTGAGTTGTTTCGTCCTGATGGCGTCAACAATAGTATGTGTAACCCCCATGATTTCTCGGACTCTCTCGTTTGTTATTCTGTCGCGTCTAGATATTCCCACTAAACGGCGCCAGAAGTCCATTTCTGTTGCTCTAAGCATTTTCTCTGTTCTGTCTTTTAGGGGCCAAACTTCGCATCCATATGTTGTGATGCTTTTTATTATAGTGTTATATATTCTTTTTTTATTCTCCTTAGAAATATTTTTATCCCACAGTACGCTGTTTAGTAAGGATAGGCCTTTCCTCCCCTGTATATTTCGTTCCTTAATAGCTGCATCTAATTTTCCGTCTTGAGTGATCTTTACTCCCAGGTATTTGTAGTCTTTACATAATTTTATTTCTTGATTTTCCTCTACTCGGAGGCTATGTTGGTCTCCTCCGATACTCATGTATTCAGTTTTTTCCATATTCACTTCTAGGCCCCACTCTGTAAACTCTTCTAATAGTTTTCGCATCATGTAACTAAGATCTTCAGAGTCCTGTGCGATGATCACCTGGTCATCCGCAAAGCACAGCGTGTACAAAGTTGAGTCCGTTAGTGGTATGCCCATATTCGTACATTTTTTCTTCCATTTGTTGAGTGCTGCTTCGAGGTATATTTTGAATAGTGTTGGTGAGGTACAGCATCCTTGCCTTAGTCCTTTAGTTACTGTGAATCCAGGTGTTATGAGATTTCCCGTTTTAATTCTTGTTGTTTGTTGGTAGTACAACGTTTTTACGGCTTCAACCAATTCTATATTTACATTTGTTTTCTCCAGTGCCTCCCATAATTTAACCAGCGGGACACTATCATACGCTTTTCTAAGGTCTACAAACATCAGATGGACTTCTTGGTCACGAGCAACTTTCTTTTCAATTATCTGAGTAATTGAGAAAACATGATCTATTGTAGATCGACCTGCGCGAAAACCAGCCTGTTCTTCGGCTTCCATATTTTGGTATTTTTCTTCTATTCGATTTTTAAAAACTTTTCCATATATTCTGCTGATACTACTAGTGACTGCAATTCCTATATAGTTTTCAGGTTTTGATTTATCTCCCTTTTTGTGGATAGTGCTCAGATGTGACTCTTTCCATTCTTTAGGTATTTCATGGTTATTCAAGCATTGCTGGAAAATTTGTCTTAGCCGCTTAATTAAAACTTTAAGTCCATATTTGATGAGTTCCGGAGCTATATTTCCTGGGCCCGGTGATTTGACATTCTTCAACTGTTTACATATGGTTTCGACTTCTCTCTCATTTACTCTGATTGGTGATCCTATCAACCTGACGCTTTGTATACCGTTGGATTGTATCTGTTTGAAGGGCTCTCTTGACTCTGTTAGTAAATCTTCAAAGTATCTTTCCCAAGTTTGTGGTGATATGGACTGAATAATGTCTTTCTTTCTGTCGTTTCTTAAATTTTTTATTAGTTTCCAACTTTCTGAACTTTGGCTTCCACCTATGTATGTATTTAGCATGGTAGACTTTTTTGTCCAGAGTTCGTTTTTCTTTTGACATATTTTTCTCCTGACCCTCGCTTGCATTCTTTTATAATGTATTCTGTCTTCCACGTTTTTTGTGTTCAGATATTTTTGATACAATTCTCTTTTCTTTGTTATTTCCTGCGAAATATCTTGATCCCACCAATACGGTTTTCGATGTACGGTTTTTTCATATCGCCCTAGTGCTTCTAAGGCAGCGGCGTGTATACATTCTTTGATGTTTTCGTATGACTGATTCACATTTCTGGTATTATCTTCCGTTTCAATTAGTTTTTCTTCCAGTCTACGTTTATATAGGTTTTTAACACTTTCTTGGTGTAAACTATTCAAATTTTATCGTACTTCTTGGAGCTGTTCATTTGAATTATTACCTTGCTGCGTTTCTTTTTCTATTTTCGGTGGAAATGAAATATCTGAACGTAGGAGATAGTGGTCACTGCCGCAAATTGGTCCTCTACATGCTCTCACATCTGTTGTTTTCAGTCGACTTTTTTGTTTAAGAATGACATAGTCTATAATTGATTTTAAGTTGCGTGTTTCCTGAGTCCACGTATATTTATGAATATTTCTATGCTGGAAATATCCATTCATTATTCTAAGTCCATTCTGGTCGCAGATATCTATTAACCTTTCTCCGTTATTGTTTGTGTTATCTTCGCCATATCTCCCAACTGCTTTGTCGTTGTTCTTTTTCCCGACTCTGCTGTTGAGGTCTCCTAGGATTATTATTTCTCTGGTGTTTCCCATCTTTGTGATTTCTTCACTCAGGTGTTCGAAAAAGTTATCTTTCACATTTACAATAGCATTGTCGTTGATTGCATATACTCCCAGAATCGTCATGCTGTATCCTTTTATACACATATTCATTTTTATCATTCTTTCATTGATGCCTTCCCATGAAGTTATGTATTTTCTGAAGCGAAGGTGTACCATAATTGAGACTCCTTGTTGAGCCCCATATAAGTTTGAAGAATATCGCACTAGATAGTAATGTCCATCAATCAACAGTTGTTAATAGTGAAATTAATCAATAGTGAAAAGAAAGTGGCATCCGTACAAAATACATCAGGGCCAGGAGCTGCTAAAAGATGACTGGTAGAAGAATCCAATTCTGCGAAACTGTTACGGGACGATATAACAGAGAACAGAGCTTCACAGAAAAGGCACTTGTTTTAGACGAACCGGCATAAATACTCAACGATATTTGAAGAGAAAAATGTGTATGAGAAATAAAATGTAGAAAAGTTAAAAAAGTACATCAGAACGGAAGATAATACTTGTATTATTAAAGAAACAGTTTTGGTTAATGTAGAAATAAAAGTTTAAATAACTGCTCGTTGCAAAAACCGATTAGGAGACCTGTCAAATTTGGTGTCCCATGACCTCAGTTTTTATTTAAAAAAGATCATCGATTACGTCATTACATTTTTTAAGTCGACTTTTTCTGAAATAATGAATTTATTACATACCTTTTCATCATATTGTATATGAAATAATATTCTACATTAGTGTTGCCCAAATTCAAGATCAAGACGAGACTTAGAAAGTCTTGGTCTTAGTCTTGCACCAATACACCTGGTCTTGGTCTTGGTCTTGGTCTTACAGCAATAGTCTTGCAAGTCTCGCAGTTACCCACCAGCATATTGCTATTTATTAAACGTTACTTTAGATCTTAGAACAAGGTAACAGTATATGTTCATTTTCAGATTGACTTACATACAGGGTGAGGCAGATAAACTTCCTATTAGAAATATCTCGAAAACTAAAGACAACAGATTCATGAAAATTGAAATGAGGGGGTTTTTAAGAGTGATCTATTTAATTAAAATCGTTTTATCTATTTCCTACTTCCAGGTATAATGGAAGTTGCTTATAACTTCGTTTTTTAAATGGACACCATCTATATTTTTACATTTATTATTAATTCTCTTCCATGTCTTGTTTTTAATGTTGTATAGGATAGTTGAAGAGATACGTTTTCTTATTAATTTCGTAGCAACTCTCACACCCTCTAGAACCATTCCTACCATAACATATCATTTCATTACAATATTAAAATTCAGGGTCTTCCATTAAGAAAACTCAGAAAATACTCATTCCGAGTTTCGACATACCCTGTATTCTAAATTTAAAAATTTAGCTATATGTACTAACAATAATTCTTAACAATAGTAGACTATATTAAAAATCATTTGAACATAAATAGAGTTTTTGATGTCAAACTACTACAATTTTAAAAGGTGTGAATATTGCAACGAAATTAAGAAAAAAATGTAAATTTTTTAAACTACCCTATATAACATTACAAAACCTTATATTTTAACAACAAAGACATCGATGAGAATTTAAAAGTGTAAAAATATACAGGGTGTCCCATTCAAAAAAACGAAGTTGTAAGCAACTTTCGGTATAACCGGAAGTAGGAAATAGATGAAAATATTTTCATTAAATAGATCACTCTTTAAAACCCCTTCGTTCCAAATATCATGATTCTGTTGCTTTTAGTTCTCGAGATATTTCTAATAGGCCATTTATCTATCTCACCCTGTAGACATAGTAAAAACCAACCAAATTATTAAATGTCTAAACAACTCACATCGGGTGGGGTTTGAACACACGATCTAAACTATCCCTGCCTATACTCTTCCTAACTGAGCTATCTACCATGTCCAATGTCCCACGAGAGTCAGTCTGTTTCTTAATATACATTTGCATTTAATAAACTTACATATGCTAAAACATGGTTAAAACACAAAACACCAAATAAATGATATAAACACTGACCGTATTAAAGAATATTCTCTGTCTAAAAAGGAATTTTGTTTGACCCATTGATATAATAAAATTGCACACTCTGCATAAAGTTTATAAATACGATGTATAGTCTTCCGATGTGGTATATAGAATCCTATTAACTGATAAGGAAAAACAATTGAGTGGGTGTCGTATTATATTTTTTATCATTTTAGATATCTTTAAAAAGTTTCAATAGGATATTAGTGTCGGCGTCATAACACAAGGTTATTTTATGAAAGGACAGCTATTCTCAAAAGCTAGACAATTACAATAAATTTCAGAGCGAAGGCGTCGTCTGCTAGGAAAGCATGTACATATTACAAAATATTTTATTTTTACATTGTAATAATTTATTATGACTTCTGAGTACGTGTCAAATTATGTCAAGTTTTCTTTTGGATATTGTGATTCGCTATGTATGTTTATTGTATTATCTCCAATTTTCCAAATTTTTGTTACATATTTTTTTGCGTCTCATAGTCTCTAAGCATATACCCGATCTACTATATTTCCTAAAACGACACTCAAACCTACTGCAAGACGCAAGAGTCTCGCAGGCTTAGTCTTGTTCTTGCTCAAGTCTTGCACGGTCAGTCTTGTTCTTGCTCTTGTTAAAGTACAGCGGTCTTGGTCTTGGTCTTGATCTTGGTCTTGCAAAATCGCAAGAACAAGACCAAGACTGCAAGACCAAGACCGATTTTGGGCAACACTATTCTACATACTATAAATAAAATAATATTCTAGAGAAATCTATTTAAGCAGGCGCAAATAAATAATAACAAACACATACAAACAAACTTTTTTTCTGTGTGTAGATGTTTTGTCGTTGATTAAAACACGTATAGAATATACATCTCGGATTTAAAGATGGTTGGCTGTGACTGAATCTTTAGAGACGCTCTAAATAGGACAATCGTCTTCATAGTTATGTAAATAATATCATGGTATAACATGAATGTAGAATTTATATCAACTACGAGAGACGCATCTGAAACGCTATTTTAATTTATTGCTTTTCGTTCCCGTTTACTACAGACCACTAGTGTAATTAATATGGGAAATTGAAGAAATATATCTGCGGCATCTTCTACTAAATTAATTGTTAGGTTGTTTCTTTATTCAGTAATATGTATAAATATTAAATGCGTACATACTGGAGAATGATAATTAAATGCTGTTTAACCTACAGGTAGGGATGGCGGTTATTGACAAAATACCGTTTTTTTTTGGGTATAATTTCCGATTTTTTACTTACGGTTTAACCGGGCTGTTATAACCGGGTGGTGGGTGATCACCGGCGATGTCCTTTTACATGTTTTGACGAGAGAGATATAGAGCGATAGAAAGAGAGAAAGAGGAAGAGAAAGAGAGAGAGAGAGAGAGAGAGAGAGAGAGAGAGAGAATATTTCAGTGGTGAAATACTGAGATATAAGGGAAGAACGTTAAAAGAGAGGACAGGCTCACATCCATTGTGACGTGACAGGACTATCGGGATGCAACGGAGGATGTGGTACAGTAGAAGAAGTCACTGATACCATACCGAGACTATGGAGCTGGCTGGACTGCAGATACATGCGTTTAGACTACTATCTGATGCATGTGCTTACAGAACACGAGAGCTTCCGAGATTCAAAAAGGTTGAATCGGAAAATTGTCTGTATTGTGGGGCTTCAGACACTGTATCACATGCCCTTTTGGAGTTTGAGTGTGTTAGGTGGGCAAAAGAAAGGAATGAGCTAGAGAGAGTGTTTGAGTCTACAATGAAAATGGTAGAGGGTATGGTAATAGATGAACGATGGTGAAACAAAATCCACAACGATGTGAGTAAGGTGCTGTCGATAAAAGACAAAAAACTGAGCTAGATGCAGTTCTAGCAGGAAACGAGAAGGCAGAACTGGATCCGCAGATGTATGTAGAAGGAGAGGTTGCTAGCATAGGCGTAAAGGCAAACGAATAAGAGGGTGAGAGAGGTAGAAATGTTGGCAGGTACGAGAGAGTGAGAGGGTGAGTGAAATAAGGTGAGTGTCGACCAAGGTCCAAACGGACAATAACAAAGAGTAAACGGGGAGCTTATAGCTGCTCTGGCTTCCAAGGATAGCCAAGAAAAAATCTAGTTAGACAGAGGCGGACGTTGGTGGTATGATGAGAGCGAGGGACGGAAGCTTATGTGTCATGGCGAGCGACTGAGAATCGGGCAAACGAAAGATATCGGGGAAAAGTTATGCTCTAATGGATGAACCCAACCCATATTAGCTTTAATCCTTTACTAGCTGATTAATTATGCCTAACGCTGCTTGGGTGCTAACTTAGTTTTCGCTCCATTTTCATTGTAGTGTCTTGGTCAAGATGGCCCTGGAATTGCTTCATCCATAATAAGACTCTAAACTGACTTTATAACAATAATTTTATCTACATACTCAACAGAAAGACAACTGATTTTAGTCAAAGTGAAACCAATACTAACATCTAAACTATGGTGCATGTCTGCATATGACGCCTAAAGCCATCATGCACACCTGACAGTAGTAACGGTATGACGTCTTTAGGCGCCATCAGCATTCAAACGGTTAAAGTATTTAGTAAGTCTGATTTGAATACTGTTTGTTATCTTCCAAATACTGCCCATTGTGCCCATGCAGCTACATTATGTATCCATTTATTAAAGATAATTTTTAGTTTACCTCCATATTTCACCATGGTGCTCATTGTGTTTTTTATTTCCTTTTTTCGTTATATACAGTATAGTTTAAGATTCAACAATTTTTAATATTTTTCGTTGATTTCTTCTTAACCGGGTGGTACTTTTACATTTGCATTTGCTACTGAATACTAAGAATTCGAATCTTCTAGTTTTAGTATTTATTCTTAAGACTTACAACGGTTTTCTATAAACATTATTTGCTATAACTTTAAACAAAATTAAAAAAAAAGGTATTTTCTAAAATATATAATAGCACAGTTTGCGTAAAAACGAATCGATTTAAATTAGTCTTTCACATAACTCGACATAATAGTTCCGGATCGGTTTTGGATTCTTTTCATCGAATGATTTATTAGGAAAACCAAAGTTCCTCCAAACGCGGTTCATTCTGTAAGCTTCCAATTAATAAATCGTTGAAAACTAAGTTGAAAATCCCGAAATATAATCAACACAAGCTTTGTGACAAACACTGTTTGTATACTCTTGGTATTCAGGTATAACATTCTAAAGTAATAAATTATCATCATCAAGGGCTATTCCATCCATCGGATGTAAGCCTTAGGTGTGTCCAATCTATTGGACAATCTTTCTCTTCGTTGTCCATCGCCAAGTTTTAGATTATATCTGTTACTTTTGATCGTTTTCTTATTTCTTTATAGTATTTTTGAAGTCGCTAACTTTAATGTTTAGCATTCACCATTACATTGCTCTATGAGTCAGTTTGAGTTTGTAGACCATGTTGCTTCTAAAAGTCCCTCTTTTTGTTCCATATGCCAGAACCGTAATACGTACTGATCGGAAATTTTTCCTTTTAAAAACGTTGACGTTTACATAAAAACAACTAGTGAACTGAAAAACGTTAACTTTTTTTAACAAATAACCATAGGAGAACGTTTTGAATCATTATTAATAACCAAATGCCAAACTACAATTTTAGTGTCTATTTAATTTATTCAACAAAATCAACTAAAACCCAAAGAAACTTAGTATGATTGAATATGTTATTTTTAATTCCTTTCAAACGAAATATAATTTGCCATAAGGTCCCATTTAAAAGTATCCGTCAAAGTGACTTTTTCACGTCATCTGTCACTATTACGTTACCTGTTATGAGTATTTAAGAAGCTTACGTCTGATTATTTCTTTCCTCCAAATTTCACTTCTTTATAAGTATAACTTTTCAAAAGATAAGAGGAGAGGGACTTTTGGCTAGCACTATGTACCGGGTATCCCAATAAGAAAGGCTCTCGGCCATATCTCAGGAACCTTTTATAGTAGAGCTTAGAGAAAAAATTTTATAACAAAAGTTGCCTCGGGAAAAGCCTGGAAATTATTTTCATAATTGTAGGTCCACTGCTAGAGGGCTTAATTGAATATCAAAAGTTAAAAAAATCAAAATTTTACAGAATTTACCTAATGAAAGGGCACTGGAAATTTAATCATCGTATTCTTCATAAAATTCTGCGCATATTTGATTTCACAAGTTTAAGTCTTAGTCCAGAAAGCCACTGCGCATCCGCTAGGAAAAATATTCTAATTCGGATTTTTTGCACAATCTTACTCAAAAAGGACTCCTTTTAACAAATTTGCATGTTGCCAGGACCAAAAGGTGGTCAAAAATTTTTTAAACGTTTTTTTTTTTGTTTTTTTTCTAAAATTATTTTTTTTGCATGGAAAAAAGTTTTTTTAGGTTTTTTGGATCATTCCAAACAGAAAAGGTCTTTAGTGACTTTTCTCTAAAAATGATAGTTTTTGACATATAAGCGATTAAAAATTGAAAAATTGCGAAATCGGCCATTTTTAACCCTCAAAAACTATGTGAAAAACTGAAAATTTTAATGTTGCCAAGGTAGGTACAGATTCTTTAAACATCGATTGATGAAATCCCGAAGAGTTTTTTGCAATACAATATTCAAAACTCCTTTGTTTTTTAATTGCTAATCAAGCGAGCGCGGCACTATTTTCCACCGACAGTATGGTGCAAATGAAAGGAATAAATTCGTTATTTCTTAAACTGGCGACTTTATGGAAAAATCCCGAAATAAGTCGATTTTTATTTTTAAGTTATGATATTGTGGCATATATGGTATACTAGTGACGTCATCCATCTGGACGTGATGACGTAATCGATGATTTTTTTAAATGAGAATAGGGGTCGTGTGCTAGCTCATTTGAAAGGTTCTTCAATTCTCTATTCAGTAATTAAAACATTTACATAATTATTTATACAGGGTGTCCAAAAAATTTTTATTAAATTAAATTATTTGACAAAAACATAAGTAGAAGGACACACTGTATAAATAATTATGTAAATGTTTACATTACTGAATAGAGAATTGAAGAGCCTTTCAAATGAGCTACCACACGACCCCTATTCTCATTTAAAAAAATCATCGATTACGTCATCACGCCCAGACGGATGACGTCACTAGTATACCATATATGCCACAATATCATACCTTAAAAATAAAAATCGACTTGTTTCGGGATTTTTCCTTAATCTCGCCGGTTTACGAAATAACGAATTTATTCCTTTCATTTGCTCCATACTGTCGGTGGAAAATAGTGTCGCGCTCGCTTGATTAGAAATTAAAAAACAAAGGAGTTTTGAATATTGTATTGCAAAAAACTCTTCGGGATTTTATAAATCGATGTTTAAAAAATATCTACCTACCTTGGCAACATTCAAATTTTCAGTTTTTCACATAGTTTTTGAGGGTTAAAAATGGCCGATTTCGCAATTTTTCAATTTTTAATCGCTTATATGTCAAAAACTATCATTTTTAGAGAAAAGTCACTAAAGACCTTTTCTGTTGGAATGATCCAAAAAACCTAAAAAAACTTTTTTCCATGCAAAAAAAATAATTTTAGAAAAAAAAACAAAAAAAACGTTTAAAAAATTTTTGACCACCTTTTGGTCCTGGCAACATGCAAATTTGTTAAAAGGAGTCCTTTTTGAGTAAGATTGTGCAAAAAATCCGAATTAGAATATTTTTCCTAGCGGATGCGCAGTGGCTTTCTGGACTATCTATCTTTGCAAATAAGAGTTGGGGGTGAGTGTTAACCTTCTTATAAAAAAATACCTGTAAGTCCGGTTCTGCTTAATCAAATTTTGCATACAGTAGGAAAAATGAAAGAATACCCATGAACGAACATATAAAACACGCTGTATTTTCCTGTCACCGTGTCACACAAAAAATTGGCCAGCGCAAGTACATGTAATAATTATTGTTACATGTACTTGCACTGGGCAATTTTCTTTGTGACACGGTGACAGGAAAATACAACGTGTTTTATATGTTCGTTCATGGGTATTCTTTCATTTTTCCGACTGTACTTGGTCTTGTTGAAAACAGAACTTTTTCGTCAATGAAGTTTCTTATTTTCGAAATAACCTAATACGTAATATGCAAGCTAGAAGGCGTTATTTAATTATTTTCAGAAATCTAGTTTTCTTTGAAAAATAGTAAATACAAGTATGAATTTTTAATCCTGTATTACAAAATAAGACGAAATTAGCCACATAATTCCGAAAACCTCATGTCGATACCTTTTTCTATCTCGAGATATTTTAATAAATGTGTAAATTTAAAACAAGAACTGTTTGTCACCGTTAAACGAAGTTAAAGAAAAGTAATGTGCTATGGAAAAAACAAAGAAACATTTTCCAGATATAAATGTATATAATTAATTAAAACAACAATAAGACAAACAACACTATAAAATATAAAAAAGAAATAATAGCAAATACTTACTTAGTCTTAGTGACTGCATAAATGTTCAAATTGTTGCCCATCATTTTCGATGCCTTTCAAGAGTAGATTGAATAGCAACAGGTTTAACTGTTTTAGACTTTTATTGATGGGGACGGATTAAAGACCTTGTTTTTGTCGCTAGGCCCAATACTCGAGAAAACATGATCTATAATCTAGAGAATACGAAACGCCATTTAAAGCATTGCGAAAGCAGAAATTGAGACTGCTGTTCAATCTACTCTTGAAAGAGTAAAGGCTTGCATCGAAAATTATAGGCAACAAATTGAACATTTAGGTCGGCACTAAGTAAGTAGTTGCTTTTATTTTTTTGTTATATCTTACAGTGTTGTTTGTCTTATTGTTGTTTTAATTAATTATATACGTTTACATCTGGAAAATGTTTCTTTGTTTTTTCCATAGCACACTACTTTTCCTTAATTTCGTTTACCGGTGACAAACAGTTCTTGTTTAAAATTTACACGTTTATTAAGATATCTCGAGATAGAAAAAAGGTATCGACATGTGGTTTTCGGTATTATGTTGCTAATTTTTCTAATTTTGTAATACCGGATTAAAAATGCATACTTGTATTTAATATTCTCCAAAGAAAACTAGATTTCCAAAAATAATTAAATAACGCCTAGTAGCTGGCTTATTACTTATTAGGCTATTTCGCAAATAAGACTTTTACATTGACGAAAAAGGGCTGTTTTCAACAAAATTAAGTAGGTATGCAAAATTCGATTTAGCAGAACCAGACTTACAGCCATTTTTTCATAAAAAGGAAGACTTAAATTTGTAAAATCAAATATGCGCAGAATTTTATGAAGAATGCGATGATTGGATTTCCAGTGCCCTCTCATAAGGTAAATTTTGTAAAATTTTGATTTTTTAATTTTTGATATTCAATTATATAGCGGTGGATCTACAATTATGAAAATAATTTCAAAGCTTTCCAGAGGTAACTTCTGTTATAAATATTTTTTTCTGAAAGCTGTACTATACACGATTCCTGAGATATGGCCGAGAGCCATTCTTATTGGGACACCCCGTACATTTAGTATAATAATAATAATAATAAAATTAATAAAATGCTATAAAATAATTTATAGCATTTTTATGATGTGTTGCCTTTTATCCTTTATTATTTCTAATATTATTCCGTCTTCACCTGTAGCTTTTTGTTTCGGATAGTAGTCATTGCGTTTCTTCTTTGGTTCTCTGCTATATCTGGTGTATCTTCAGATCCAATATTTTTCCTATTTTTCAGTGATTTTCTTTTTTACCTGGTGGTGGTTTTGCTTTTGACTTTTTATAATAGTTGGTAGTAGTTTTCTATCATGAAAATTATTTTTTAAAGTTTTGTAACTTCTTCGTTTTAATCATTATTTAGTTTTGTAATGAGATTTCTATTTTCGCTAGTTTTTTTTTCTTAAATCTCACATGCTTTTTATTTCTTTTAATATTTCATTTAATTGTGCTATTTTGTATTTTGTACTTCCTTTTGAATACTCCCTCTTTTACTAAACCTGAATATATTATTAAGAATACGAATTTTGTTGTTTCCGTTTTTATTCTGGTGATTTACTAGGGATTTTCAAAACATCCTTTGCTATCAATTTAAACAAAATTAAAAAAATAAAAGGTATTTTCTAAAATATATAATAGCACAATTTGCGTAAAAACGAATCGATTTAAATTAGTCTTTCACATAACTCGACATAATAGTTCCGGATCGGTTCCGGATTCTTTTCATCGAATGATTTATTAGAAAAACCAAAGTTCCTCCAAACGCGGTTCATTCTGTAAGCTTCCGATTAATAAATCGTTGAAAACTAAGTTGAAAATCCCGAAAGCCAATGAACACAAGCTTTCGGCGCCTTCAAATTATTCGAAAACACTGTTTCGCCGACACAAAAGTGAGAAATAATCTACATCAAAAGAGTTAATGATAAAAGTTCCAGGCCTTAATTTCCAATTCTAAAAAGAGAAGTTTTCGGTAGTCAGCAACTTCAGCTAACTATTGCTTCGGATTTTTCAGATTCGTGCCCGCTGAGAATGGGTTGGGAGTTAATTCCTTTTTAATCGTACAGTGATACGTTTCAGAAAAGAATGTTGTTTTGAAAATCTAGGAAGAGTGGATAATGTTCTTAGTAATTGTGGTATTATTTAAATTTTTGTATTTGTTTTGTACGCTATTTTCTCGTTTTCCTATTATATCCTGTCATTTTAAATATAATTTAATCGTTTTGAACGATCCAACACAGGACATGAAATGTTTAGGATTTGCAACTTTAATTATGACTTATTTTGAAGTTTTGAAGTGGGACACTTTATAACTAATATGTTTTATAACTTTATCTTTTTCTTAGAGTGTGTATCCGTTGCGAACGTTGGCGATCATTCTGGCTATGATAACTTTGTTATTTTCTATACTGAATATTCGTGTTGAAATGTCAACATTTTTAGTAGGGAAAACAACTATAAAAAAGACTACTTCTCGAAATGTACATGAACAAAAACAAAAAGTTTTATATCTCTTTCTGTTTATCTATTCGAGCTACCGCCTAATATATTCGTCATGAGTAGGGAGCGGATTTTATGCTAAATGCATATTGCATGCATATTTTGCATATTTGAGAACTTTACTAAATTTTGCATATTTTTAAAGAAACATGCATATTTTGTGCCTATTTAAAAACATTTAGTCTTTTTTCAAGTCCAAAAAAAATTTTTAATTTTTTAATTCGACACAAAATATTTCCCCGCACAGGCTGTTCTATTAATTCGAGAGCTACCTGAAGAGAGACGGCTCATTCACTGCCTTTTCATTTTTTCTTTGAAAATACCCGATCTTTACACAAAGTACTTATAGTGCTTATAGTACGCCGTTATAAAATAATTGTAGGATGTTAAAATGATGAAGGATGGTTTACCGGGAAATCCGAATTTTATTTACTTTTATTATATTTAGTACAATTCAGGCCCCGGACTGTAAATGGGCAGACTGGACATTTTCCCAGGGCGCCAAATTTTTGGGGGCGCAAAATAACTCTCTACTCTCTATCTACTCTTGTTCAAAAAGGATCACAGAAAGTGGCCATGTCACAAGCTGCAAACAAACTTTATGCCTCCTACCCTAATGACATTGGAAGTGAATTTAAATATGAATGCCTGCACTTCAAAATATATGTGGAATAGGAAGAACTTAGTAGAATCCATGACGTGTATGAATACACAATAAAAAATGAATTGAAGAGTACTTTCCCAAATCTTGAAGTAGCTCTTAAAATTTTTCTGACCTTATACCTGTCACCAACTGCTCTACAGAGAGAGGATTTTCCGTTTTGAATCGTCTGAAGAATGTTAAGAGATCTGATCTTTCAGACAGCAAGTTAAATTGTGTCATGTAACTGTGTTGTGAAAAAAACTTGCCTAAGCACAGATTTTTCTGATGTAGTAAACAAGTTTGCCAAATTGATGGCTAGAAAAAATCTGTCACTTAAAATGCTTTGTACAATGCTGTCACACTGGAAGTGTGAATTATGTAGAAATAAATGTCTACAGTTTTGTGAATGAAAGACGTGTTTTCTTGTTATTTACTTTACTTCATAAAATATAAGTAATATAGATTATTTGCTTTTACATTATAGTAATAAAGGGGGCGCCAGTAGAGCATTTACCCAGGGCGCCAGTCATCTAAGCCCGCGACCTGGTACAATTTGTATCCCAATTTAGTAGGTACCTATAATTCTGGTGATTCTTTTAAATACCCTATTGTTAAGAGAATTTACACCTTTAACCATAGTTTGACGATTTTCTAACGGAAATTGAAATATTTATGCTTTATATTAGATCCCGTCTTTAAACGGCTTTAAAACTTTGGAGGACATATGCGAAATTTTTAATGGAAATTTTGAAATTGATTTTGGTGCAGAATTTTCGGCTTTAACAAGTTATTTTAAATACTCCCCAATTACTTCTGTTGATGTTGAAAGGAGTTTTTCAAGTTATAAAAATATTTTATCTGATCAAAGTAAATGTTTCCTCGTAAACAATTTGGAAAAACACATTTAATTGTGGTGAATTATAATCGAAGATATATATATATATATATATATATATATATATATATATATATATATATATATATATATATATATATATATATATATATTTATGCACAGATATCAAAGTGAGGTCCTGACATTACGCGCACTTAGTGAGGACCGGTAGAAAACGTTGACATAACCGTTTCAACTCTTCATAGTGACCTTGACAAGTAAATAGCAATTAAAAAATGATTAGTATACACAAAAAAAATTACGTATGTGTGCCCCGTATGGTTCAAGTATATTGCCACCCAAGTGAGGCCATTATACGCAGCTATTAAAGTGAGACTGTATATACTTTTTCGTTATGCGCACAAAATGAGGACAACTTTACGTGTATATTTCCTTACAGCTCATCAAGTGAGGACCATACAGTGTTGTCGATAAATATGAGATTAATCGTTTCTACTGCCTTTTTCTGTATAACACAGTAAGAATTATTATTGTTTCGATGTTTCAGTCACTTGTAGTTATAAGAAGGATGTGGACTCTTTGTTCTTGCTCGTACTGTTTGTTAATTTTATAACATTTTAGTACCTCAGCAATAAATCACGGTAGCCTTATCGGAGACTAGCGTTAATAAAGAAATAGTTTTATATTTTTTAATAATTTACGTTAAAGATGGATAGGAAAGCAAGAATTTTGAAAATAGCGTTAGTTGAGAACAATAATAATCAAAATGGAGGATACAGTGATAGTTCAGTTATGTGAAATTTATATTGAACTTAATATATAAATATAAAAGCCCGACTTTTGATCTAAGGGGAACACAGTTTTTACGGTACATACATATCTGTCATTTGTCAACCCCCTCCCTTCCATTTCCCCCACCCCTTATTTTTAAATAGGGAAGAGGGGCGTGTGCTAGCTCATTTGAAAGGATATTCAATTCTCTATCCAGTATTATTAACATTGACATAATTATCTATACAGAGTGTATTTTAGTATAGGTACTGTTGCCCCTGTCGATTTTCATTTTGAAATGACAATTTTCCAACCTTAATTTTAGTATACAAGATGATTTACTTAATTTAATTAAACTTAATGTACCTTTTTTACTGACTTAATTTTACAGTTATTCCACTAGATGGCAAATACAGTGAATATGTGCATATGTTTTATTTCGAATAATCATTTTAAAATAGTTTTAGTTTTCTATTTTCTCTGAAAATTGTTGCAAGCTTCTTGTTCTTATACTTAAAATCATGTCACTACAAATTTATACGAGACTGCATATTAAGAGTATAGAAAGTATTATAATATATGACATACATGCTTTTTTCCATTTATTGAAGATATTTCACCTTATCCTGAAACAATGCAATGTGACCAAGTGTCCTCAACTAAAAAAATATATCCCACTATTTTGATATTAAATGTATAGTTTGTACTATAAACCGTATTGAAATAGATTGCAACATGTGTGTGTGGTTGGGATATTGACTGCGAAACCTAAGGCTTCATTCGCCTAATCATATTTACCTTTGATTCTTATAACAATAAATAAAATTGATTAACATTTTATATCAATATTATTAGTGTTTTTAAACAATATCAGTATGATCTATCAGTATGATAAAGTCAAGATAAACAATACTATAACAGAAAGCTTTGAGGTCAAACAAGGACTGCGACAGGGTGATCCATTATCGTCTATAATGTTTAGCATATTACTAGAAAAGGTTATACAGGAAGCAAACATTAATAGAACAGGTCTGATCTACCACAAAAAACATCAGTGCTTGGCATTCGCAGACGATTTGGTAATCTTGGCTAGGAGCAAAATAGAACTTATAGAAACACTCATGAAACTCGAGGAGAGGACAGCAACCAAAGGATTGTATATAAATGAAGCAAAAACAAAGTATATGGAATGGACAAATAAGCAATTCGTTCGGGGGTAATACATAACAATGACAACAGCGAAGGGAACACAGTATAAATTCGAAGAAGTTGAGAGATTTGAGTACTTAGGAACTGTCTTCACAAGAGATCCTAACTGTGAAGAAAAAATACAAAAGAGAATTATGTCGGGCAACCGCGCTATATTTGCTTTTAATGGGTTGTTAAGAAGTAAACATATATCACGAAGAGCAAAACTAAGAACTTACAAGACCGTAATAAGGCCGATAGTAACGTATGCTTCTGAAACATGGGTCACAACAAAAAAACATCAAGAGTTGTTATTATTTGGGAGAGGAAAATACTGCGCAAAATCTTCGGTGGGAAAAACTTAAATGGACAATGGGTAAGAAGAACAAATAAGGAACTAACTGAGCTCTATCAAGATCCTAACATACTAGCAGTAATTAAGGCGCAAAGACTTAGATGGTTGGGCCATGTGCAGAGGATGATTCCATCTAGAATTCCCAGAATGGTACTATCTAGTGCATTGGCAGGGAAAAGACGAAGAGGAAGACCGAGGTCACGATGGAGTAATGGAGTTAGAGAAGATATGAAAAGAATTAACTTAAGGAACTGGGAAACAAAAGCGACTGACAAAAGGGAGTGGAAAAGAATAGTACATCAAGCCATGGGCCTACTAGGCTCGTAGTGCTTACATATTATAATATCAGTTTTCTAATATTATCCAGTTCCATATCCAGTTCCGAATCCAGTGGTTATATTTCTTCCGTATTGTTTAGTTTCGCTTCCAGTGATTGTATTTTTTTTCTTGTTTTTGTTTTAAATATTTATTTATTATTTTATTACTATATTTTTTTATTGTGCTCATAATAGATTGCAACATTGTCTACAGACATGAATGCAGTAACAATAAATAAAAAAATCGGAGATCCACACCCCGGATTTGAAATCGAAACCTCTGCTTTACGAATCCGAGATCCGGGGTCTACCCACTAGGTCACTAGGCTATCGCTCTTAGACAATATTTTTTCCTGAAACGGGGAACGTTTAAAGCCGGGTCTAGACTATGTAACAAAACATGCTAATAACAAAGTTGTACAACAAATTTGTTGTACAACTTTGTTATGTAACTTGTTATAATATAGCATGAGTATCCAGACTATATAACAAAAAACAAAACAACAACATGCGCATAAATTTTGCAGCATTTTAGATGGATAGCTGGTAGGTTAGGTAGTATATAAAATTGCGTCATATAAGTATGGAGGATCTCTTCATAGCAACAGCAGCTTGTGTAATATTGTGGAGGCGACACCGGCGTGTTAAATTAATATTTTGGATGTGTCCTTCATTAGCAGCTCGAGCAAAATATAGGTAGTGGTACAGCTCTTTTAGCTGATCTGGAAAGAGATAACATAGACCCATCGACAGGAGACATTAAATGTGATGGCAGTTTTAAAAACTTCTTAAGAATAGAAAGTTCTGATTTTGAATTTCTTATAAATGAAATCGGCCATAAAATAGGCAGGAAAGACATTTCGAGATGCAATTCCAGTAAGAGAAAGATTAACAGTTATATTATTAGCAAAGTATATTTTTTAACCTTTTTACTCATTGTTTCAGAGAGGAAGTATAACATTTCTGTAAAATTTAATTCCTCAGTATTATCGTCCTCACCTGTTCATGATTGAGTGTCACTGTCTGTTTGAATTGGTGTAGCTGGAGGAGTAGCGGATGTAGGTGTAGTAGACGGAATAGAAAGGCTCAGATATATTGTATGATTGAGTGCCTGTTTGAGTAGCTGATGAAGCAGTCTGCATCTGTGTAGCGAATGAAGTGAATGTTACAGGTTTTATGTCTGAACACTCTGCTCTGTAGAGAATAGTATTTATGTCAAATTTAGAGTTGATTTGCACCGATTTGCTGTTAAGGTTCCGCGTACTGCTTTTCTTTTGTTGGCTTGAGTTATAGGCGTACGTGCATTAGTTTTAACTACAGTTTCTGTATCTATTTTCACTTCTATTTCAGTCTATTCATCGTGTTTTTTATTTGTTTTTTAAATCAATAAATGTAGCTCATCCCATAGCAGTCCCATAATACTCGTTACTTACGAAATAGCTCAATTAAATGAGTAGTCAGTTCTTTCGACAATTTCATCGCGTAAATAACCCTACGTGAACAGAGCAAAGAAAAATCTAGCACAATCACTCCAGAATGAACAAGGCGATATGACTCCAACGGTTGCTGCTCGCGTAGGTACTATGCCAGAGAAATGTTTCAATAACATGTTTTTAGGTGTAGATCAGTCGCGGTGCGGTTTTATAACTTTCTTTGATGTTTACCGACATCTGTTGGATAACATAAAACATGCTATATAACCAGAAAAATGTTATACAACACTGTGTTTTAAAACTTGTTTATTTAAAATTTTGTAACAAGTTACAAAACTTTGTTATTTAACATGTTTTGTTACATAGTCTGGACCCGGCTTAACGGTAACTTCTTATAGGTAATACACTACAATTTCTGAATATTTTTTCTGAAATCTATCGAATGGTACCAAACACGACCCCCACGGTGGGGGGGGGGGGTTACTTTAAAATCTTAAATAGGAACTCCTTTTTTTATTTCAGATTTGGATTCTTTGCGTAAAAATAAGCAACTTTTATTCGAAACGTTTTTTCTAATTACGGATAGGTGGCGCTATAATCGGAGAAAACGGGTGTTGGAAATGGAAAATTAAATTAAAATATGGAAAGTCCCCACTAAAATGGAAAATTTTACTTAACTTTTTTGGTTTTAGAACCTAATAATCACAACCCAATAGGTCCTCAAAGCGCTCGAGTGACTGCACATTTAGCATACTTTGCTCCCCTACTATATATGTATTATAAATAATATGCGAAGCAGGGCCGGCCCGTCCATATAGGCGAACTAGGCGGCCGCCTAGGGCGCAAAATCCGCCTAGGGCGCAAAATTAGGGACGTAGTACTTTCTCATGTAGTAGTTGTGTAACTCGCAGAGACAGAAAAATCACTGGGTAATGAAAGGTGAAGGATATTTTATTTTAGTTGTCTTATAAAATAAGAAAACGCAAAACTATAACTTAACGTTAACATTAATTACTCGTTTTGGCAACCTCGCTGAGCGTAAGCCTACTTAGTGGCGCAGTGGTCGCGGCAACCCCACACTCTTCACTTCAGTCAAGCCAGCAGTCATAGCGTGAACAGAATAAGAGTACTAGTCTGTCATTAGGGCGCTGCGTGTTATGCATTTTCACTTTTCAGTTTAGTGTAGTAGTGCAGTGTTGTTGACTTTGTTTGTGCATTGATTGACAGTAGTAGTAGTTGTTAATTTACGATAACAAAACTGCAAAAGGAAGTTTGAATTAACAAGTAAGTAGCTTATACTCTTCATATTTATAATTTTTTTCAGTCATCATATCATATAGGCCATTGTCATATTGTTGTTGTATATAGGCCTAAATCAAATCAAAATTGAGATTGTTTAATTATCATAACTTAAAGAAAACCCCTTGTGAACACTTGCCTCTGTTTCGCCTACGATGCCGATGTGATTGATTAGGAACTGGCTGCTGAGTGCTGGTCATGCTGGCTGCTGTTCTGGGATTTGGGCGAACTGAGTGGTTGTTTAATTTATTTAATATTACACAATATGAATGTTGAATGAATTATTAGTTTTGAAATCCACCTGGACATTTCTAATTTTGCTTCCAAATATTTATCAAAACAAATTATTTTTTGTTGAAAACAGTATAACTTGACTTTTTAAGCAAGAATGACCATTGGATTTTTTTGTAAAATTTTTTAACTTCTAATTTCTATCAAATTGATTTCAAAATTAGGCCTACTTTAAATGTATTTATAAATAATATTAAAATAATAGGCTATTAATGTAATTTTATTTAAGAGAAGTCCTTGCTTCTTGGGGGTGTAATCCTAATTTCATATCTTGAGTAAAGACATTCAAAATTTTTTCATTTTTTCAAAATGAAGTTAGCTTAATCCAATCATTGTTTTCTTTCCAGATATGATGTCAGGAAAACACTCGGGCTCTTGGTTTAAGAAAAGAAGACAGGAAAGAGAGGAGTCAGCAAAAAAAGCTAAAGGGTCTTTTGAAAAATATTTAATTAAACCAAATGACACAACTCTTAGGGAGGAAAGTTATAATGAATCACCTTCCACCTCTGGAAAAACCAACCAGCTCCTACCTCAAGAATATGCTACAGAGAAAACAGATACTGAATCACCTTCTACTTCTGGGGGAATCATCCAGATCCAACCTCAAGAATGTCCTAGGAGGATAACAGCTATTGAACCGCCATCTACTTCTGCAGAAAACAACGAACGTCAACTGCAAGAATTTCAAAATAATTTCGTTGAAATGGACGTTGACGTTACAGATAATGCAGTGGAATTACTGCCGGAAAATTCAATCTCACCCAAAGTTACGCTTGATTATGCTGATCCAGCGTCTTGGGACACTCTAAATATTAATCGCCAAACTTTACGAACCATTTTAGTAGAGCATGGACCTGACCAAGTAAAAGGAAAATTTCCGAAGGGTGTGAATAACAGAAAATTTTCTGACTTTCATTATAGAAGGAGGCTTCCAAATGGTGAATATGTGTACCGAGACTATCTTCAATACTCAAAATCTACCGACAAAGTTTTCTGTTTTTGTTGTAAGGTGTTTGGCGGCATAAATGTCTCTTCTTCATTAGGCAAAAGTGGTTGTAATGACTGGCACAATATGTCGGCCCTCCTTGAAACGCACGAAACATCAAATGATCACCTTCAAAACTTTGAAAAATGGAAAACACTGAAAAAAGCACTTAAAAAAAATTTAACTGTTGACAATGTTTATGAACAAAAAATAAAGCAAGAGGAAATTTACTGGCAGAAAATTCTAGAACGGCTGTTTGCTCTCGTCAAAACTCTTGGGTCCCAAAACTTGTCATTTCGCGGCACGACAGAAAAATTAGATGTTAATGACAACGGAAATTTTTTAAAATTTATTGAATATTTGGCCATGTTTGACCCAATAATGAATGAGCATCTAAGAAAAATCAAAAGTGATGTCAACAGGCACACTCATTACTTAGGGAAAAATATACAAAATGAGATGATTCAAACTTTAGCTAATGCAATAAATGCAGATATATTGTCCTCAGTACATACGGCTAAATATTTTTCTATTATTTTAGACTGCACACCAGATGTTAGTCACGTAGAGCAAATGACAATTATTATTCGATTTGTTGAACTACCAAAGTCATCTCTGGCATCCTCAACAGAAGTATCTAGTTATCATCAAGTACTTGTAAAAGAACACTTTTTGGGATTTGTGCCTCTCACTGAAAGTACCAGTGGTGAGTATATGACGGAAGTAGTTTTAGAAAAGTTAAAAGAGATTTCTTTGCCTGTAGAGAATATTCGTGGGCAAGGTTATGACAACGGAAGCAACATGAGAGGAAAAGAAAGTGGAGTTCAAAAGAGAATTTTAGATGTCAACCCACGTGCATTTTATGTTCCATGCTGCTCACACACTTTGAACCTTGTTGTGAACGATGCAGCTTCGTGCTGTGTAGAGGTTACTACTTTTTTCGATGTGGTTCAACGAACATATGTGTTTTTTTCGGCATCAACTCGACGATGGGATGTTTTGCGCCGTCATGTTCCAGCTTTGACATTAAAACCCTTAAGTGATACAAGATGGTCCAGTCGAATTGATGCACTAACGCCTCTGCGGTACCACTTGTCTCATGTGTGTGATGCTTTGGAGGAGATTTCTGAGGACACTTCTCTAAAAGTGTGAATAACAGAAAATTTTCTGACTTTCATTATAGAAGGAGGCTTCCAAATGGTGAATATGTGTACCGAGACTATCTTCAATACTCAAAATCTACCGACAAAGTTTTCTGTTTTTGTTGTAAGGTGTTTGGCGGCATAAATGTCTCTTCTTCATTAGGCAAAAGTGGTTGTAATGACTGGCACAATATGTCGGCCCTCCTTGAAACGCACGAAACATCAAATGATCACCTTCAAAACTTTGAAAAATGGAAAACACTGAAAAAAGCACTTAAAAAAAATTTAACTGTTGACAATGTTTATGAACAAAAAATAAAGCAAGAGGAAATTTACTGGCAGAAAATTCTAGAACGGCTGTTTGCTCTCGTCAAAACTCTTGGGTCCCAAAACTTGTCATTTCGCGGCACGACAGAAAAATTAGATGTTAATGACAACGGAAATTTTTTAAAATTTATTGAATATTTGGCCATGTTTGACCCAATAATGAATGAGCATCTAAGAAAAATCAAAAGTGATGTCAACAGGCACACTCATTACTTAGGGAAAAATATACAAAATGAGATGATTCAAACTTTAGCTAATGCAATAAATGCAGATATATTGTCCTCAGTACATACGGCTAAATATTTTTCTATTATTTTAGACTGCACACCAGATGTTAGTCACGTAGAGCAAATGACAATTATTATTCGATTTGTTGAACTACCAAAGTCATCTCTGGCATCCTCAACAGAAGTATCTAGTTATCATCAAGTACTTGTAAAAGAACACTTTTTGGGATTTGTGCCTCTCACTGAAAGTACCAGTGGTGAGTATATGACGGAAGTAGTTGTACAATAAATATATTATACACGGCTCACTAAAATAATTAGTTACGCCCCTGTACTACTGATCACTTAAAATTCAAGTAGTATTTATGTAGACCTTTCTGGAAACTCCAGGTTATTGTTGAGACTCGCATTTGAACCCCTCGCCGGGGCAGATCGTCAAAAGCTTCCTAACGAGAATCATCTCTAATCTATCGACGCTCCCGCTATTCGTAAAAAGGCCGCATTTTACCGGCTTTTTTTGCTATCGTTTTATACCGCTCAGATAATTCAATCTGCTCAGTATTATCGACGATGATTTATTTAGCGTATTAGTGAGTGCCTTACAAATGAACCAAATGGATTATGGAATTCAATCAGAGCTCTGATGTGACACGTCATCAAGGAATAAAACTGTAAGTACTCTACATGTATGTGAACATAACTTATTAGTCGTGATACTGTATGCATTTTGAACCATATACCTCTCGTAGCAAATATTCTTTGTGCCATTTATGCAGATAATACTTTAAATTACATATGAAAAATCGTTATCTACTCTTAACCAGCTTACCTATGGGAATATACTCTATAACCGTACAATAAGTATAGGTTACTATTGTTAAGGATACTTTACGTATTGCCTAAACATTTCTGTTCCATCGAGCCGTATCATATTAATTATTTATTAATTAAATCCTCAAGGTCCTTCGTATTTGCATATTTTGATAATCTCTATTCTGAGAATAACGGTTTTTCATTTATAGTGTCTTTCTGTTGCATTTGGAAATTTCCAAGCCACGCCGCCCCGGCACAAAAATAAAATATTCCTCTCTTTCTGCACTCAAATTCTCAGTATTTAACCCAGCACGTCTCTACAATAGCTGGTAGGTTGTTAAGCCCGGTCTACACGTGCAATTTCAGAAACTACTTGCTTTGTTCAAATAAAGGAGTCGTTTTGTTTGTATGAAAAAATATTTGCATATATTACATTATTTTATTTTCGTAAATATATTTTTCTGTTTATAGTATACAAAAAGTGTACTCATTTCTTGGCTGATAGTACGGGTGTTATAATTTTAACATTGTTTGTTCAACCTTTTGATTTAAATTAAATTTATAATTTTGAATCCGATTAAGCCTGGTTCACAGGTTACAAAAATTATTAAAAATAATTTTGTTTTCTTGCATAAATTGTAAGTTTTTGCTACATTTAGCTTCGCTTAAGCTCATTTTACACTTCTAGAAAACTATAGAAAATAAATAATTGTTTTTTCCTTCAATTTAATTAATTTAAATACTTGTTAAGGGTGTCTCACACTTGCTGAAAAATACCCATTTTGGAAAATTGCATATATTTTGAAATTTTATAGTTTTGCATTTCATATACTAATCTGCGCTCATACAGGGTGATACTATTAAGCCAATCTCACACTATTAAACGTGTAATATATAATATATTGTACATATTCTCTCATTTTCGCATCGATTTATAGGTTTAGACATTTGCAAATAATCTATCTAATCTCACATTCTCGCAACATGGCTGACCGATCAAAATATAACCGACAGAGGCTCACCGCAAAACTTGATATAACCAAGTTGGCTGATTCGGTTCCCACAACTCTTAATTCTCTAAACAAATATAAAATTCGTGAAATAATTTCACAACTCAAACATTCTTACGGACTTTTCCGCGATGCTCAAAATGTGCTGGAGACGATCCCCGAGGAACCTACCCCCTCTACTGATTCCTCTGTGGTTTTTGATAAATATTTGGATACAATTTCTCTATTGGAAGAAAGGTTAGAGGTCATTGAAAGTTCTAATGTGACTGCTACCCCCTCCCTCCAATTTGACCCTAATTCTTCTCTAACCTCACAGTCTATGGCTAGGCAACGAACAGTAAACCTCCCTCGTATTCAGTTAAAACCATTTAGTGGCTTAGTTACTGAATACAATTCATTCATTGAGACCTTTGATACAATAATAGGATCTGATACTACATTAAGTGATCTGGAAAAACTCATTTACCTCAAAAGTTTTCTAACTTCCGAGCCTTTGACGCTTCTCGAGCATATCCCACTCACAGGTGACAATTACAAAATAGCCCGGGATAACCTGACACAAAGGTACGCCAACTCTAAATCGCTTATCAAAACTCTCATCTCTCAAATTCTTGATGCGCCTCCTATTTCTGGAAACGCAAATCACTCACAATTAAGAAATTTTCATACGGTCATGTCAAATAATTTCAAGGCCCTATTGAACTTGAATAGGCCCCCTTCAGATCTCTTGCATTTACTTCTCATACATATCGCTACTCAGAAACTCGACGCACCTACCATTAGGGCTCTTGAGTTCCAATCCGGTGGTAGCCAAGCTACCCCTGATTTTGTCCATTTTCTAGGGGAAATCGAGACACGCGTTGTTCATCTTGAGAATATTCAATCTCAATCAAAACCAAAATCGACTACTACTTCCAGACACTCTTTACACCTAGCCTCAGACACTTCTACCAGTAACCTTTCGCCTCGCTTAGGTCCTAAGAAATGTTCCTATTGCAACGACTCTCACTCGATCTACTCTTGTCCTCAGTTCAAGCAGTTGAATTCTAAAGAACGTTTTAGTTTTGTCAAACAAAATAAATTTTGTATTAATTGTCTTGGGTCTCACATGCTCGATCAGTGTAAATCCAAATTCTCTTGCATAGTTTGTAAATCTCGTCATCACACGTTGCTCCATTTCGACAAAACGGGTCATAGTAACCCTTCCGCGGCTGTTGGCCAACACAACTCAAATAATCATAATAAAACCGCTATCTCAAATAACTCCCATACACAGGGTAATTCACAACAGGGGCCCTCACATGTTAGAGCTCCTGAAACGGAAGTTAATCTTCAAAATTCGACTCCACATTCAATGGCTCTATCTGCAGCCTCGCTTGATAATCATTTGGTGTTATTAAGCACACTCCAGGTCTATCTTGTCGCTCCTAGCGGCAAGAGGGTCTTCGCAAAGGCACTTTTAGACTCGGCCTCACAGGTTTCATTTATTAGTGCTGACCTCGTAAAGGAACTGTCACTCACCACTAGAGATGGAAAATTACGGATCAATGGAATTAACTCCACCTCATCCTCGTCTCAATCTATTGTAGATACAACAATTTTCGCTGTCGCTAACGACGTTCCTTTTGACATCTCGTGCTCTGTACTCCCAAAGATAACAAATCCGCTTCCTCAAATTTCTATTTCGGCGAGCAAACTAAACATACCCTCAGAGATACCATTAGGTGATCCGATGTTCCATGTAACATCCCCAATTGGTATCCTGCTCGGTGCAGACCTGTATAACGATATCATTCAACCTGAAATAATTCGTTTGGGAAAAGGTCTTCCCGTTCTTCAACGCACTCTACTCGGGTACACGATATCAGGGTCAGTTCCAGACTTTGCTCTTAAGTCGAAAAATACTAAAAAGGCTTTGGAATTTTATTCAAACTCTCTCGTTACTTGTTGTTCTCATAACACTCCTTCCGCCGTAAATGAGCCGGTAGTGTCCAACGAGGAACTATCCGATCATTTACAAAAATTCTGGGAGCTGGAAGAAGCCGCTCCTCAGAACACCGATCTCATTAATGATCACCCCGCTGAAATTAATTTTGTAAAACATGTTAATGTTCTCCCCAATGGACGATATGAGTCCACACTCAATCTCAAACTCCCTATCGAAGATATAGACATGGGAAATTCGTTTCTCTCGGCAAAAAGACGTTTTCTCAGTCTCGAGAAACGTTTTCAACTCAACCCTGATTTATTGGAAAAATATCAGGACATTATATCGGAATATCTCAATAACGGACAAATAATTCAAGTGCCGTTAAAAATGCTAAATGACTCAGGTAAACCTAATTACTTTCTCCCTCACTTTCCCGTTTTCAAATCCAACTCTACTACTTCCACTCGTATAGTTTTCGATCCAAACAATAAATCGTCTACGGGAATCTCCCTCAGTGACGTCATAGACAAAGGTTATGTCGTCCAACATGAACTTTTTGACATTCTCGCTAAGTTTCGTCAGTTTAAATTCGCACTAGTAGGCGACATCAAGGCTATGTTCCTACAAATCGCCATTTGTCCCACTGAAACATTTCTGTTAAATTTTCTCTTTAGGGACAATATTCAGCAGCCTTTACGGTGCTATCAATTTCAAAGATTACCCTTCGGGCTCCCAAGTAGCCCATTTATCGCTCAAAGAGTTATCAAGCACATCGCTGACAACAACAAACATACCCACGAACTTGCTACTAGTGTTCTGCAAGAATCTATCTATATGGATGACCTGATCAGCGGTGCTGACAGTCTTCATGAATTAAGTTGTCTTTTCGAACAATTAACTTCTTTGCTAGAAACCCATGGTTTCCTCCTCCACAAGTGGAACTGCAGTTCTTCAGAATTTCTGTCTCAACACAATTTAAATCCCGTCTCTGAAGTCAGTCTTAACTTCACGGGATCTGATAAAGTCTTAGGCATATTCTGGGATTCAGAACGCGACCACTTTTCGTTTAAAACTCCTATCTTCAAATTGGCTAATGTTGTTACTAAACGTACTATTCTCTCCTACATTGCTACTTTGTATGACCCGCTAGGATGGTTATCCCCTGTCCTTGTGAACGCTAAGCTCTTGATACAGGAAATATGGTCCCAGAAATTGGACTGGGATCAACCCATTGACTCACCCATCATTATGAAAAATTGGCAAAACCTCTTATCGACATTCAAAACTATAGAAGAGGTCAAGGTACCTCGATGCTTACTTTTACAAAAGAAAGTTGTTGATGTTCAATTAATTATTTTCACCGACGCATCGGAAAAAATATACAGCACTTGTGTGTATCTCAAAGCGACATACTCAGACTTTTCTGTATCGTCGCGGCTTATCGCTTCTAAAAACAAAATTTCTCCGCTAAAAAATAAACTCACCATCCCCAAATTGGAACTTTGTGGAATAGTGTTGGGAGTCACTCTGGCTCATAGACTTTTTCACATCTTCAAGAAAAATTTGAGTATATCTTCATCTCATCTCTTTGCTGACTCTACAATTGCCTTGTCTTGGATACTTTCTAAAAAACACATTTGGAACATTTTTGTACAAAACAGAATTCAAAAGGTCAATTCCTTGTTGGAAACTTTTCCTTGTGATTTCCATTTCGTCAGAAGTCACGAAAACATCGCTGACCCCGCTTCCAGAGGGATAAATGTCTTTGATAATCCCCAGACCACCGAAGACTGGTTATGCGGACCTAGCTTTATTAGAGACAATCCCATCGATTTTTCTCTTCATCAAATTCCTCATTTTCAGGATGATCTTCCTGAATTAAGGAAGTTAGTTGTCTCAAACATAGCAACAAATCACGAACTCAACGACACCTTTGAAAATCTATTCGCTAAATCTTCTTCTTTTCGTAAAATTCAAAGAATTGTCGCTTATCTTTTTAGATTCATCAGTAATATTAAAAAGAAAATAAATAACTCTCCACGAGATACGGATATATTGACGCCACCCGAAATGGAGATCGCTGATCACGCGATCATCAGGTATATCCAAAGTATCTACTTTAAAAAAGAGATTCTTGAATTGAAAAATGCTAAACTCGTGACCAATAAAGCCATTCGTAAACTCAACCCCTTCCTACAACATAATGATGGGCTGATTCGTGTGGGAGGACGTCTCCGACACGCCCCCATATCGTATAATCAAAAACACCCCATTCTACTTCCTTCTAAATGTCGAGTTGTAGAACTAATCTTGACTCAAGCTCATCATAAGTTATTACATTCAGGCGCGCAAACAGTACTTTCGTATGTCAAAATGAAGTACTGGCCAATTGACGGATTAAGACAGATTAAACGCTTAATTCGTAAGTGTGTAAACTGTTTCCGATTCATGACACCCAATTCTGTTCAACAGATGGCAGATATGCATCCCGATCGTGTACTCCCCACTAGACCCTTCCAAGTCGTCTCAGTGGACTATGGGGGGTTCTTCTTAATTAAGTCCTCACATTTGAGGAAGGCACCGCTTTACAAAGCATACGTAGCCTATTTCATTTGCATGAGCACTAAATGTGTTCATATCGAACTCGTCACAGGATTAAGCGCAGAAGCCTATATTCTTACTCTGAAAAGGTTTATTGCCAGAAGATCCACGCCCAGTATTATTTGGAGCGACAATGCCACAAATTTCCATGGGGCAAAAAATGAAATGCGCGAATTCTATGATTTTTTCTTAAATCAAAATAATTCGGAACAGATTAAGGAATTCTGTACTCAAAACTCCATAACTTTCAAGATGGGTGTTCCCCGCAACCCCCATCAATTCGGCCTCCATGAGGTAGGAATAAAGAGTGTGAAGTATCACCTCTATCGAATTATAGGAAATTCCCACTTCACCTTTGAAGTGTTTAACACAGTATTATGCCAAATCGAGGCTATTCTAAATTCGAGACCCATCACTAGGATGTCGTCTGACGCCAATGACTTCGCTTTCCTATCTCCAGCTCACTTCTTAGTTCAAAGAAGTTTAACCGCGCCCCCTGAACCAAGTGTTTCAGAGATACCTGAAAATAGGTTGAATCTTTTTCAGCGTATTAGTAAAATTCAACAGCAATTTTGGAAATTGTGGAAAAAAGACTATCTTTGCCTCCTGCAGCAAAGAAATAAATGGACCGACCCTACTGACCCTGTCAAGATCGGGGATTTGGTTCTGTTGAAGGAGGATGGTACTCCTCCACTCTTATGGCCAACTGCCAGGGTAATAGATGTATTGCCTGGTAAGGATGGTCTAGTTCGTACTGTCAAGATTCACACTACTCACGGTGATTTTCTTCGTGGTATTACGAAAATCGCTGTGATTCCCCTGGAAGATTAAAATCTATCCCTAGGGGGAAAACTTATCGTTTTCCTCCATTTTATCGTTGTTACCCCTTGTGTATATAAACTCTAATTTCTTCAAACATTTCTTATCGTTGTGCACATCTTTGCCAATCCCCTCTCTTCGAGGTGATATAGGCCATCTCTCTCGCCTGTCGCCCCCGGCAATATGTACAATAAATATATTATACACGGCTCACTAAAATAATTAGTTACGCCCCTGTACTACTGATCACTTAAAATTCAAGTAGTATTTATGTAGACCTTTCTGGAAACTCCAGGTTATTGTTGAGACTCGCATTTGAACCCCTCGCCGGGGCAGATCGTCAAAAGCTTCCTAACGAGAATCATCTCTAATCTATCGACGCTCCCGCTATTCGTAAAAAGGCCGCATTTTACCGGCTTTTTTTGCTATCGTTTTATACCGCTCAGATAATTCAATCTGCTCAGTATTATCGACGATGATTTATTTAGCGTATTAGTGAGTGCCTTACAAATGAACCAAATGGATTATGGAATTCAATCAGAGCTCTGATGTGACACGTCATCAAGGAATAAAACTGTAAGTACTCTACATGTATGTGAACATAACTTATTAGTCGTGATACTGTATGCATTTTGAACCATATACCTCTCGTAGCAAATATTCTTTGTGCCATTTATGCAGATAATACTTTAAATTACATATGAAAAATCGTTATCTACTCTTAACCAGCTTACCTATGGGAATATACTCTATAACCGTACAATAAGTATAGGTTACTATTGTTAAGGATACTTTACGTATTGCCTAAACAGTAGTTTTAGAAAAGTTAAAAGAGATTTCTTTGCCTGTAGAGAATATTCGTGGGCAAGGTTATGACAACGGAAGCAACATGAGAGGAAAAGAAAGTGGAGTTCAAAAGAGAATTTTAGATGTCAACCCACGTGCATTTTATGTTCCATGCTGCTCACACACTTTGAACCTTGTTGTGAACGATGCAGCTTCGTGCTGTGTAGAGGTTACTACTTTTTTCGATGTGGTTCAACGAACATATGTGTTTTTTTCGGCATCAACTCGACGATGGGATGTTTTGCGCCGTCATGTTCCAGCTTTGACATTAAAACCCTTAAGTGATACAAGATGGTCCAGTCGAATTGATGCACTAACGCCTCTGCGGTACCACTTGTCTCATGTGTGTGATGCTTTGGAGGAGATTTCTGAGGACACTTCTCTAAAAGGATCAAGTGGCAGTATTGCGAAGGTAGAAGCACTTGGATTACTTAAACACCTCTCAGACTTCAAGTTTATTGTTGCCCTTGTTACATGGCACAATATTTTATTTCAGGTAAACCTAACCAGTAAGATACTACAAGAAAAGGATTTGAGTCTCCAGAAAGCAGTTAGTCACCTGAAAAAAACCGAAGAGTTTTTGGTTACAGCCAGAAGTGATGTACAGTTTCAGAGAGTTCTGGTTGATGCTAAGGAAGTAGCAGAAGAAGTTGGAATAGAACCAATTTTTGAGAGGGAGAAGGTCCGAATAAGAAAAAAGAAGAAAATGTTTGATTATGAATCAACAGATGAATCAGCAAATGTTGCCAGTGACCCGTCAGAAAGTTTCAAGATTCAATTTTATTTTGCTCTTTTAGACACGGCTGCTAATGCGGTAAAAGAAAGATTTTCCCAGTTAAATACAGTATCTGGTGTCTTTGGATTTTTATACAACATTACTGATCTTAAAAACAAGACTACATCTGAGGTTAAGTCGATGTGCAACAACTTAGAAAAATCATTAGGAATTCAAAAAGATGGACGTTTAATTGAATCTGATATTGATGCTGTAGGACTGTGTTCTGAATTGAAAGCAATTTCTCATCATCTCATCGACTCTATATCAAGCCCTGAAGAAGTCCTAAACTACATTTACCAACACAACCTTGAGAATGGATTTCCTAACATATGTGTAGCACTTCGTATTTTGCTTACGATGCCACTTTCTGTAGCTAGTGCAGAACGGAGTTTTTCCAAACTTAAATTAATTAAAACCTATCTCCGCAGTACAATGTGCCAGGAGAGACTTGTAGGTCTGGCGACAATATCTATTGAAAGTGAGAGAGCAAGACAAGTAGACTTAAAAGTTCTCATTCAAGAATTTGCTAAGCAGAAAGCAAGAAAAGTGCCCTTAGGACTTTAGTTTTTAGCCAAGAAATACTGTTAATTTCTAATCTGTATTTAAAAGTGACTTTCAGTCCGAAGTTAATAGAACAGTAATCCAATAGCAAACAATATTGCAATATGTTAGTCAGTGTATTGTTTAAGACAGTGTTATAAAAGATTTGTAGACTAACTTTGAGTCTCCGTTTTTTATGATGAAAATTATATGTACAGAATTCAACTTTGACCCATTAAACCCATATGCCTTTGGTTAAAGTACGTCTTATGTAATTACATTTGCTTTTTATGAAATTAAAGTTTGTGTTATGTAAAATAGCAGTTATTTTATTTATATATCCCAGTCATTAATCAAAGGTTTATTAAATTAAATTAAATTATTAACATAACACAGAGTTGAAATACCGTGTCCCGGTAAAGTGCTAGTTGAACTTTTTCAACTGTAATGAGGGCGCAAAATTTGTTTTCGCCTAGGGCGCCGCAAACCCTAGGGCCGGCCCTGATGCGAAGTAATTATTAACCCAAACAACCATAATTCAACTTTTATTTACTAATAAAGAACTGGACGAAAGTGTCACATCAGCTTTTATGAGACACATGAATATTTCCATAAAAAGGTAAGTGATCTGCTTGAAATCGATATTCCCAAAATCATCTAAAAATTGTTTATACTTGAGTACTTTGAGACTTGTATGAAATGTGAATACCGAAATACGATTAGGAATCTCCATTATGTAATTTTTAAATAATACATAATTCTTAGGAAATGAAAGGTATTATACAAACGTGTTAAAAAATACTACCTACTGAAATTTTTTGATGGCAATAAATGATGAATTGGTTTATCAAATTTATTTTTAAGGTGATACAGTAGCGATAAACAGGTAGCCAAAACGCGTTCCAAGATTGAAGCTGTAATTTTGAATATTTTTTCGAGATATTTGGCACACGTATTTGTAATATAATAAAGAATGGCGGTACAGAGCCCAATTTGAAAAATATATTAATATGTGGAAATTACTCTGTAAATAAATACAATATTAAAAAAACGAGTCTGTACCGCCATTAAGAAGAACAAAAAAATACACTTTCTTCAAATAAACTTTTTTATCAGATGCCTAGATTTTGTGTCATTTTGGAACTACTAATGAAATAAAAAATTTTATCATCGGATAAAAAAGTTTATTTGAAGAAAATGTATTTTTTTGTTCTTCTTAGTGGCGGTACAGGCTCGTTTTTTTAATATTGTATTTAATTACAGAGTAATTTCCACATATTAATATATTTTTTAAATTGGGCTCTGTACCGCCATTCTTTATTATATTACGAATACGTGTGCCACATATCTCGAAAAAATATTCAAAATTACAGCCGCAATCTTGGAACGCGTTTTCGCTACCTGTTGATCGCTACTGTTTCCTCTTAAGTAAAATATGTCATTTGGATATTTTTTTAAACTCGATAGATCCTAGGGACATGTCGGTAGATCGGTAGGATCATCACTTTTGGGAGTTTTGGGAATATCCCAATTGACAACGCAATATACACCGACGCCGTCTACAACGAGCGACGAATCAGAGATGCCAGATTGGGGTACTTTCGCCCATTTTTAGGGTAATTTGAAAGCACATGGGAAAATTTTTATAGGTTGAATTGGTTGGGGAATTTTTCGGGAGGAAAATTGAGCAAACTGAATTGCAATATAAATGTATGTAACATATAACATTATATTAACATTATAACCTATCGAGTATTTGCTTCTGATTAAAAAAACCGAAAAATGGTTTTTGGAACAACCGCTTTTTTTGACCAGTTATAACCGTCAGGTTAAACCGTAAGTAAAAAACCGGTATAACCGAAAACCGGTTTTTTGTTCAACAACCGCCATCCCTACCTTGGTTGTTACAAATACAGTTCGCTGGAATAAGTTTTACCCCCCTTATTACCTTATTTATTTTTAGCACATAAGAAAAACGCTCGGATAGGTCGATTTTTAAAATAATCATAGTATATTATAGCGTCAATGTTTCGAACTTTACGCGATCCCTCTTCTTCAGGTGACAGGCACAACTTTGATTTTTTTAAATAGGAAAGTAAGTACATCATGTGACACCTCATTTAAAGGCTTTTTTCTACAACCGTGTTAAAAATGCAATTTTTAGAACTCCATACGTGCGTTAAAAATGCTACTTTAAGGCAGGGCCGGTTTTAGGGTTCTGAGCGCCCCTGGCAAAATAAAATTTGGCGCCCCTTCATATAAGAATATACAAATTTACTGCAAATATAAAAAAATAGGAAAAAATCAAAATTTTACCATAAAGAACTATGTAAAAATATATTTATTTAAAAAATAGTGGTTTTAGGGTTCTGAGCGCCCCTGGCAAAATAAAATTTGGCGCCCCTTCATATAAGAATATACAAATTTACTGCAAATATAAAAAAATAGGAAAAAAATCAAAATTTTACCATAAAGAACTATGTAAAAATATATTTATTTAAAAAATAGTAGGAGAGTTATTACTTATAACTTATCCAACATAGGGCATAGCATAGCGAGCACATTTTAAGTTCAAGCGACGAAGAAGCGAGGTAAAAGATAAATGCACATTATCAACAACCAGTAAAAAATGTGTATAAATAACTATTTAGATGGAAAATAAGCCACAATTAAATTGAAAAAAATAATTTTATTATCAGAAGACTAAGTTTTCACTCTAATGGCATATAACATATCCCACCAGAATGAAAACAATGGGAACCTTCTCTGGTTACACCTCCGAGGCTTCTACAATTTGCAAGCCATTCTTTGCAAGCCATTCGGATGCTGAGACTAAGGAAGATGAGGGAATTCTACAATTTACAATTCACGTCACATCTGCTCAGCGCGGTAAAGTTCCAACGAGACTGGTTCCCTTCATACTCCACACAGAGTAAATGTAAATCAAAAATGAATAACCATTTTCAATTTCGTTGCAAAACGAAAATACAGCCGAACGATATTCCAGTCCAATCAGAGAGTGCTGCAAGCACCTCTACCGGTTTCGAAACTTATTAGTCTCTCATCAGGAGGCACATATGCTGCTCTCCCTGATCCAACCAAAACAAACCCCAGCGTGCAGTCCCGAATTGCAACGAACGAAATGGCATAGATGCCCTAGCGGCAACTGCTAGCAAAAGACTAAGTTTTCACTCTAATGGCATATAACATATCCCACCAGAATGAAAACAATGGGAACCTTCTCTGGTTACACCTCCGAGGCTTCTACAATTTGCAAGCCATTCGGATGCTGAGACTAAGGAAGATGAGGGAATTCTACAATTTACAATTCACGTCACATCTGCTCAGCGCGGTAAAGTTCCAACGAGACTGGTTCCCTTCATACTCCACACAGAGTAAATGTAAATCAAAAATGAATAACCATTTTCAATTTCGTTGCAAAACGAAAATACAGCCGAACGATATTCCAGTCCAATCAGAGAGTGCTGCAAGCACCTCTACCGGTTTCGAAACTTATTAGTCTCTCATCAGGAGGCACATATGCTGCTCTCCCTGATCCAACCAAAACAAACCCCAGCGTGCAGTCCCGAATTGCAACGAACGAAATGGCATAGATGCCCTAGCGGCAACTGCTAGCAAAAGACTAAGTTTTCACTCTAATGGCATATAACATATCCCACCAGAATGAAAACAATGGGAACCTTCTCTGGTTACACCTCCGAGGCTTCTACAATTTGCAAGCCATTCGGATGCTGAGACTAAGGAAGATGAGGGAATTCTACAATTTACAATTCACGTCACATCTGCTCAGCGCGGTAAAGTTCCAACGAGACTGGTTCCCTTCATACTCCACACAGAGTAAATGTAAATCAAAAATGAATAACCATTTTCAATTTCGTTGCAAAACGAAAATACAGCCGAACGATATTCCAGTCCAATCAGAGAGTGCTGCAAGCACCTCTACCGGTTTCGAAACTTATTAGTCTCTCATCAGGAGGCACATATGCTGCTCTCCCTGATCCAACCAAAACAAACCCCAGCGTGCAGTCCCGAATTGCAACGAACGAAATGGCATAGATGCCCTAGCGGCAACTGCTAGCAAAAGACTAAGTTTTCACTCTAATGGCATATAACATATCCCACCAGAATGAAAACAATGGGAACCTTCTCTGGTTACACCTCCGAGGCTTCTACAATTTGCAAGCCATTCGGATGCTGAGACTAAGGAAGATGAGGGAATTCTACAATTTACAATTCACGTCACATCTGCTCAGCGCGGTAAAGTTCCAACGAGACTGGTTCCCTTCATACTCCACACAGAGTAAATGTAAATCAAAAATGAATAACCATTTTCAATTTCGTTGCAAAACGAAAATACAGCCGAACGATATTCCAGTCCAATCAGAGAGTGCTGCAAGCACCTCTACCGGTTTCGAAACTTATTAGTCTCTCATCAGGAGGCACATATGCTGCTCTCCCTGATCCAACCAAAACAAAATTTTCGTTTTGCAACGAAATTGAAAATGGTTATTCATTTTTGATTTACATTTACTCTGTGTGGAGTATGAAGGGAACCAGTCTCGTTGGAACTTTACCGCGCTGAGCAGATGTGACGTGAATTGTAAATTGTAGAATTCCCTCATCTTCCTTAGTCTCAGCATCCGAATGGCTTGCAAATTGTAGAAGCCTCGGAGGTGTAACCAGAGAAGGTTCCCATTGTTTTCATTCTGGTGGGATATGTTATATGCCATTAGAGTGAAAACTTAGTCTTTTGCTAGCAGTTGCCGCTAGGGCATCTATGCCATTTCGTTCGTTGCAATTCGGGACTGCACGCTGGGGTTTGTTTTGGTTGGATCAGGGAGAGCAGCATATGTGCCTCCTGATGAGAGACTAATAAGTTTCGAAACCGGTAGAGGTGCTTGCAGCACTCTCTGATTGGACTGGAATATCGTTCGGCTGTATTTTCGTTTTGCAACGAAATTGAAAATGGTTATTCATTTTTGATTTACATTTACTCTGTGTGGAGTATGAAGGGAACCAGTCTCGTTGGAACTTTACCGCGCTGAGCAGATGTGACGTGAATTGTAAATTGTAGAATTCCCTCATCTTCCTTAGTCTCAGCATCCGAATGGCTTGCAAATTGTAGAAGCCTCGGAGGTGTAACCAGAGAAGGTTCCCATTGTTTTCATTCTGGTGGGATATGTTATATGCCATTAGAGTGAAAACTTAGTCTTTTGCTAGCAGTTGCCGCTAGGGCATCTATGCCATTTCGTTCGTTGCAATTCGGGACTGCACGCTGGGGTTTGTTTTGGTTGGATCAGGGAGAGCAGCATATGTGCCTCCTGATGAGAGACTAATAAGTTTCGAAACCGGTAGAGGTGCTTGCAGCACTCTCTGATTGGACTGGAATATCGTTCGGCTGTATTTTCGTTTTGCAACGAAATTGAAAATGGTTATTCATTTTTGATTTACATTTACTCTGTGTGGAGTATGAAGGGAACCAGTCTCGTTGGAACTTTACCGCGCTGAGCAGATGTGACGTGAATTGTAAATTGTAGAATTCCCTCATCTTCCTTAGTCTCAGCATCCGAATGGCTTGCAAATTGTAGAAGCCTCGGAGGTGTAACCAGAGAAGGTTCCCATTGTTTTCATTCTGGTGGGATATGTTATATGCCATTAGAGTGAAAACTTAGTCTTTTGCTAGCAGTTGCCGCTAGGGCATCTATGCCATTTCGTTCGTTGCAATTCGGGACTGCACGCTGGGGTTTGTTTTGGTTGGATCAGGGAGAGCAGCATATGTGCCTCCTGATGAGAGACTAATAAGTTTCGAAACCGGTAGAGGTGCTTGCAGCACTCTCTGATTGGACTGGAATATCGTTCGGCTGTATTTTCGTTTTGCAACGAAATTGAAAATGGTTATTCATTTTTGATTTACATTTACTCTGTGTGGAGTATGAAGGGAACCAGTCTCGTTGGAACTTTACCGCGCTGAGCAGATGTGACGTGAATTGTAAATTGTAGAATTCCCTCATCTTCCTTAGTCTCAGCATCCGAATGGCTTGCAAATTGTAGAAGCCTCGGAGGTGTAACCAGAGAAGGTTCCCATTGTTTTCATTCTGGTGGGATATGTTATATGCCATTAGAGTGAAAACTTAGTCTTTTGCTAGCAGTTGCCGCTAGGGCATCTATGCCATTTCGTTCGTTGCAATTCGGGACTGCACGCTGGGGTTTGTTTTGGTTGGATCAGGGAGAGCAGCATATGTGCCTCCTGATGAGAGACTAATAAGTTTCGAAACCGGTAGAGGTGCTTGCAGCACTCTCTGATTGGACTGGAATATCGTTCGGCTGTATTTTCGTTTTGCAACGAAATTGAAAATGGTTATTCATTTTTGATTTACATTTACTCTGTGTGGAGTATGAAGGGAACCAGTCTCGTTGGAACTTTACCGCGCTGAGCAGATGTGACGTGAATTGTAAATTGTAGAATTCCCTCATCTTCCTTAGTCTCAGCATCCGAATGGCTTGCAAATTGTAGAAGCCTCGGAGGTGTAACCAGAGAAGGTTCCCATTGTTTTCATTCTGGTGGGATATGTTATATGCCATTAGAGTGAAAACTTAGTCTTTTGCTAGCAGTTGCCGCTAGGGCATCTATGCCATTTCGTTCGTTGCAATTCGGGACTGCACGCTGGGGTTTGTTTTGGTTGGATCAGGGAGAGCAGCATATGTGCCTCCTGATGAGAGACTAATAAGTTTCGAAACCGGTAGAGGTGCTTGCAGCACTCTCTGATTGGACTGGAATATCGTTCGGCTGTATTTTCGTTTTGCAACGAAATTGAAAATGGTTATTCATTTTTGATTTACATTTACTCTGTGTGGAGTATGAAGGGAACCAGTCTCGTTGGAACTTTACCGCGCTGAGCAGATGTGACGTGAATTGTAAATTGTAGAATTCCCTCATCTTCCTTAGTCTCAGCATCCGAATGGCTTGCAAATTGTAGAAGCCTCGGAGGTGTAACCAGAGAAGGTTCCCATTGTTTTCATTCTGGTGGGATATGTTATATGCCATTAGAGTGAAAACTTAGTCTTTTGCTAGCAGTTGCCGCTAGGGCATCTATGCCATTTCGTTCGTTGCAATTCGGGACTGCACGCTGGGGTTTGTTTTGGTTGGATCAGGGAGAGCAGCATATGTGCCTCCTGATGAGAGACTAATAAGTTTCGAAACCGGTAGAGGTGCTTGCAGCACTCTCTGATTGGACTGGAATATCGTTCGGCTGTATTTTCGTTTTGCAACGAAATTGAAAATGGTTATTCATTTTTAATTTTATTATCGTTTCGACGCCCAAATCGGGTGTCGTTGTCAAAATACAAAATACTACTAAATTAAACAAAAATGTTGTTGCTTAGCAAAAAATTCGTCTAATAATTTATTTAATCTGACTCATTTATATCATTTAATGTGTATAAATCTTCTACAAGACCAAAAAACATGTTGATTGTGCGCAAGATATAGCTGCATCCCCAATAACTAAATTGAGGGAGTGGCATCCACTTAGCATAAAATAGCATGCGGATATTCTTTGCAAACGCGAGCTTGTACATCTTTATTTTTTCTCTTCCTTTTAGAGCCGTTGTGATACCCTTGGCCTTACAATCATCTATGCAAATTCAAATAAAATCATTCATTATTTTTTTTATTATCTCATGAGCTTTTTGTTATCTCTATGACTCGATACCTATAGAACCAAGCTATGGTTTTAGGTATCGAGTTACTAGGACAAACAATATGCTGCATACTAAAATTAAACCCGGTACTGTGGGATAAGAACATCAGTATAAAAACAAAAAGAAAAATATAATATAACACCATGACAAAAAGTATTCTGAATAATGGGTGTGAAAATTGAATAAAAAATACGAAAACCAAATGCAAAATAAGAGCAACAGAGATCGAATACCTAAGTAGAAGCTGTAGAAGGGATAGAATAAATAACATAGAGATTAAGAAAATAATGGTAATGAATTCAAGGGATAATAGACAACATAGGACAAAAGAGATTAACCTGGTACGGATATGGCAGAAGAGCAGACCAAAATCGTTGATAAACAGAATAACAGATTGGAGCCCGATAGGAAGAAGGAAGAGAGACAGACCCCGAAAATCTTTTAGAGATAAAATGGACGAAGCAATATTAGAAAAGAAACCTGCAGGACTGGAAAAACAGAAAGAACTGAAAATAACGGTCAAGTGAAATAATACAGGAAAAACTATGGAAATCCAGGGTGGTCAAGAAAAAACAGGATGTTTCTAAATAAATGCGACAAACTTTAACAGTTAATTCTATATGAAAAAATAATGACAGTTTGCTCTATAAGCGTATGTCAGCAAATACTTCGTTTCCGAGATATGGGGTGTTGACATTTTTCTTACAAACTGACGATTTCTTTATTGTTCTAAAGCCGGTTCAGATATGCAAATGAAATTTGATGTGTTTTAAGAGGTAATTATTGCGCATTTTTTGACATAAAATTAATAATTTTATATCTACTGTTGAAATGGTGTGAATTTTTTTTAAACAAAAACATAGTATGCCACTGAGATATTTCAAATAACAAATCATTTTGGAATTACTCGTTCAATTTATGATATATACAAAAATCTATTATTCCTTTTTTTCATACGTCGTTCGTGCCGTTTTTATGCAAAAAGTGAAACATCTTAACGCGTACAAAGTATTCGAAATAAATTTCTATATATTCATATTATGAAAAAGAACTTGTCAATTCTAATTCACATAGATATACCTGGTTTGTTTTTTTTTTATTTCAAATTACACACCCACGGACACACGACAATGTTGATAAAGCAAAGTTTACAGAACAGGAAGACAAAACTATTTAACCATTGAGGCTATAATGACAAGCAGCAGTATAATAATATCACTGACTATTCATAAATTTGTTGATACTTCGTAAATCTGATCTTCGTGTATTTTAAGTGTGTATGTATAACATTGTAATACCATAAAAGTGATAGGTATTACCTGACAAATGACCTTTAAAAGCCATAACAATTTTTAGGTTGCATTATTTTTATTAGAGAATTTTTGTGAGCTAGAAATAGTTTTCTTATTGTTACAATTATTTAATATTAATTGTCTTAGGAGTAATATTAGCCCAAAGATAATCTATAAAGTCCAAAAAAATAGTGAATGTAAAAAATATTATATTTTTTTTTGTTTAGCTAATGCCTCGGCAACTAATGGCCATTGGCATGGTAGGTACGGTAATTTTGAACAGTTAGGTACCTAGTTTCATGTGTAAGTAGTGTGTGTGTTGAGTAAGTGGCTTGTTACTTTGCAATGTCGACGTCATTGTCTTTGCAAAGAGACGCTAATTGAATCCGAACGTCTGCGGTCCCTCCGGTGAGAACCGATCCCACGAGGACAGAAACTATTCATTTATTAATTTATAATAAATGAAAAATTTCCGACCCTGGTGAGATTCGAACCCACAACCTTTCGGATTTTTTCGATCCAAAGGCAGGCGCTCTTACCACTGAGCCACGGATAGGGGCAAATATTATATTTATATATCAGCGTCTCTCAAAATTTGGCGCCCCCAAATTCTGGCGCCCCCAAATTCTGGCGCCCCGGGCGGTCGCCCGGCTCGCCCGACCCTTTATCCGGCGCTGCTTTAAGGCACTAGTGCTTTAAAATTTTTATGGCACTGCAATTCGTATTGATCGTATAGGCAATTTTGATGTAATATCAAAAAAATATAAAAATGGAATGTCAGTCAAGTTCAAGTAAAAGTTTTTGTAGATATTGTCCTGTAATTACGTTTGTAGAAAAAATATTGCATGATATGCGTGTTAAAAAGTGAATTTTTAAGGCACTCATGTGAATTGCAGAACTCGCTGTCGCTCATTCTGCAAACTTTCACATGCGTGCCTTAAACGTGTACTTTTAACACTTATATCATACATATACTACATAAGTATTTTTAAAACATTTAAACGCAGAAAGAAATATTACTGTATTATCCATGGTCGAAAGTCCTTGAGAACTTCTATAATATTTATTTTAATAAGTCACTGGAGTGAAAAAAAATAGTCTGATTTTTAATTTTAAATATATATTACAAAAGAAACTTTGTGTTCATTATAAGGGACTTTCTGCCCTCGGGAATAATGTAGTCTTCTATTTTGCGTTTAAATTTTTTAAAAATACCTATTAGTTATCTCAGGATTCGAAAAAAATAAATGCGTTTAAAAAGAACTCAACCGAAATTTTGCGCCTACGCTCTCAAAAAGGATTAAAGTATTAAACATTTTTGTACTGTTTGAATTTATGCGACGATTGACGATCCACTGTTTTAAAGATTGGTTGAACAGATGTTGCCAGTTGTATGGTCCTCACTATGTGTATCGTAAGTTATTCAACAGGGCATAGAATATACATGGTTAGAAAATATACGCCAAAGTCAGCGCCTCTATGCGGAAAATCTCTGAACTAAAAATTGATGTGGACCATACAAAGTGAGGTCCCACTTTTTTTTGTAAAAAAACAGTGTTTGCTATCAGTACATGTCTACGAAAAAGTCTTACATTGATTGACTAAGTGAGGTCCGTATACTGGACCTCACTTTGTACAGGACCTCACTTCAACCGCAGTTTCTTTTGATATGTGGCTCACTTCATACGCTGGGAGTAAATATATATATATATATATATATATATATATATATATATATATATATATATATATATATATATATATATATATATATATATATATAGTGATATTTGATATTGTTGTTTTATTTTAAATAGGTAACTATTGGTATCAGTTTTTGAAAAAATATGAATAAATTGCATGTAAAAAAATAATGATTTTATTTGAAAGATAATAAATGAGATTGCCGCCCCCCCTATAAAAGAACCCCCTAGAATAGAATAGAACAGAAAATTTGCGCCATTTCAAAAATTCGAAATGCGCATTTTTTGAATGTTTGTGCATATCTTGCGCATATTTCGTAATTTTTTACTGCATATATATGCGCATATTTCATCAAAATTGATCGCATATAAATCCGCTCCCTAGTCATGAGCATTGATTCTCGAAATACTTCGTTTTCTTCGAATGACCTGTCCGCTGCAAACATTATCTATTTATATGGCAATTCTGATCTTGCTTAGGGCACTTATGAATATTTAGACCATTATGAGCCAGAACCACTTCATCAGTTTTTGGAGTAACGACTGTCTTGTTCTACGCTTACTGTGTATTTTTTCCGAAATTATCAATTAAAGTAGCCGGTACTTATAGTATCTCAATATGAAGCCTAGATGTTTAAATTTTCTTTCTTTAATTCTACTGCTCAGATATTTGCGCTCTGATTACTCAGTATGGTACTGAATACAAAGAAATTGAATTAGTGTTAAATGAACTAATCTGGTCATGGTTATATGATATGTGGTGGTCTAATCATGACGTGCATGCTCTTATATCAGCAAGATGGTTCTATCAAATTTTCAGGTTTCTTGTATGAATAGGTCAGTAAGACTAGGGACAAACATGAGTGCGGAAGAAGCTGGCCTACGGAGTAGTATTCTCAACCCTGACTAGAAGGACACCAACCATCTCTAAATATAAAGTTAGGGCTAAAACTATTTAATTGGATCAAAAGTCTAATAAGTCAGGAAATATAATTTGAAATTGAGCATATAATTATAGCACGTATTAAGCATATAAATATAAGCACGTATAAGCACATAGTAGAGTAGGCTCTGTACTGTAGTCAAATCTGAACCATCTTTTCTATTCGTTTATTTAATTGGGCTTTTTTCGGAAACACTTGCAATAATTCAATTGAAAAGAAGAATACAAATACTAATTAAAACATTGTTACCGTTAAATTATCTGTTCAAATTTTAGGTCGAACCAACATTCTTGATATTTTCGATATAGAAATAAGTTTAAGTTTTGCGTATTTTAGGCAAATTAATATATTTATGTATTTTTTCTCTTTGTTTCAGGTCCTTAGTATTGTTTTATCTACGGTACTCATCCAGGCATTGAAAAAAGAAGAAGAAGCATCCGATTCATACAGGAGATAGATTTAGTGAGATAGAGATATAATGTAGTAATTAGAATTTAATGTATCTTCAACTAAATTACTTTTTTTTAGAGATATACCTGAAATTGTAAAGAACAGGAAAATTAAATAAGAACCAAAAACTAAAGTGAACCAACAATAATTGAACATTCCAAAATACACTTTTTTTGTTAAGTTAACTAAACGACATAAATTTTTCATTTTTTAAGTTTTTTATTGTTTTTTTTAGTATTATAATTTGGATAAGGTGTTTTTATATTAAGTGTGTAATTATAAAGTTTTTTTATAGGACGGAACCTAAATTATATAGAATCATACAATAAACTATTGTCTGCTTATTGAATTTGGAAAATAAACATTTGGTATATATTAAAAATAATAATATATGTCTTAATGAGGAACTAATGAAAACGTCTATACATTTTTGAATTTAATACCAACAGATATTGTAATTATTAATTTTAATTAATCAACTCCAAGTCAACATCTGGAAAGCAATAGAAATTAAAGTAATTAACTAACTAGTAACATTCTAGCAACCTGTACATGTGGTTGTATTACTCTGTTTTGACATTGACAAAACTAGCTTTGTGATCAGTTATCTCTAGCAGTAATAAACTCTAGCTGTATTTTGTTTTATATATTTGTCCAAAGAATTGGTTTATTTTAAAGCAAATATAATGGTTCAACCAATTTTGTCCGATTGACTAAAAAAATTCAAGCGAAAATTATGTTTTAAGTTTAATGATATACAGCGTGTCTACTTGAGTTGGAAACATATGGGAAACTTTTTTATTATTAATTTTACGAAAAAAAGTTATTCTTTAGAAAAAGTTCTGCATGCCCCAAAACCTAAGATTCAATTATCAGATATCAAATTTTCGTAATATTATACGAGGTATGTCAAAAAATATGAATTTCGGCTAAGGGTAAAGTACCTTTATTTCTCTCAATATCGAAAATTCTTATGATAAAAAGTTGTTCGGAATTAAAAACTAAGATGAAATATGCAATTACATGCTTCTTATTGAAAAAAAAAATATTTTTCTCAAATTTATGGATACCCAACATCGTTTTTAATTATTACAAATATCATAACTCGTTTATTATTCATTTTACGAAAAAAAGTTATTCTTCACAAAAAACTTTGCATGGTCTAAAATCTAAGACCCAACCATGATATATCAACTTTTATTAATTTTATACGAGGTGTATCAAAAAATATGAAATTCGCTCAATATTATAGCACCTTTATATCTCACAGTATTTCAATTAGAAGGATGTAATTGCATATTGACACATAGTTTTTAATTCTAAACAACTTTTTTAATAACCGTTTTCAATATTGTGAAAAATAAAGGTACTTTACTCTTGAGTGAAATTCGTATTTTTTGACATAACTCGTATAAAATTAATAAAATGTCATATCTGTTGGTTGAATCTTCGGTCTTAGGACATACAGAGATTTTTATAAAGAATACCTTTTTTTCGTAAAAGTAATAATAAAAGAGTTATCGTATGTGTAATGAATAAAAACGAAGTTAGTATCAATAAATTTGAGAAAAATTTGGAAAATATTTTTTTCCAATTAGAACATGTAATTACGTATTTGAGCTTGGTTTTTATTTCCAAACAACTTTTCATAATAAGAATTTTCGATATTGAGAGAAATAAAGGTACTTTACCCTTAGCCGAAATTCATATTTTTTGACATACCTCGTATAATATTGAGTATCTGATAATTGAATCTTAGGTTTTGGGGCATGCAGAACTTTTTATAGAGAATAACTTTTTTTCGTAAAATTAATAATAAAAAAGTTTCCCATATGTTTCCAACTCAAGTAGACACGCTGTACATATATTATATGTATAAGTCGTAAGTAGGTACAAAGTTTAACAAAATCGTATAAAAATATCAGAAATAATTAGAAATTAGGTATTCCGTCACATACATAGATAGGTTTCTAAAAATAAATTACATTTAATCACTTTTATTTATACCATTTATAATATTTAACTTTTTTCATTAATAAATTCTTATCAAAAATCTTGAGTATCATTTTCTAAGTACTCTAAGTACTGTATATAACGGAATAGTAGTTATAGGAATCGCCCAGCAACGTATAAATGATATGGATTTTGAACTAAAAATTTTAAATACAATTTAACTCAGTTCGAATAAAATGAAACTAAATTGATAGAATTAGAAGCAAGAGGAGTGGATTATAACTAAGACTACTTTTTGATTTGCAAGTTAAATGCAAACAACTAAAGCACGAATATAATCTAAAATTCACAAAACACATAATGCAATAATTCAAGATTCGATACGATAATGAAGATGTGCTGAAAGAAGAAATCATACGAAAAACGAAATATGAGACATAAAAATAGCTATATAGTCCACTTATCAGCGGTAAATAACCGTAAACCTGTAAAACCGTGGAATTTTGAGAATCAACACCGATTTTAATGAAAATTTGGGTTTAAGCTCAGTTGACACTCTTCTTCAAAATCTACCCTGTGCCGAACTGCGCTTTTGCCCTGGGGGTGAAAACAACCCCATCTAGGGGATGAAAGGTTTTTATTCAAAATAACAATGGAAATCGATAGAGTGACCAATTCAGAGTAAATTTTGTTCTATAATTTTTTTTTGCAAAATTGACATTTTCCAAGTTATTTGCCATTGATAACTTGAAAAAACTTAATTTTATAGAAAAAATCATTAAAACAAAATTGTAGCTAATAAAAAAATAAAGAGATTGAAGTCTGAAAGACCTATGTAAACCCAAACGCGAATGAGTTATTGCTCTGTAAAGGATGGTCATTTTCGAAGAACCTCGAACTGAGGAACTTTTAAAGTCAAATAACTCGAATGTGGTGCAATATTTTATGAAAACTTATCAGACATCTTTTAAAGTTTAATAAAAAACCTTTCAAATAAGCTCTGACAAAAGTTTTTTGCATAAGAACTGACTGACTTATGACAAAAATAAAGTCGCTCTCTGCTTTTTTTTTTTGTAAAAATTAAACCCTCGTCGTTACAATCCTAATATAAGTGAATAGCTTCCCACTTGAAATTAACTTTATAGAAATTTCAGGTCCCGAAACGTTTCAACTAGCTACCAATTACCGGTTAACTTTTGAAGATGTCTTTTAAGTTGTCCCAAAAAATTGCACCACATTCGGGTTATTTGAGATTAAAGGTTCTCCATTTCGATGTTCTTCGAAAATAACCATCCTTTAAAGAGCAATAACTCAGTCGTTATTGGGTTTACATAGGTCTTTCAGACTCGAATCTCTTTGTTTTTTTATTAGCTACAATTTTGTTCTGAATAGTTTTTTTATAAAATTAAATTTTTTTAAGTTATCCATAAAAAACAGTTATAAAACGTGAGTTTTTTCAATGAAAAATGCATAGTTTCAATCGCAAATAATTTGGAAAGCGTCAATTTTGCAAAAAAAAATTATAGAACAAAATTTACTCAGAATTGGTCACTAGGTATATCGATTTCCATAGTTATTTTGATTAAAAAATTTTCATCCCCTAGATGGGGTTGTTTTCACCCCCAGGGCAAAAGCGCAGTTCGGCATAGGGATTTTGACAAAGGTTATAATTACTACACAAATCCAAATTTTCAAAGAAATCGATCTTGGTTCTCAAAATTCCACGTGAAAATGGCTGTTGATTGGACTAATAAAATAGATACAAACAAAACAGTTACTGTTAATAAACAGTTAAACTGTAATGAAAAACGTATCGGTAAGCGAAGCTTGGTACTTTGTGTAACGTTCAATCGGTTGATTGAAACGTTACACAGTTACAGATAAATTTTGTTTTCGAAAGATATTCACAACTTTTTTGTACGGAATATTAATTTATATACCTATATTTAAAGCAAAACATGATAAATAATAATAAATAATATCGTAGATTTATTATGGATTAGCCTCAAAAGCATTTAATAATAATAAAGCAGTTTTTGTTATTATTCGATTCAGAGTTGGACCACCATCTCCATATCGCTCATCCGGAAGAACAGTGTCCCAACTCAAAAAACACGTTTTTGACAAAAATAGATTTTTTTAGATCTTAATTTAACTGTAAATTTTAGACGGTAACTGCCAAAATTCATAAATTAAAACTCATAAATTCATAAATAAAAAATACTCATATAAAAAATTCATAAACTAAAAACGAAGAATGTGGATAAGTGAATGTTTCTAATTGTGTAAGAGGCAAAACCAAAAAAACTATGATATCTGGTTTAACAAAGAAAAAAGATCAGAATTTTGAGTTATGTCACTTTTATTTTAAAATATTGGCCACTTTTTTTAAAATTAACGAAAAATACCTAGGACACTTCTCGAAATACAACGGTTTTTGTGTTAAATAACGATAAGTTCACGTCGAATGTCTGAGCATAACTGAAAAGTGTCGTTGTTCCGGAATAAAATATTTATTTCACCATCAAATGAATAATGACACTACCGCCATCTTTCGAAGTTGGAAGTAAATATCTATGTGACATTTTTCCTGATAAAGTATAGGGTATTTGGAGTCATTTAAACAAGATAACTCCATTTATGCATTTTTTGAGTTATGCCACTTTTCTTCCGGATGAGCGATATAGATATTTCAGCATCCCATGCATCTTCAGTGAAGCTATGCAGTCACAACTCTAAAACGAATATCAACAACCTTGCCTATTTAAGGGAAACCATCGCGATACAATGATTCCACTTTTTGAGACGCAATCTAGCGACAGCTCTCGCAATACGAGGAAAACAACGAAAAGCCCTAGGTACAAAGTTTACTACTTTTTAAACAATTAGAATAATTGAAATAAAAAAATAATAAACAATACTTTAAATCCAAGACTTTTCGTTAATAAACTGCTTTCTGGCTGCGTCCTGTATCTCTGGCTTTTACAATATATAAGCACAAGAGACGACGAAAATAGGAGAAAGCAAATAGAGGATACTTTGGCCTCGCATTTACCTTCTCTCCGTCTAGGAAAAGGACCGAAAGACAGATTCTAAATACTCAAATCTGAGTTAAGATGAAAAATAATAAAGGCAGTTTTTATTTTTATTCGATTCAGAGTTAGACCACCATCTCCATATAGCTATTTCAGCATCCCAGGTATCTTCAATGAAGCTATGCAGTCACAACTCTGAAGCGAATATCAACAACCCTGCCTATTTAAGGGAAACCATCGCGATACAATGATTCCACCTTTTGAGACGCAATCTAGCGAGATATCTCGCAGTACGAGGAAAACAACGAAAAACCCTAGATGCAAACTTTACTACTGTTTAAACAATTAGAATAATTGAAATAAAAATATAATAAACAATATTTTAAATCCAAGACTTTTCGTTAATAAACTGCTTTCTGGATGCATCCTGTATCTCTGGCTTCTACAATATATAAGCACAAGAGAAGACGAAAATAGGAGAAAGTAAATAGAGGACACTTAGGCCACGCATTTACCTTCCCTCCGTCTAGGAAAAGGACCGAAGACAGTTTCTAAATACTCAAATCTGAGTAAAGATGAAAAATAATAAAGGCAGTTTTTGTTTTTACTTGATTCAGAGTTGGACCACCATCTCCATATAGCTATTTCAGCATCCCAGGCATCTTCAATGAAGCTATGCAGTCACAACTCTGAAGCGAGTATCAACAACCCTGCCCTATTTAAGGAAAACCATCGCGATACAATGATTCCAGCTTTTGAGACGCAATCTAGCGACATATCTCGCAGTACGAGGAAAACAACGAAAAACCCTAGATACAAAGTTTACTACTGTTTAAACAATTAGAATAATTGAAATAAAAATATAATAAACAATATTTTAAATCCAAGACTTTTCGTTAATTAACTGCTTTCTGGATGCATCCTGTATCTCTGGCTTCTACAATATATAAGCACAAGAGACGACGAAAATAGGAGAAAGTAAATAGAGGACACTTTGGCCACGCTTTTACCTTCTCTCCGTCTAGGAAAAGGACCGAAGGACAGTTTCTAAATACTCAAATCTGAGTAAAAATGAAAAATAATAAAGGCAGTTTTTGTTTTTATTTGATTCAGAGTTGGACCACCATCTCCATTTAGAATATCACATGCTTTTGCAATATCTACGAACAATGCAATAGTTTTTTGTTTGTTTCGTGTTTAACACTATTTTTCGAACACTTGTTATATTTTTTTCTACTTGACTTCAGCTTCGCCTACGTAGATATGTGACATCTGCAAACCCTTTCCGAATATGCTATTAATCAAAAATGATTCACATTTTTAGAGTTAACTACTTACGTGGATGTTTCAGGACGTATCCTATTTTTTCAATATGAATTTGATTATGTTCAAAATAAAAGACCTAAAAGGAACTACATCGTTAAACGGGGTTTTATTGTTTCATATGGTCAATAGACCTCTAAATATGAAAAAACCGCAGAATGTTACCATTTAAAGGGGTGCGTTTTGAGAAAGGGGTGAACTAGTCCCTAGGCAAAGGGGAATTAGGGTGAGTTCTCGACACTTATGGTACAAACGCGTATACAGAAAAATTGTTCCAGGTTAAATTTACTATCAAAATATTACCTTTATAAAGTCAAAAATATTTTTTTTCAAACATTTATTAAGAAAAAAGCAAACAAAAAGCACGAAAGAAACCAATTTTGTTTTTTGCCCCATAACTTTTTTCCACGAGGATATAGGTATAGCTATTGCTTCACATAAAGAAAACTTCCATTCTTTCCCTTTAAAATGACGTTCAGTAGAATTCTCTCGGACTTATTGTTTTTGAAATATGATTTTTCAAATTTCGTCGCTCACAGCATTTTTGGGACATTTTCCCCATTTTTTCGCAAACATTGTTCTCTAACTTTTTTCTACGCATCTCTGCAACAAGAAGACATTGCTATGCAATGGTACATTCAATAAATTATGGTTATAACAAATTATAGTTTTTAATGATTTTTGATACTTTTTACGATTATTTCTTAAATTTCTCTTAACTTAAATTATAACTTTTTTCTTTTACATTTAGATTTATCCATGGTATAATAAAATGAAAGCTTATTTTCTTTGCTTTAAAATGGTGTATTGTAAAAAAATCTAGATCTAGTTTTAAACAAGATATCCGTAGGATATCCAAGGGTATCAGTAACTTGAGAAAAATTTTGAATTATTTTTATTTTTATTAATTAGAAGAATATAATTGCATATTGTACCATAATTTTTAATTCCAAATAACTTTTCCTAATAATACTTTTCGATATTGTGAAATATAAAGGTACTTTACTCTTGACCGAAATTCATATTTTTTAACATTCCTCGTAAACTATTGATAAAATTTTTTATCTGATGATTGTATCTTAGTTTTTAGACTATGCAGAGCATTCTCTAACGAGTATTTTTTTATACAGTTAATAATAAAAAAGTTTTCCATTATGGTTCTAACTTGGTAGGTATACCTACACATTTAGAAAAAGCATATCTTGTTTAAAAATTGTCCTACAATTGTTTGCAATACAGTAAAGAAAATGAGCTTTTTTTTATTGTACCATGTATATCAAGAAAAAAGTTATAATTAGAAATTTAAAAATAAAACTGAAATATATCAAAAATTTTAAAATTTAAAAGCTTTGAAAAACTATATCTTGCTTAAAAATAGTCTACGTCTCTTACAGTATACCGTTTTAAAGGTAATTGACTTTTCTTCCTATTAATGTACTATTGCATATGCATATATGTAAAGCTGCGTATAAAAAGTTACAGAACAATGTTTGCGAAATAACAAGAAAAATGGCCCAAAATCGCTGTGAGTGGCCCACGGGAATATACCTATATCCCCGTGGAAAAAAGCTACGGGACAAAAAATTGCTTTCTTTCGTGCTTTTTTTTGCTTTTTTTAAATATATTTTTGACTTTAAAAAGGTGATATTTCGATGGTAAATTTAACCTGGTTCACTTTTTCTGTACACGTGTTTGTACCAAAAGTACATAGAACTCACCCTAATTCACCCTGTGCCTAGGGACTAATTCACCCCTTTCTCAAAAACGCACCCCTTTAAATGGTAGGACTCCGCGGTTTTTTTCATATTTAGAGTTCCATTGACCATATGAAACAATAAAACGATGTTAACGTTGTAGTTCCTTTCTAAATTACATAATCAATAGCCTATTGTCTTATATCACAGTATTTGTTTTTTACATCAACTACGAAATGATTCTTCAAACTGCAGTAGAATAAAATACTACTCCTAATAAACTAAACTTTATTTTTCAAGAAAATTATAAACGCATACATAATATTAACAAAAAAATCTTTATAATTATTGAATTACAATAAAAAACAAGTAGTTTTAGCAAGAAAATAGTAAAATAGTAATGAACATGCTACTGATATGAGCATATTGTGTAAATGTTACGATATAAAGAGTCTAATGCTCATAATCTTATTGAAGGTTTTTATTTAAACAGTTTACGGGCGACCGGTTTCGGCGTTTACCATTTATACGCTATCATCAGGCCCTTCAGAAACTGAATACGTTAAAAAATAAATTAAGCTTTGTTAAAATACAGTTGCCCTAGGTTAAGTTTAAGGTTTAAATTTAACAATAGGTAATAAGTTACAGAAGGTGTCACAATGGTGTTCCAATAGACAGATTAGTTCTGGTCTATTGGAACACCATTGTGACACCTTCTGTAACTTATTACCTATTATTAAACTTAAACCTAAAACTTAACCTAGGGCAACTGTATTTTAACATAGCTTAATTCATTTAGTTTGTTCAGTTTCTAAAGGGCCTGATATCCGTTGTCCCCATTGTTGTTTAACCTGGCCTTAGAATATGTCATGCGAAAAATTTATTCAAAAATCAAACCAGACATAACTGCTCGGGGAGCAAAAATCATACTCGCCTTTGCCGATGACGTAGACGCAGTAGCACAATCAACATTAGAAATTAAGGATATTTTCTCGAGCTTTGAAGAAGCTGCAATAAACATCGGTCTAAAAATAAATGAAGATAAAACAAAATACATGGTCGTGTCAAAACAAGAACGACGGCGAATAAGGCAAAATATTACTATTAGTTCAGAGAAATAAGATTTTTCTCGCGACTCATCCCCCTCCAGGCGGAAACCAAATTTTTTGAGTAGTATGGATATCTATATTAATAACCTTTATGTTTCCTGCAGCCGATTTTGATGATATACATAGTTATAAACAAATGAAGATAAAAAACGGTAAATTTTCGCTTTTTTCGTCTATAACCAGAAAGTTAATCATTTTAAACAAATTTGAGAATAAGAAACTCATAAATCGTCTAAAAAATTTCAATATGGCGTTCGCTGAATATGTCTATCCTTATTGGTTGCTTAGAAAATTGCAAAATAAATCATAAATTTTGAGTTTTTATAAATATTCATAACTTATGTAAAAATTAACTTAGAACCTTCTTATTACACGAATTGCTGAGACTTCTGGTGCTTAAATTATATTTTAAATTTCAAAGCAATTGGTCAATTAGTTTAAAAGTTATTTAATTTGATTTTCCCAAATTCATTTTTTTTGCAACACTGTAAGTCAGAAAATTATGAGGTTACAGTAAGACTTCTGACAGTTTATGGAAGAAGAACATTTATACTATTGACTTAATTAAAAGAGAATGACAAAATGTAATTTTAAACAGTGTTAAACTATTTTGCACAAACACGTCGATTTTTTGCTTACTTATAAACAATTAGAATAACTTTTTAACTGTTACCCGTAGAAAAATTATTTTTTCATATTTGGAAAGACTGAATTTTTGTACACATTTAGAAAGAAAAGCAATTGTCCTAGGACAATTAGGGACGAGGTTAGCCCCCCCCCTTTTTTTAATTCTCATGTTTTTGTAAAATAATTTTGCAGTATTTAAAATTATTTTTTGTCATTTTTTTTAATTAAATTAATGGTATGAATCTTCTTCTTTCATAAACTATCCAAAGTATTAGTGTACCTTCATCATTTTCTGACTTATAGTGTTGCAAAGAAATTAATTTGGGATAAACAAATTAAATACCTTTTAAACTATTTGACCAATTGTTTTGAAATTTAGGGTATGATTTAAGCACCAGAAGTCTCAGCATTCCGTGTAATAAGAACGTTCTAAGTTAATTTTTACATAAGTTATGAATATTTATACAAACTCAAAATATATGATTTATTTTGAAATTTTCTAAGCAACCAATAAGGATACACATATTCAGCGAACGCCATATTGAAGTTTTTTAGACGATTTGTGAGTTTCTTACTCTCAAATTTGTTTAAAATACTTACCTTTTTGGTTATAGACTAAAAAAGCGAAAATTTACCGTTTTTTGATCTTCATTTGTTTATAAGTATGTATATCATCAAAATCGGCTGCAGAAAACATATAGGTTATTATTATAGATGTCCATACTTCTCAAAAAATATGGTTTCGGTCTGGAGGGGGTTGTGTCACCAACAGGATATCTTTTCCCTTATTTATCTGAACTATATGAACGATCATAACTTATTAAAGAATTTAAATATCTAGGAGCAACAATAGCAAATGACAACAAATTATAGCGAGAAGTAGAAACGCGAATAATGGCAGGAAATAGATCTTTCTTTGCAATGAAACATCTAATGAAGTCAAAACTTATCTCACGAGGGGCAAAAATCCAGATATATAAGACCATAATACGATCAGCAGTCGCGTATGGAAGCAAAACATGGACGCTAACAAAAAGAGAAGTAAATAAATTGCTGGTGTGGGAACTTAAAATCCTTCAAATGATATATGGTCCTTGCAGAGACAGCGTGACAAACGAATGGATGCGCAGATAAAATAACGAGCTAGAGTCTCTATTCGGAAAAGAAAATCTAGTCAGATATATAAAGCAGGGCATGTGATATGCAGTAACGACAATCGCCTTATAAACAATGTGTTCTGGGAAAGGCCAGATGAAAGGAGGTCTGTAGGGCGGCCTAGAAAAAGGTGGAAAGATGCAGTCAAAGAATATCTAGAGAAAATGGGAGTGCGACAATGGGAATTAGTGACACAGGACCGACAAACATGAAAGGTAATAGTAAACGCGGCAAAGACTCACGAAGAGTTGTAGCGCCGTTGATGATGATGATGAATATTTTACCGTCAGTGAATGGACTATAAAAGATATTACCGAAAATGCAAAATGTTAAAAACGGAATAGTTATTTTTTAAATTATATTACTCTTCTAACTTTTAAAACAAAACATATTATTCTCTTATATTCTTTACAATAGTATTTATAACCTACTTTTCCAGCTTCCATTCGTTTAAATCATGTCATCGACCCCAATGGTGGGATCTTCCATTGTACATTATACAAGTTGACACGTCCGAGGGTATAAAAGGGAAGGTTTAGTATATTTTTAGATTCTTTTTATTTCTTGTTCATGATACTTTATGGAGTCCAAGTTTTTGGTGTAGAAAAATATAAGTTTAAGACAATGGTGTGGAAGGAATGGCTTATTTACGGACAATTTAATAATATTGGTTATTTTTTATTTTTCAGTGAAATATAGATATGTCACAAAAATGTGGGATTGGCTATTATGAAAAAGATTTTGAATTTAAAATTTAGTATGTACTTACATTTTATTATATTTCGAGAACTGTTTATTACTACTTTTCTTTAATCTGTCTGAAAGTACAGTATGCTGTACTACCATTGTATAACTAGACCAGAGAAAAACAATGGTACTACTCTATCATTTTTCTAAGGTAGTGATCACGTTGTGGAAAGTACTTATTTATGGTACCTATTAAAACTTTCAGTTTTTACTAACGGAAGTAAATATCCCACGGTATGTATCCGGTTATGACCGGCACAGGTGTCAGAAAACACGTGAAGATGTTTTATACCAGTTGGCACTTCAGACTTGATATAATGCATAAGAATATATGATATAATATGATATAATGCATAATGCATAAGAAATGTAGCAACTTTATTGAGAGTTTTTCGGGCTTTACTCTCAAGGTAGGTGTAAGACATCCCTTGATGTTTTTGCATATTGTGCATTCCAATGACGTTGCAGGTTAGTTCACAGGTAAGTCTTCTGCACAGGAATAAGTTGAAATTGAAGATTTTGCATGTAGTCTGGCCACATACACTGGCATCCGCACAGAAACAGTCGATGACTGATGTGGTTTTAAAGTGGAAGGGATATTTTTATAAGCTGCTCTTAATTCCAGTAAGTCAAGACAGATGTTGTTTCTGCTTGGTATGGTGCGTTGATATATAAGCTTTGTTCGTGGAGACAGTCCATGACTGGTTTCTGACTGATTTACATGCGCAGTTCCGTTTTCAAGCGCTTGAAAACGGAATTTCGTATGCGAAATTGTCAGAAATCAGTCAAGAGCCAGTCATGGACTCTCCATGAACAAAGCTATAGAAAAGATATTTATAAGGAAATTTTAAATATTTTCAAAAATTTCCCAATTGTATTTATGAAATGACCGCTGCATTATACAAGTTGACGCGTCCGAGGGTATAAAAGGGAAGGTTTAGTATATTTTTAGATCCTTTTTATTTCGTGTTCATGATACTTTATGGAGTTCAAGGTTTTGGTGTAGAAACATTTAAGTTTAAGACAGTAGTGTGAAAGGAATGACTTGTTTTTGTGGACAATTTAATAATATTGGCTATTCTTTACCTTTTTGCCTTAAATTAATTGGTGATTTCAGAGACAAAATGAGTCAGCAATTATCTTCTTCTTGCAGTACCGTCTCCTATTGGAGGTTGGCTACCATCACAGAAATTTTAACTTTGTTGGCTGTAACTCTGACCAACTGTATTGAACTGCACTAGTACCACTCCCTTAAATTTCGCAACCAGGAAATCCTTCTACGTCCAACATTTCTTTTCCCTGAGATATTTTCTTGGATTATGAGCCTTAGCATGGATTACTTTTTGCCTTTTATTATGTGACCTAGATATTCCAGTTTTCTCGTTTGTATTATTTTTGTGACTTCACATTCCTTCCCCATCTTCAGCAAAACATCTTGATTTGTCACTATATCTGTCCATGGTATTTACCACATTAGCCTGTAGCACCAAATCTCAAATGCTTCAAGGTTTTTGACGTTTATCTTTTTCAGTGTTCAGGCTTTCATGCCGTACGACAGTACAAAGAAAACATAGCACCTTAACATTCTCGTTCTTAATTTCAAATCTATGTCCCGGCAGCATAGGAACTTTTTCATTTTGATAAATGATTGTCTCGCTATTTCTATTCGCCTCTTAATTTCTCTTGTCTGGTCATTAGTATCAGTGAACCAAGCCCCTAAATATTTGTAAGACGTAACTCTTTCCACTTGCTTATTATTTATGGTTAAATTCACATTGGAGTATATCTTCTTGGTTACAATCATAAATTTAGTCTTTTTGATGTTCAATTTTAGACCATACTTGTTGGTATGAGTGTTTATGTTTTCTAGAAAATACTGTAAATTTGCTAGGTTATCTGTTGCTATTAGCATATGTCATCAGCGTATCGGATATTGTTAATAATTAACTCTCCGTTAATGTTCATACCAATGTTTTGATCTAGGAGCGCTTCTTGACATATTGTTTCGCTATATTTATATTGAATCAGAAATTATAGTTTTGAGTTCCTCTCAGTTTGAAAATTATTGAAAGCACAGTTTATGTTGTATTATGTTCTTATACAACATCAAATGTAAATGACTTGTGTCATGAAAGCTGTGCTCAAACGGAGTAAAAAAAACGGGTTTTGAAGCGCTATAGGAAAAACAACTTTAAAATAATTTTTATAATAATATTTTACCCTCAGGTACATTATACATTTCACATTTTTTTGTTAATTTTTTGTTTTTAAATCATATTATGATTTTAAGAAAAGTGACTTTGTTGTTTTAGAATAAAATTTTTTTTTGGAATATTGTCTTTATCAAATATCATATCTTCAAAAAATGATATTTTTTATCTGGTAACGTTAATTTATCTTTTATTGTATTTTTTTGTAGTCATCACCAAATTCAATATTGTATTTATCCTTTGCCAAATTTGTTGCCGTTATCCGAGTTTTATTTATGTTTTTTGCTAGTTTTTTGGATCCACGTTCATCGCCATCGTATCTTCCTCCGTTTCCACAAGTTTATGATATTTTTTTGACTCCGCTTTCATACTGTGCTACACGATTTTGCTGATAGGCAGAACTGCTAGCGATATGGGTTCTGAGAAGATGTTGGTTTATTTACCAGCTAGCTCGAATAAAACAAAAATTTAGAACTTTGATAGGTTAAAATTTATTAAATTAAGAGTATTGATGTTACGATGCATATACAGCGAGAGATAATCCTAATATCAGCGAGAATATACTTACTTTAATTATTGTGAATGTTATTAAATATGATAAATATATATACAATATAAGAAAACAAGAACTGATAGAAGGCCCAAATTACAGTAGAGCGTCGATTATCCGAACTAATTGGGGGACATAGGTGTTCGGAAAACCGATTTGTTCGGATAATCGAACTACAATATATTGATACATATTTATAGTCATACATATTTATCCACAATTGAATAAAAGCCATATTTATATACCTACATATTGTTGTGATATTTATTATTGATATGAGATAATATTTTCATATGTCATTTAATTTAATCAATGCATTAATAATAATCTAATTAATTTACCAGATCACATATCAATATGTTTTCAATCGCAGGGCTTTTTATAAAATTAATTACTTACATACGTGGCTTCTAAGTATTTCTTAATGGTTCCTAATCGGGATAGGAAAGAAAAGAGTAAAATAATAACACATATGGGTTACAATTATAATCAAAATATTTTTTATTTTATTTAAAAGGCAATCAATGCTTAATATTTGCTATTTCTTATTATTCTTAAACATAACATTTACAAATGGGAATCTTATTTCCTTTTGGTTTTCAATTGAAAGTTTTTATTAACATTTAACTATTAGGAGTTATTAGCAACAACTCTATTTAAGTTTAATGAAGCTTTTCTGATATTATTGATTATGTTATTCAATTTTTATGTGGAATTTAATACGAAAAACCCATACATTCATGTCCAAACAAATGAGACTGACCTTTTCCTGGTGAACTGAAAATGTCCTCACACAAAACCCGTTCCTGCTATCCTTGGCTGTGATCAAACCTCGTCCTGGCTTCCAGTAATGTACTCCTTTGAAAAACTAGCTCGAATAGCTCTCGTTCCTGCTTCGGTCGTGATGCTGTGTTCTACCTTTTTCGAAACTGCTATCAGCTACCGGGACACTCTTGGCTCAAGGAGGTTCTTTTACTCTCGACCTAGCCTACTTCTCGTTCCACGATAGATACTCCACACTCACGGAACTACCGGCTTTCTCACTCTCCGTACACTACCGTCTACTACTCGACTTCACTTCTCGACAGCTCAAAACATTCTGCTCTCTATTTGTCATTCATTCCCCTACTTTCTAAATATCCCTTCCAGATTCACAAATCAAACTTCCAGCACCAACTCTCATTCGCAGTATATCTCAAAACCAATTTTTAAATTTTCTAAATATGCTTAATGGATTTCAAAGAAAATAGTTAATTCCCATTCTAAAATTACTTTCTACTATATACAAATTTTAATGACCTATTCTCTATTTCCACTTAGTCTTAATTAGCATCGGCTAATGACCGATCCTTCCGCGAACAACGATAATGGCCTATTATCGATTTCACTTGAGTCTTATTTAATCACTTCTTAAAATTAAATATAACAATTTGTTGTATACAGGTTGTTCTAAATTTATATGCCCGTGGTTGAGAAAATTAAAAATATTTTATATTAAATTGAATTTTGTCTATAATTATCAAATTTTAATTTTCATATCAAATAGAAATATAACAAATCCCCGCCTTGTATTCGATAAAATTTATCTGCATTTTTAAATAAATTTTCTCGAGGCAAAACCAACTCCCTGTATATTTCCTTACTTTAATCTACGTCTTATACCCCTTCTTCTTGTATTACTCTAATTAGTCCCACCTGTAGAGTAATTGTTTCCTTATTTTCAGTGTCCTCATCCTGTGTTAGAGTGTCGGCTATTATGTTGTCTTTCCCTTTTTCCCATATCAATCTTCTGTCTTTTTCCTCAGATTTTTCACATACTTTTACCGTGTATTCTGCATCCTCGTTTTCATATGCCTCCTCTTCAAATGCCACTGTTTCGATCATATCTTTTTCGCTTTAATTTTTTTTTATTTCTTCTTCTCCTGAGCTCGTCTCTTCTTTTGAGGAATCCCAGGTTTCCTTTGTTTCTGATACTCTCAAATTTTCTTCTTCTGGGCTCAACTCTTCTTTTGAGGAGCCACAGGTTTCATTTTCTTTTGTCTTTTTCTGACTTTTTCTCCCTTTTCTTCTTTGTCCTTGCTTCGTTGCCAAATTCATTTCCACTGTTTGTTCTTTACCTGATTCGTCCGTATTTTGTTTCTCATGTTCCTTGTCCTGTTCTTTTTCTTTTTCTTCTGTTAGTTTCATCGTATTATTTTTAAAATCTATCACTACATGTTTTTCTGCCAATTCGTCAACTCCTACTATCATGTCATGTGACATCTTTGGCATTATTACACATTGTAGTGCATACATATTCTTACCCAGTCGTACCATTACTCGTATGCCTTCATTTATAGTTGCCAATGTCCGTTTGTTTGCGCCCACTAAATTTACCCTAGGTATTTTGTAAATTAAATTTGTTAAGTTAACTTCTTCTATTAGTTTTCTGTTGACCAATGTTATTTCAGATCCAGTGTCTATCATAATTTTAATTGGTTTCTCGTTGATAAATCCATCCACAAATTTTAAATTAACTCCATTTTTCTTTTCGTTGTTTCCTGCCAATTTAATAAACTCCTTGGGGTGACAAAAGATTCCTGTTTGATTTTTGGTTTTTAGTGAGCGCCGTCGTGAAAAGACGCCGGTTGCTCATCGTTGTTTATATTTTCGTCATACTGTCTCTCTCCGTCATATTCATCTGTCTGGGTATTATTTACTTCTCTTCTATTTTCTCTTGGTCTGTCGGATCTGTTTCGGTTTTCTCGATATCCCTGTTCATTTTGTCTACCATTATTTCTGTTTTCTTGATTTGAGCGTGTGCTGTTTCTATTCTGGTATTCTCGATTTCTGTCCTCATTCCATTGCCTATTTCTTTGTTCATAATTTCCTCTTCCGTTGTCTCTATTTTCGTTTTCCCTTCTGGGATTAAAATCTCGTCTTGTATAGTCCCTCCTATTTTGATTTCTATCTCTGTAATCCTGTGTTTCTCGGGGCCTGTAATCTTCTCGCGACCTTCTTGATTTTGTTTCTCTTACACGTAATTCTCTTATTTGTAGGAATTGGCATAAACTATCTATGTCTTTGTAGTTTTGCAATGTGATATGGTCTTCCAGCGTTTCTTCGAAATGTCTTGCAATCAGTTCGACTAATTGTTCCGATGAGTAATTATATTGTAAATGTTTTGCGTTATAGTAAATTTGTAATGCATATGTCCTTTCTGATATACCCATCCTATCATTGTATTTCCCATTTTGCAGTTCCTTGTTAATTTCCAATTGTTGGACTTTTCCCCAGAAATAATTCAAAAATTTTTGTTCAAATTGTTGCCAACTGTCAAATTCTTCTTCTTTGCAATCGAACCATAGGCTTGCTTCATATTTTAGATGGTTTCTGATAGTTTCTTTTGCTGTTCTGATGCCATGATTGTCGTGTCTAAGATATCTTCTTGGTCTGAATGTTCATTTTGTTTTTTGTTGTCTTTGCTTTGGCTTCTTGTCACAGATATTTGTTTTCAAGAAGTACTGTCCCCGCCAAATATGAAATTTTACTAGTATGTTACCAAGACGACTTTTTCTCACCCAAATATTATAAATTGTCAATAAATATATCAAATGTAAATATCGTAAAAATAAAATATTAAATCAGTTATGTAAAATTTGTACCTAAAGAGATCTAAAATTTTATGTTATCAAATGTAAGTATCTCACTTTTTACCACAGGCATATAAATTTTCAAATACCGGCTTTACTCTTTCTATCCTTCAAATTTGCCACTAGAAATACTTTACAATGCCCTCCACGTTGGACGACAGTTGATGTGATCTTGATTATTGATATGAGATAATATTTTCATATGTCATTTAATTTAATCAATGCATTAATAATAATCTAATTAATTTACCAGATCACATATCAATATGTTTTCAATCTCAGGGCTTTTTATAAAATTAATTACTTACATACGTGGCTTCTAAGTATTTCTTAATGGTTCCTAATCGGGATAGGAAAGAAAAGAGTAAAATAATAACACATATGGGTTACAATTATAATCAAAATATTTTTTATTTTATTTAAAAGGCAATCAATGCTTAATATTTGCTATTTCTTATTATTCTTAAACATAACATTTACAAATGGGAATCTTATTTCCTTTTGGTTTTCAATTGAAAGTTTTTATTAACATTTAACTATTAGGAGTTATTAGCAACAACTCTATTTAAGTTTAATTAAGCTTTTCTGATATTATTGATTATGTTATTCAATTTTTATGTGGAATTTAATACGAAAAACCCATACATTCATGTCCAAACAAATGAGACTGACCTTTTCCTGGTGAACTGAAAATGTCCTCATACAAAACCCGTTCCTGCTATCCTTGGCTGTGATCAAACCTCGTCCTGGCTTCCAGTAATGTACTCCTTTGAAAAACTAGCTCGAATAGCTCTCGTTCCTGCTTCGGTCGTGATGCTGTGTTCTACCTTTTTCGAAACTGCTATCAGCTACCGGGACACTCTTGGCTCAAGGAGGTTCTTTTACTCTCGACCTGGCCTACTTCTCGTTCCACGATAGATACTCCACACTCACGGAACTACCGGCTTTCTCACTCTCCGTACACTACCGTCTACTACTCGACTTCACTTCTCGACAGCTCAAAACATTCTGCTCTCTATTTGTCATTCATTCCCCTACTTTCTAAATATCCCTTCCAGATTCACAAATCAAACTTCCACCACCAACTCTCATTCGCAGTATATCTCAAAACCAATTTTTAAATTTTCTAAATATGCTTAATGGATTTCAAAGAAAATAGTTAATTCCCATTCTAAAATTACTTTCTACTATATACAAATTTTAATGACCTATTCTCTATTTCCACTTAGTCTTAATTAGCATCGGCTAATGACCGATCCTTCCGCGAACAACGATAATGGCCTATTATCGATTTCACTTGAGTCTTATTTAATCACTTCTTAAAATTAAATATAACAATTTGTTGTATACAGGTTGTTCTAAATTTATATGCCCGTGGTTGAGAAAATTAAAAATATTGTATATTAAATTGAATTTTGTCTATAATTATCAAATTTTAATTTTCATATCAAATAGAAATATAACAATATTTATTTATATCTTGATAATGACAACTAGCAACTAAACAAAAAAGTACAGTCTTTGCAACAACATAATTGTATTCACTTTGTTTTTTGAGGTTTCAAGTGAGCAGTGTTTATTTTTCTCTTCTCCTTTTTTTAGTTGTTTTTTGACTATTTTTCCGTTTGCCAAGTTTTTTCCTTTTCTTGATTGATTTTTAGGGTCATTTAAACCAGCTTCATCAAACAATGATTTTGTAACTTCCTGTGCTCGATAGTTCAGGGATTTCTTTCTAGCACCTTTGCGTTTTCCAGTTTCCAATTCTGGTGTTATTAACACTGCGTTGAAACTTACTGACATTTCGTTTTCTTCTTCTGAGCTGTCATGTACTGAAAATTCATTGTCAGAACCGTCAGAACACTCATAGCTATCTTGCGTATTTTTCTCCTTTAGAGCTTTTATTTTCTTTTTTCTGTCTGGAGTGGAGCTGCCAATAGGATTATTCGTTGCGGAAGTCGAAGCTGATGGAATAGCCGAATCTTCTGAGTCTAATTTATTTTCTGTTATTTCTGATGGGCAAAAAGCTATGTCAGGAATGACACTCGGATCATACGGGTACCTATATTCCCGTAGCACGAAAACCTGAAATAACATTTGATCCTGCAGTTGCTTTTGCCACACTTTTAAGAAAATTGTGCCAAACGAAAATTTATTGATCGTTCGATCTGGTTTATTTGTCCAGTAGGTGATAACTTCGTCGTCCCAATAGGATTCGCAGGCTTTAAATACCGCCTTGTTCATAGGTTGCAGTTCATATGTGCAATTACTTGGCAGGCAAAAAAGCGTAATTTCCTGCGGGCTTCATCAACAATACCTGCATCCAAATGGGACGATGCTCCATCAAAAATAAGCAGTACTCTTCCTATTGGCTTGTACTTAGCAAAATGTTGTACCCACTTAATGAAAACTGGCGTAGTCATACTTCCTTTCTCGGTCATTTCAATAACTGTTCCAGCAGGAAGATTGTCATACCATTCATTCTTCTTTCTTTTTCCTTTGAACAAGATCATAGGTGGAATTATTTGTCCTATAGCATTTCCACAACCGACGATTGACACATTCTCAGCGTGCTCTTGCGAAATCAAATGAACTCGTTTGACACCTTTACGAGCATATACCTGTTGTGATTTATGAAGGTTTAGGCGGCAACCTTTCTCATCAATATTAGAAATGCGTTGAGGGCTTTGCAGGATATCAAGCTTCAACATAACTTCGCGTAGCTTTTCAAAATATTCATTGACTATGAATCTGTTTAATTTGGCGGCTCTAGCTGGCTTCATGAATTGAGATTTTCTTTTAACTACTTCGGGATGTCGATTTAAAAAAAATTTGAGCCATTTTCGACCAGCTAAGTTTTTATCCATAAAAGGTGCAGATATGCCATTTCTTTGGCAATATTCATGGACAGAACGTCTCATCACTGTTGATGTCAGAGGCATTCCAACGTCAGCTAGCCTAAAAATTCTTCCACACAACTCAGATTCTTGTTGGGGGGTTAAACATGAAGGGCGCTTAAGTTTCTTTTCCGCTTTTCCACTAAGCAAATGATTCCTAAGTGTTCGAGAGGCAATATTAAATTCTTTGGCGGCTGTTCTCACTGACATCCCATTTTTAACTGCTTGCAAGGCCAAAGCCATTTGTTCTTAAGTTCTTTGTTCATTTGTTCTTTGCTCTAGGCATCTTAAGCTTTTTAGTATTCTTTCTGAAACAAAGTTAAAAACTTATAAAACGTGTTATTGTAGTGGTCTTAACAAGGCCCACCCGTAGTCTTAATAACGCCCACCCTGGCCTTATTAGGAATACTGTAGGTGTAGGTGATCAATGTTTTTTAGACATTACCATTATTTACGTTTTAATAAACATAATGTAATTCAGGTACTATGAAAGTACAACTAATTAGTACACAAATGTCATGCAGAATAAAAAAATCGCACTCATAATCGTATTAAATTACAAAAGCATACTAACCTCAATATTAGATTGGATGTTTACCCATTGACCACTGTAAACGAATGATCATATAAAAGCGACAGTTCGCCTCGCTGCTCAACTTAGTGTCACAATTTGCACCTAGATGGCTCTACTGCGTCTGTACATTGCAGCATACTGCCATTATTTGTCCATCCTGAGGAATAAGGGCGAGTGGGCTTTATTAGGAATCGGGATTTATTTGGCGAACCTACCTTATTATCTATTACTTAATGAAATTAGATAAAATATTACCATACTAACGAACTATTATTTTGTTTTAGGTGCTTAACCATGGGAGAACAGAATTTAGATGAATAATTTTAATTGATTGGTCATATTTTTATATTTTACTCTGGAATAAAATAAATTTTTATAAAAATAGTAGTAAGTAATTATTATTTATTTAGTGAAACCGTAACAACTGTCTCGTCTACAATCAGTTTCGTGTATGCTATCTTTACTCGTTTTCCTGAAGATTTAAAATTCTTTGTTTCTTGTCTAATTTTCATCTGGATTTCCCTATCACTATTATTTAATTCACTGTTGATATATTATATTGGATTATCTCTAATTTATTTAAAGCCATATTTGTTTTTGAGTATTTTTATTTTTCTTGAAAGCCCTTTTGTAGCCCTATTTTTTTTTTATTTCATCAATTTTGACGTCCTACAGAACTTTGAACTCCTACAAAATAATTTTATCATTAGAACTCATACAAAATAATTTTATTATTTCTTTTCTTCGGTGCCTTTGGTTTTATTTTGTTAACTTTCACACAAATTTAAATGAATGATTAGCTCTTCTGTAGTAATATTTTTGTACTTTGAAGTATTTTTAACATCCTGCTTCTACCACCATCACCTAATGATAAGAAGTGTACCTTATGAATTAATATGATAATAAGTTCTTTAAACATACGTAAAATCTAGCACTTATGTAAGCACTTTTGCACTCTGACAAAGTCCCATATCTATAATATCGTATAACGAAAGTCTTAGAGGGATAGGGGATTGTAAAAGAGATTGTGCTGCATTTATAACATAATTGCGGGTTAAGCTGTGACTTCCAATATACAAATTTTCCATACCCGCCCAATCAATGTTATGTAAATCCCAAACCCCATACCAAACCCAGTAAATCCGCCGATGTTTCATGGATCTCGCCGCGAATGAGTTTTTTATCCCTTTAATTCCCTTTACCTGACCGCAACAGCCATGAGGATCTAAGGGTGTCTTTTTTCGTAGAGAGGATTTTTAAGAGTGGTCTTTGTTTGGATTTAGATTTTGTTTATTTAAAACGTATTTGAGAGACTTTTAACGGCGTTTCTGAGTGAACATTTTGTTAAGTTTTTTTCGTGGTGGCTACATTAAGACGTAGACAGGATTTTATTGAATCCTTGAATTCAAGTCAGAAAAAATAAATATTTTTTAAATTATATTTTTTATTGATCTCGTCATATTTATTAGATTATGATATTCGTTTATTATTCTCTAAATTTGTTTTCTTGGATATCATTTGGTTTAGGTACCATTCCAGATTTAGTTTTTTTAATTGGCCAAATATTGATGTCACTTATAATTGACAAACCTATCACCATATTCCCTCGGTATTCAGATTGTAATATCTTAAACCAAGCCATGATAAAATCCATTGTGAATGGTCTCGGGTCGAACTTAACTAAAATATATACAAATATATACAGATGGGTCAAAAACGGAGTTAAATACAGGTTCAGCATTTTTTGTTTCAACCATAAATCATTTTGAAAAGTACAGAATCTCAAATTATTGTTTCATTTTTACCGCCGACTCCTTTGCTATTGAAAAGGCACTAAAATGGTGTGCAACTCAAACATGCACGAATGTGGCAATAATTTCAGACTCAAAATCAGCATTAAAAGCTATTAGCGGTCACCCAATAAACCAATTACGAAATGCCTTAATTTTGAGCATTAAAAAGTTAATTATGGATCTTAAACAAAATAATGTAACTGTTTAGTTTATTTGGACGAAAGGACATTGTGGAGTCGAAGGTAATGAAATTGCGGATATAGCCGCAAAAAGTAGTCACAGTTACCACCATATTGACAAAGTATTTAATTTAAAAGATTTGAATAATGCCCTCAAACCTAATATCAGAAGGAAATGGGAAACTGATTACAAAAGAATTGCAAATAAATCTACAAACCATTATTTCAGAATTCACCCCACACTTCCAAAAAACATTCCTCATTTCACCTTTAATTATAATAGAGCACACATGTCAGTATTGACTCGTCTAAAATTGAACCATGCTCGCTTTCCATCTCACTTGTATAAAATTGGAATACTTAACTCTCCTGTCTGTAGTTGTGACAATATATCCATTGGTGATCTAAATCATATATTTCTAGAATGTTCTCTGAACTCTCAATCTTCTTCAATTCTGTATCAAGAACTAATTCATCACGGGTGTCCATTGCCACTAAATATTACAGCTCTCCTTTCTTCCTCAGATAAAGCGGTACTAGATTCCTTCATTAATTTTATCAGAAATTCAAAAATGGCGGTATAGTTAAGAAATAGGTAATCATTTAATGTAATTAAGAATTTACATGTTTTCTGGCAAATAGATTTTGTCTGATGCCAGGATCTCTCACACACACACACACATTGATGTCACTTGATCATTAAAAATGTTTAAAAATAGGTAAAATATAATGATAATATAATAATATTACAAATATAATAATAGAGAGAACAACATTACCGCTAGGGAGAACTAGTAGATCTAGGGGAAAGAGGACTCATGGATATAGGTGAGCAATTGGATTAACAAGTTGCTAACTTAAGAAATTATTTTTAGGCAGGGGCGAAACATATACTTTACATCGTGCAATCTGCGCAGTAGATGACTCAAAGCCACTTAAACTGAGGGAACAAGAAATGCGCATAAAGCACCTATCTAAATAAGAAAAAATGCGCATTTAAATGGGCAAACCTCTACATGGGCAACATCTCAATGAAGTCAACCAAGAATATGTCGACAATAGAGCGTCGAACTATTGGTTGGTATCGGGAAAGATGTTTCCCGAGACAGAGAGACTTTCCCGAGGGTTTCCAACTTGCCATTCAGAATCAGGTTATTCCAACTAGAAATTACCTGGAGTATATTTTCAAAGGTCTTTAGGTCCAAAAGGACAAATGCAGATATGAATGTCAAGCCCAAGAATCCATCCAGAATCTTACCGGGGGCTGCCAGACGTTTGTCGGAACTGATTATAAAGAACGCCATGACTCAGTAGGAAAGATTTTTCACCATGAACTAGCTAGCAAACTTGGACTTCTTCAAACTGACCATCTCCTTATTATCAATACGTCCCTGATAGAATGCTTGAAAACGACAACTACAAGCTATACTGGGATCGCACAGTGCTCACAGATCAAACACTGGCACACAATAGGCCGGATCTCATACTAGTTAATAAACTTACTAGGCAAACAACATTAATAGAGGTGGCGATACCTAACAAACATAATCTGCGTGTTAAGATCAACGAAAAGATCGCCAATTATAGAGATCTCGAAATACTAATAAGGAGACAATGGAGACAAGGAGACAAATATCATTTTTAGGAATGTTCTTGTTATGCATTAAGATAGTCGGTATTTTTTTGTGACATTTAGTGAATACTACGTTAACTGATTTTGCTTTGTTGATCTTTATCTTCTATTTCTTAGCCCATATTTCAATTAGATGTATGTTTTGTTGCAATATTTTAGCTGCCTGTATGGGATCTGTATTTTTACCAGAATTGCAGTGTCATCTGCGAATATTGCGATTGTAGATTCTTCTCCAGTTGGGAAATGAGCTGTAAAGATTGTGTTGAGAATGAGTCCCAAGACGCTGCTTTGTGAGACCCAGCATTTATGTTGTGGATGTTAGACAAACTTTCTTCGTGTCTTGTGTAAAATAGCCTTTCTTCAAGGTATGATTTTAGTATTGTATATAGCGGCTGAGAGATATCTTTCTTCAGTTTGAATAACAATCCTGGATTGCAGACCTTGTCAAATGCTTGACTTACATCCAGGAAAATGGCATTGCAATAGCTCTTTTCCTGGAATTTTTTCTATATAGAAGCGTTCTGGAGGTATTTAAAAAAAACTATTCACAACACGAAATATTTAAAGAGCTCTAGCTGCCTTAGTAAGAACTGTCGTACTAGGTAAATTGGGTCAAATAGTCTTAAAATTATCTGAGGAATCTCTGGACTTTGTTTGTCGGGAGAGTTTCTGGACACCCTGTATAAGGTGCATTATCTCCAAATTGATATCTATGTTTTAATCTTAAATTTCTAACTTTATGTAAATTTTGATTACCTGAGCTCTCTTCTTCTTCTTATTTAGCCCATTTCTATTCAACTTTGGAAATATGCCTTCCCCAGACAGGTGTATACCTATATTCGTCAACAACCTCAATATTTACGTCATTTATATTTACATTTATTCTGTCATTTGTATTTGTCATAATTTTTGTTTTACTCATGTTCATTTTTACTCCTATCTTCTCTGATGGTTGTGATAGTTGAGTCAGCATTGTAGCTAGTTCTTCTTGGTTGGTTGTATATATATTTTCAAAAAAAACCTTTTTACCACATAGTGGTGTAAGACGACAATACATTACATTATACAGAGAGAGTCTGTAATTTGGAATAAATTCTATATCTCAAATACTAATTCTTTTTTTGAAACATGCTTAAACCCGTCGATTGGTATTTCAAATTGTCCTTTTTGACATACAATATTAATGTATACAGGGTGTCCCAATTTGGAGATATGACGTCATCGTTGATTTTCTTAAATGGCAACACTGTCATTTTGAAAGCTATTTTGATAGGGTGTGTAAAGTTATACACAACTGCAAAATATCAAATTTTTATTCTCTACCATTCACAAGATAATAGAAAATAACAAAGTTATGTCTGTAATTTGGAATAAATTCAATAATTAAAATACTAATTGTTTTTTTGAAAAGTGCTCAGACCCGTCGATTAGTATTTCAAATTGTCATTTTTGACATACAATAATAATGTATACAGAATGTCCCAATTTAGAGATATGACGTAATCGTTGATTTTCTTAAATGGCAACACTATCATTTTGATATCTATTTTGATAGGGTGTGTAAAGTTATACACAACTGCGAAATTTCAAATTTTTATTCCCTACCATTTACAAGATAATACAAAATAACAAAGTTATGAAAAACAAGTAATCAAATAATAATTGAATTTAATTATTTCAATTAACCAAATACTTATAATGCTGCCCTCAATTATTGTCAAATTGTCAATGGGCAACGTTATGAGCATTTGCTTAATTGAAATAATTAAATTCAATTATTATTTGATTACTTGTTTTTCATAACTTTGTTATTTTTTATTATCTTGTAAATGGTAGGGAATAAAAATTTGAAATTTTGCAGTTGTGTATAACTTTACACACCATATCAAATAGCTATCAAAATGACAGTGTTGCCATTTAAAAAAAAATCAACAGTGACGTCATATCTCTAAATTGTCAAAAATGAAAATTTGAAATACTAATCGACGGGTCTGAGCACTTTTCAAGAAAACAATTATTAGTATTTTAATTATTGAATTTATTCCAAATTACAGACATAACTTTGTTATTTTCTGTTATCTTGTAAGTGGTAAAGAATAAAAATTTGATATTTGGCAGTTGTGTATAACTTTACACACCATATCAAAATAGCTATCAAAATGACAGTGTTGCCATTTAAGAAAATCAACGATGACGTCATATCTCTAAATTGGGACACCCTGTATACATTATTATTATATGTCAAAAAGGACAATTTGAAATACTATTCGACGGGTCTGAGCAGTTTTCAATAGTAATAACCCAAGGACATTGATAATTGTTCGAAAAATTTTTATAACAGATTTCGAAAGCTTGTTGCTTGGAAACAGACCGACGCCGTAGGCCGAGGTCTGTTGCCTGTAAGCAACAAGCTTGAGAAAGTTGTTAAAAAATTTTTGAGCATTTATCAATGTTCGAGGGTTATTCGGATAGAAAAGTTTTTGCTGGTTATGAAAAAAAAAATACAGAGCAGAAACAATTTATTTAAATGTGCAATTAACAAAGGAACAATTAGAAAAATTTAATGAAGATCCAGACATGTTAGTTTCTATAACTGATGAAGATGTATTTCTACTACGCATGCTGTTAATAATTTTATTATGATGTTCTTCGTCAATGTTCAAGTACGGTTTTATTGAGTTGGGATTGTTTTGAAATATTGACATTTTGAAATATTGAATATTTGAAATGTCAAAATCGAAATGAAGTGAAAACAGCCCATGGGATCTGTTTTCAGTATATTGTTCGTTTTATTGGTTGTATTCAATCAGATGACCACAAATTAATTGATTTCATTGGATTTCTAATTGAGCAAAAAATTTTCAAAAAACCATTAGTATTTGAGATACTGAATTGATTCCAAATTACAGACTCTCTCTGTATATGTTACATTATAATACAATACAAAAACAACTTAATCTTAAATTTAACTAATAACTGCTATACATTTATATTATGTACAAATTTGACCCATTCCTTCTTATTTCTAGCCGGCGTCCTTGCTTCTATCCACGTTGTTCACCTATTCTCTATTATGTTGCCTAGTGTTCTATCCCAGATTTGTCGTGGTCTACCTTTCTTGTCGTTCTGTTAGTACCCATGACTCGCAACCAAAGATTAATATACGTCTATATATTGACTTGAACACATTAATTTTTGTTTTTCGTGTTATTTCTTTTTTATTTATGAATTTATTGCTCATTGCATGGTATATGTTCATTGTTTTTTGAATTATATTATTAATTTCTGTTTCCTGTCTTCCGTTGTCTTCTAATTCTACTCCTAAGTATTGGAATGTTCGTGCTTGTTCTATATTTACTGCTTCTATTTTTATGTTTATCTTTTCTTCTTCTTCCTTTTCCCCCATGACCATAACTTTTGTTTTATTTTTATTAATTGTCATTCCATATTTTTTTAGTGTTTCATTCCATATTTCTATATTTCTTTGTAGTTGTTATTAAATTATAAACAGTGTTGGACTTAATCCTCCTCCTTGTCTCAGTCCCTCGTTCGTAGTAAATGGTTTTGATGTTCTGTTTTGGCTGATGATATAATTCACACTGTTTTAAACGTTCTTAATTACCCTTATCATTTTGTTACTTATACCTCTCTTCTCTAATATGTCCCATAATTTTTGCCTTGGAACCGTGTCAAAAGCCTTTTCAAGATCTATGTAAGCCATATACACTTTTTCTCCTGTTGTTGATATTTTTCTATTATTCGCTTGATTGTAAATATATTATCCTGGGTGCTTCTGCCCTTTCTGAAACCGCTTTGTGATTCCTCGAGTGTGCTGTTAATTTTTCCGATTATTCTTTTGTTCAGTGTTTTTTCGTATATTTTCATGGCAGTGCTTAACAGTGTTATTCCTCTGTAATTGTTGCAATCTGTTCTATTGCCCTTTTTATAAATCGGCACTATCTGTGCCTTCTGCCAGTCCATCGGTATCTGTTCTTCTCTCCAAATTGCATTAAATATTTTTAATAATAGCTCTGTTGCATTTTGTCCCATTTTTTTTTATCATTTCACTGGTTATTCTGTCATAGCTTGGTGCTTTTTCGTTTTTAATTTCTGCAATAGCTTCTTGCAGTTCATTTATGGTTATAGGGTCTACATTGTCGACTTCTATTCTTTGGTTCGCTACATTGTTTTCTTCATGATAGCAGTGAGTTTGTAGCATCTCTTGGAAATATTCTCTCAATCTGTTCATTATTTCATTTTCTTCTGTAAGAATTTCGCCAGTTTTATTCTTTATGTTTTCTATTTCTTGAGTTCTTTGTTTTCTCATTGATTTTAATACTCTATAGAACAGTTTTTGATTCTCTATACTGTTGGTTTCCATATTTTCTCCAAATTATGTCCATTTGTCTTTCTTTGCCTTTGTAACCAGTTCTTTTGCTAGTCTCCTTTGTTTTTATGTTCTTCATAGTTTTCTGGTGTTTTGTTTTGTAAGTATATCTTCCAAGCATGTTTCTTTCTTTCAACTTGTTGTTTTATTTCTTCATTCCACCATGCAGTTTGCTTTCGTTTATTGCTCTTTTTAGTTATTCCACATACTTTTGTCGCTGTATTTAGTATTATCTCTTTGAAGTTCTTCCATAATTGTTTAAAGTTTTGACCCTCTCTATTTTCTTTAGTATTTTCTAGTTTTTGATTTATGATCATCTGGTACTTCTCAGTATTCTCTGTATTTCTCAACTTATATGGCTTAACAGTTTCATATTCTTGCTTACTTTCTTGCATTTTGTGATTGTTGTTATTATCTGACATATTTTGTTTTATTTTTATTATTACTAAATAGTGGCCACTTCCTATTTCTGGATCCCTTCTAACTTTTGTGTCCATTACGTTTTTCTTGTTATTTTTTTCTACTAACATGTAATCAATTATCGATTTTTCTTCTCTACTTTTACTTCTCTTGTGTACTTGTGTATGTTTTTGTGTTCAAAAAATGTATTAGTTATTACTAAATTGTGCATCATACAAAAATCTAGCATTCTTATACCATTGTTGTTTCGTGCTGTTTCTCCATATTTTCCTAATACCTCTTTATATTCCTGGTTATTTGCTCCTACTCTGCTATTAAAGTCTCCTGCTAATATATGTGTACCTTGGTTGGTTGTAATAAGATCAACATCATCGCAATATCTGGGATGATTGAGTTACTTTCCGTTTATGTTCATACCCATGTCTTCCTATTCCAGTTTTTAAAGACGTCTTCCAGAGCTAATGTGAAAAGTTTTGGGAAGTTTATCTTCATCTTACGCCTCTACGGACTGTTATGGGATTATATATAGTTTATTTAAATTTGATCTGATCTCTATTTTATTTAAATTGTTCAAAGTTCCATCGTTACAGAAAGTAAATTCGTTACTTACCTTGTTAGTGCTACTTGTTTGGTTTTTTTTCATTTGTTACCTTATTATTTACCCTAATGTTTTTATTTTTAATCTAATCTTTCAAATTCCATCATCATATCTTCTTCAAATTCTATGTAAAATGTCCCTATATCTGGAGGTTCCGGTGGTATACCTTCCATATCGTTTATTTTTTAGAATTTAACTTCTAACAGCGAAATTTCACACTTTCTTACAGACCACAAGTCTAATAATTCCTTATACTACTATCAATACCGTAATTTTTAAGAGAACTTCCAAATAAACTGCCATTTGACGTTAATTTGACGATCCTGATTAAACTTAAACGCTTAACAAAATATAGCACTTAAAGTTTAATCAGGACAGAAGGTACCCGCCCTCAGAAACACAAAAAATAGGATTACTATTTTTCTATATATTTTTTTAATATTTCAATCGATTATAAACCAATTATAATATGGTATTTATATTTTATATATTTGGAAAATATGGTATTTATATTTTACCTTTAAAACGTTCAAAATTGTAAAAATATTAACGTAACATGAAATATTGAATAATAAAATTTTTGTAATAAAATTCATGTTTAGGATTATATAAAATAATAATCGTGTGCATGCATTTCCCTTTACTGTTAGGTCTGGATCCCGCGTAAGAAAAAAAAAGTTGATTAATAAGAAGCTGAAAAGCAAGCTTAAAGGTGTCTAGTCGGACAAACTTTGATATATGGGAACACTGGAAGAGGGGACGTTTTAATTGTGGAACAGGTTAAAAATTTCGAACGGTCAGACCACGAAAACGGCACATGTATTTTGTGCGACAGAACAGACTTAAACTCTCCGAACAGAGATTAAACTCTCATGCAAAAATCAGACTGCTATCTATCACCAAATGGGCGTTTTAATGAGTGGAACATGTAGAATATGTCAAATGACAGGAATTATGACAGGTGATAAATAGCAGTCTGACTTTTGCATGAGAGTTTAATCTCTGTTCGGAGAGTTTAAATCTGTTCTGTCGGACAAAATAAATGTGCCGTTTTCGTGGTCTGACCGTTCCAAATTTTTAACCTGTTCCACAATTAAAATGTTCCACAATTAAAATTACCACTGTTACAGTATTCCCATATATCAAAGTTTATCCGACTAGACACCCTTAAGCTATTAATACATTTTCAGCTTGCTATTAATCAACTTTTTTTTATACGCGGGATCCAGACCTATACGTCCCGTGTAGTAATTTTATATTATTAGATATAAATAGAGCTTGAATACCTTTAAAAACCATAAAGTTTTAATTTTAAAAATATATGCATGAAAAACTATTTTGTAGTCCATTCACTCACGGTAAAATATTTCAAATCCTCCGAATTTTAAAGGACCTCTTGGATTGATATGAAATTTGACATACACACTTACACACAGCTAATATGTAAAGAAAAAAAGTCATTTGTGCCGACTTGTGCTAGTGTCCTGAGGGTGCGTACCAAATACTGTACAAAATATACTATACAGTGAGGACATTTGAGTGGGAATCAATTCATTTTCTCGAGAATGAGCGACTCTGGAGATAAATCCCGAAACAGATCGATGTTTATTTTTAAATTATAATTGTTTGGCATATATATCACACTAGTGACGTTATCCATCTGGGTGTGATGACGTAATCGATGATTTTTTTAAATGCATATGAGTCGTGTGATAGCTCATTTGAAAGGTTATTCAATTCTCTATCCACTGATATAAACATTAATATAATTTTTTATGCAGGGTGCCCAAAAAATTTTTTTTAATTAAATTCATTGAGACAATAAGAAGAATGTATATAATTTATTTAATTCGAAATACATTTTACTGTTGTCCTAAAACAGGAAAAAATGTTTATTTGAAAAGTAACTACCTATTGTTTTTCGCTTAAATTCAATATTAAAGTTGCCACCCACCAGCCTCTTAGCAGGTTGAACATTTACTTTAAGCGAAAAGCAATGTTTTTTTTTTCAAATCAACATTTTTTTCTGTTTTCTGATTGCAGTAAAATGTATTTTGCATTAAATAATTTACCTACATTATTCTTTTTGTCTCAATTAATTTAATCCAAAAAAATTGTTGGTGACCCTGTATAAATAATTATGTATAATATTTATATTAGTGAATACAAAATTGAATAGCCTTTCGAATGAGCTATCACACGGCCCCTATTCTCATTTTAAAAAATCATCTGGTTACCTCATCACGCCCAGAGAGATGACGTCACTAGTATGATATATATACCAAAAAATTAGAATTTAAAAATAAAATCGACATTTTACGGGATTTATCTCCACAGACTCCCATTCTCGAGAAAATGAATTTATTCCAACTCAAACCTCCTCACTGTATGTATATAATAATACCATACAAAAGTCCAAAAGTAAATAAACTGACAAATTCTTATCAACTTTTATTCTACAGGGTGATTGATTAGTGGTCTAAAGCTCCGTAGATCCGTTATATTAATAGATAGCAATAAAAGTTAATAACAAAAATTGTACCCAACTTTGAGCTTCATATTTCAAAATTGATTAGAATGTTACAGGGTGTTCGATAACATAGTAGCAGACTAAACTTATGTTTTTTTTTAATGGAACACCCTGTATTTTATTTTATATTCGAATTCTTCCTAACTTCTCCATTACAAAAATATAAAGGTTTGTTATGCTATATATTATGGTATTTCCAAAGTTATAACCAATTTTATATATGAAAATGGTAACAAGTTTAACTCATTATACAGGGTGTCCCGAAAAGAATGGTCATAAATTATACCACAGATTCTGGGGTCAAAAATATGTTGATTGAACCTCACTTACCTATATACAATAGTGCACACAAAAAAAGTTACAGCCCTTTGAAGTTACAAAATGAAAATCGATTTTTTTTCATATATCGAAAACCCTTCGAGATTTTTCATTGAAAATGGACATGTTGTATTATTATGGCAGCAATATCTTAAAAAAAAATTAAAGTGAAATTTGTGCAACCCATAAAAATTTTAAGGGGGTTTTGTTCCTTTAAACCCCCCCAAACTTTTGTGTACGTTCCAATTAAATTAATATTGTGACACCATTAGTTAAACAAAATGTTTTTAAAACTTTTTTGCCTCTTAGTACTTTTTTGATAAGTCAGTGTTTATCGACCTATTTTGAATATTTGTCGAATCCACCACATATTTGTATATGGTTAAAAAATACGATTATAATATAATATATATTATATAGAGACCTGTTAAGAATCTGAAAATGTGTTTATAATTTACATTTTTAGGTATATTTTGAAAAAGAAGCCATATCTCGATACAAAGTGATTTCTCAAAAAAAGACTAAGAGTCAAAAAAGTTTTAAAAACACTGTATTTAACTAATGGTACCACAATAAAAGTGTAATTGGAACGTACACAAACATTTGCGGGGTTTAAAGGAACAAAACCCCCATAAAAATTTTATGTAAATATATTAAAAAAGAAGCCGCATCTCGATAAAAACTGGCTTATTGAAAAAATACTAAGAGTCAAAAAAGTTTTAAAAACATTGTGTTTAACTAATGATACCACAATAATGAATTAATTGGAACGTATACAAAAGTATGGGGGGGTTTAAGAGAACAAAACCCCCATAAAATTTTTATGGAGTGGACAAACTTCACTATAATTTTGTTTTAAGATGTTACTGCCATAAGAATGATACATTTCAATTTTCAATAAAAAATCTCTAATAGTTTTCGATATATTGAAAAAAATCGATTTTCATTTTGTAACTTCAAAGGGTTGTAACTTTTTTTATGAGCACATTTGTACTAAGGTAAGTTAGGTTCAATCGAACTATTTTTGACCGCAGAATGTGTGGTATAATTTATGACCAATCTTTTCGGGACACCCTGTATAATATGTAAATAAAAATAAGCACAAAAGAAATAGATTATTGATGCCGTATTTTTATTTATGGTCGAAATTTTCATAAATGATTGATATTGCTAATTTTCTTTATATTAAATAGAGTGAGTCAGAACGCAAGTACATTATTTTTTGAGTAATTTTAAACTGAACCCTGTATTTTATATCACTATCGAAAAGTACCATTACCGTACTTTAATTTTTATATAAGGTTCCCTGTGTCTAAATGTATTAGATTTCAAGATATTTTCCTTTTTCAAAAGTTATCAATTACGGTTATTTATTAAGTTATTATTAATCTTTCCAAATTTTAATTAAGCCATCAATGAATTGTCTAAACCTGACAATGTAGGATTACTAATTATCAATCTGGTAATAAATGTAACAAGCAACGTAGCAAATATAGAAGGAAATATAATTTATTAGTAGGTAATAAATTTTACAAAAAAAAAAATGAAACCACAACATACATTTTCGAAACCATTAAAAATTACTTTTGTATGTAAGTGTAACAAATAACGTAAGAAAAATAATTTATTAGTTTTAAATTCTACAAAAAAAAACACAAAATACAACATTTTGTGAAAACAAAAACTATTTTGTATGTAAATGTAACAATGTAACAAATATAGAATGAAAAATAATTTGTTAGTACAAAATTTTACAAAACAAAACATGAACACAAAATACAACATTTTTGAAAAAATTAAAAGCTACTTTTAATAAAATATTTTAAATTTTTAATTACATAAGTTTTTCAAAATGACCTAACACATTTATGCCTGCCTAAAAACGATGATTGAATGGAATGAGTTACTTACACTACGAAGCATTTGTAAAATAACACTTCAAAATACACTTTGCATTCTATGTTTCATCTCATCTCTTGTTGTTGGTGGCATTTTATAACCTTTATTCTTAAAGTAACCCCAAAAAAATCGGTCCAATTTATTAAATTCTGGTAATCTGGGTAGCCACGCTACTCTGGTCCATGGATAAATGAAAATATCTCGAAAACTTATAAATTAAGACAAAGAGAATGTTGTATACAAATTAGTTCGGTAATGCTACTTTTCGATAGCGATATAAAATACAGGGTGTTCCATATAAAATTACTGAGAAAATATTGTACTTGCGTTTTGAATCATCCTATAAAGAAAATTTGCAATGTCAATCATTTATGAAAATTTTGACAATAAATTAAAAATATGGCATCAATTAATCATTGCCTTTGTGCTTATTATTATTTATAGAGGGAGTTGAACTTGTTACGATTTTAATATAAAATTGGTTATAACTTTGTAAATACCCTGTATAACATACCAAACCTTTCTTTTTTAATGGAGAAGTTAGGAAGATTTCGAGTATAAAATACAGGGTGTTCTATTTAAAAAAAACATAAGTTTGGTCTGCAACTATGTTATCGAACACCCTGTAATATGCTTACTAAATTTGTAATGTGAAGCTCAAAGTTGGCTACAATTTTTGTTATTAACTTTTATCACTATCTATTACTGTAACGGGTCTACCGAGCTTTTTACCCCACTAATCAATCATCCTGTATAGAGTTTTTCACTAAGTCAATACCATTTATATTTGCGAGTTATTTATGTTAACTTTTCAACAAGAAAAAAACTTTGTTAGACGGTTTTTCGCAAATAAGTGAGTATGTTATCGAAAAAAAAAATATTTTTACTAAAAATATAATCAATATATATGAAGTCTGTAGACCCAGTACAAGCAGAGTTGTAGCTAACGAAAAGTTGGGTATTATTTATCAAATTCCAAATTGCATATTTCAACGTGAAATAACCAAAAAATAAAGCACTTTTCAAGGAAAACTCATACCTGGTTTAAAGCTTTTAAAAAAGCTTTATGGATGTTTGGTAAAGAATGGGCCAAAGCTTAACCTTAGATTTCTGTGGTTAAAGTAGGTCGACTTAAGCTAACTTACCTTACTACGAAAGTTGATAATACCCGAAATACAGAGTGTCAAAGTTAAACTTTTATTTTATTTATTCTTGAATATTCCCTAAGAGCATGGTATAATAACACGAAATTTGATAAACGGGTTTTTTTGGACGAGAAATCTAAATTCGCCACCAACAATGATGTATTACCCAGAGGGCGCCACATACGCTTTTCAGCGCTCATTTAATAGGTTAAATTTTTTTATTACCCACTCTACATACTGTTTGAATCAAAACTTCTCTTAATATTTTTATTTAAAAAAGGTATACTACATTCATCTCGCTAAACTCAACCATTTTCGAGATAAACGCGTTTTAAATCTACGAGGCAACATAATTGTTTGCATAATATCATTGTAGTTACGCCCGAAAAATAACTTAAAACCATAAAAATTTACAAACATGTATAGCAAATTTCTTCAAATAGAATTTGCGATGCAATGACATAAATATGAGAACTGGCACAATTATTATGGTTTCAAGTTTATTTTTCGAGTCTAACTGCAATGATATCATGCAAAAAATTATGTTGTATCGCAGATTTAAAATTCGTTTATCTCAAAAACAGTTGAGTTTACCGAGATGAATGTCGTATACCTTTTTTAAGTAAAAATATTAAGAGAATAAAAATTTTGATTAAAAAATTATGTAGAGTAATACATCATTTTTGGTATCGAATTTACATTTTTCATTCCAAAAAACCCCCGCTTACCAAATATCGTGTCCCATGCCTGTCAGGAAATATTCAAGAATATATAAAATAAAACTTTAACTTTGACACCCTATATTTCGGTTATTATTAACTTTCGTACTAAAGGAAGTTATATTATATTGACCTATTTTAAGCTCACGAATATAAGGTTAAGCTATGGCCCATTCTTTACGAAACACCCTGTATATTAATATGATACTCTAATTTTGAAATTCGATAAAAAAATAATTAGATTAGTTTTGATGCAATGATTAATTATGATCCAATTAACAAATTAAAACGAAAAAAATTATTTAATGAATTTTATTTCGGACGCCAGATTAATAAATATATGTTTTTCTTATCTCAGGGTTTTTAATTGAGTTCAAAAAATAACTTTCCTTTTAATAGTGTTACAGAAAAAGAGTAGAAGGAAATAAATGAAAGTCATCAATTAGTGCAATAAAATCAACAAATAATGACCACATATCTTTGTAGATATTTATACACTAAATGAATAAGTTATAAATAAATGTTTCCCTAAATTAATCTGTTGCTTATAAAATTAACAAAAAATATAGTTCAACCAATGTCTCTTTTCCACAATTTTCCTCTGTATTTTTTAAACTGATGTGCTTTAATTAGTTCCCTATCAAACAAACTCCTTCCGTGGTTCTGCTTAAAAAACAAATCTGTAGACAAATCCTAATCAATGTTTATTGCTTCTATTGGGGCTAAATTTCTTCTTAGCTACGATCCGCCCCAAGAATAGTAAATTATTTCTACTTGAAAATACTGCAACCTTTTCATACTGCAACTTACAGCTTTCAACACTTTTATTTGCACTACTTATCAAATCAGTACAATTTTTTCTTTCACTCTTTTTAAAAAAACAAACTATCTGCACTCTCTCTTCCATTCGGTGTTACCTCTCCTCAAGTCAAAGAGCAGATTCCATTTTCTCTTGCTTCAAAAGTCATTCCCGTCTGTTTATCCCTTCCATAATTTTTGTTAACCAATTAAATCATTATTTCTTTCTCATTAAAGCAAATTCGAAAACTCTCAAAATTCTCAAAACTTAACTACTTTCTACTTTCGAATTTCCATAATTGTGTAAAAATCATACAAGACAAAGACTTTCTACTTTCTCCTTTACCGTTAATGACTGGTTTTATGATAATACAAATTTATCCTTGAGAACTGCAGGTAGATATCGTATTTCAATGCAAGATATTATTTAGTTAAACTATTCTTAAAATCAACTGGTTTACATAATTTGGAAGTGCCACTTCACCATGAAAATCTCAAATTAAAACAGTCTCTTTCTTTTAGCACTCCAAAAACACAATAAAATTAAACCGTATATCTAGATATAATATAACTATAACATCATTTTGCAAATTTCTCTTCTCCTTATTTTTCTCTATACATTTTTCTTGGTAAACAATTTCGGATCATAATAAAAAAGATAAGCTAAAAGTAAAATAAAAAGCGAAAATTTCTTTCCTTGTATTTATTTTAACGTAGAAATACTTTTTGGTCTCACTGACGATTGTCTGATTATACCGAAATGGTTCTAGAGAATTTGACAAACGAAAGAACAACACTTACTTTACTACATTTACTTACTTTATTTTTTTAGAGTCTGGATCCGACTACAGTTTTTCTACCTAGTATCGGGCTACGTCTACACTCTTTGTATTCGCGAGCCATAAATCATCGAGGTTGCACTGTGATGGACAAAGTGGGCACTAGGGTGGGTCGTTTTTATACTTTTTTTTTAATTTCAAGACGCCTGTAGTTGAAAAAGTTGCTATTAGTAAAATGATCTTAAACAATTTTTTAAATTTTTTTCGTCACTGTTTGAGCCCCCCGCCAGCCCCCTCAAAAAACAAAAAAAAATTAAATCAACAAATTAATTTCCCTGTACTATGAAATAATGCAATATGGTTCTCTAATTACCTAAAAAAAATATTTTAAATTTTTAGATATATTTAGGCCCCCGCCAGCCCTTAAAGCTTGTTACGCACGGAGAACTATACTATAATATATATTATATTAAATCATATCGCTCTCTATTGTAATGAGTGAGCCTGCATACATGGAACTAATGCTTCCGTGTGTGAAGGCTCACTCATTACTATAGTGAGCGATATGATATAATATTAGTACATTGTTTACCGGGTAGGAAAAGCTTAACATTCCTGGACGACTGTGAAGATTGCTAAGTCGAGGCGCAAGCCGAGACTTAGCAACACAGAGTCCAGGAATGTGGCTTTTCCTACGAGGTAAACATACTATTTTTCCGCAAATCGTTTAAAATTCGACAGATATTGATTGATTTAAAAAAAAACGCGATAATTTTATTCCCAAATAAATGGTGCTTTGAAATTCCTAATAAAATTACTTGGGTTACTATGGAAACGTATTGAGGTTGAATTGTCAAACTTTTCTATCATTTATGTAGAACACTAACAACTGTACGGAAATATCATTTCCTTACAGTAAGGAAATGACATTTCCTTACAGTAAGGAAGTCCTGACTTTTTCTTCAAGAAATTTTGACAGGAATGTCAAAATTTCCTGGCGATTTGCGGAAAAATATATTATTATACTATAGCTCCCCGTGCGTGACAACATTAGGCTAAAAACAAACAAGTACTTTTCAACTTTTCCACTTAGGAGTAGGTCTTTACTTATTTTGTGGATTAAAATAAACAAAATAACCTAGAACTCACCACGGGGAGGTAGCTGCCATCGAGTTCCATCCCTGCCCACCCATTTACCCAACCATGTGAGCAATTTTTAATTTCCTAATTCATAGTCTGATTTGCTATTAAACTTAGGCATGTTGCTTTTAGATTCTATAGTTGTACGTATCCAACCATCCCTATTAGTAAACCCACGTACGGCCAAAGATGCCTCCATCACTAATTTGACAGATCTTTCACCAGCCTGTGTATGGAAGGTTAACTTCCATAAATCGCCTTCTGGATTGCTACTAGTTTTAATAAATTCTTAAATGTCTTCATCAGTCAGAGTTTTCGTCAATAGCGGCTCCGATTATCTGCACTGTTGCCAATTTATTCAATCAATTCAGGTTTCCGCTTCAAAATTATTGAACTTGGGAATTTCGAATTTTCTCAATTTTACTGTTTATAATATTTTATTTCGCTTTCGATCTACATTTTAATATCCTTTTGTATCCTAATTCCCTTATATGGCTACGTGAGTCAAAGGTCATCGTTAGTAAAATATTTTCAGGACGCGGCCATAAAAGCCATTTCGTTGAATCACAGGGTAAACTACAGCTTTTAGTTCGTCACTTAAATATCTGGAATATTCAATTAGCTTCCAAAGGTGAAGAGTTCCAAATGTACACACCGGTACAGTTTTTATTGGAAATCAAACCAAACTGGGAGGCGGATTCTTTACTGCAATGTAAGCCTTCGAGATACGATTCGCCGTAATTAGCCATCTTGCATGAGACACCTTTCCAGGAGGGTTACTTCTAAATTATTTGGACAGTTTTCGGTAGATATGGCAGTGCACATCTGGTATAAATATTTTTGATTGCTGCTTAGTTCTTTTAAATTTACCTAAGGCAACTCAACTTTGAATTTTTCGTAGCACACCACAGGTAATCGCTCATAAGTTTCAATAAGTTTGCCGATAGAACACGAGAATGATAGAGATCCTGTGGTATTTCCGTCCAGATATCTAACCAAACGTCGCAGTGGTAATTCGTTTGTATATAGTTGACATATTGGTCATTGCATGGGTCGTTTATGACGTACTCGCAGTGGCGACCGGTCAGGGTCGGCAGGGTCGGCAGTGCCGACCCACACATTTATAGATATAGATTTTTTTAATATTTTTATCTGTGAAATAAAAAAAAATCTAATAGAAAATACAGACTAAATTTTATTCATGGTTTTTAAAAGCATTTGATCAATCCGAGCGTTAAGTGATCCCTGCGCATAACAGACTTTTCAAAAAATGAATGATCCGAGCCATTCATCTGACTTTTCGGCTAGCCGTCCCTCCTAACTCATCCGTAGCTTGAGGATTTACACGTAAAACTCAACGAAATAACAACTCGATGAGCAAGTGAACATTACATTCTCTCCGTGGGCAATAGCAGATACGGAATGGCAGGTTAAACGGCAAGTACGGCACATTTCGGTCTGCCGGTCGGTGTTTCATTTGGAAGCATGCATCGGCAGAAATTGTCAAAAATAATCACGCCGGTTTACGTCGTTTAATTGATATTGTAATTTGTTTAAGTTGTCAGGAATTATCATTTAGTGGACATGATGGATCGAAGCATTTGTTAAAAATCAAAGTAATTATAGAGAATTAATAAAATGGTTTTAATATATTTCTAAAACAATTTTATTAATTCTCTATAATTACTATTTACTTTCTGATTCGAAGTGTATTCGTAATACAGAATGAACTAATACATATAATCAAATAGTTACATTTTAAATAACGTTGATGAATCTATAGATTTAGAAAACCATTTGCTTTTCACTGGAAGTAGATGAAACTTCTGATTATCATGTCATTAACAATTATCAATTATTGTTGTTCGATACGCGTTACGTGGTAATATTTATGAGAAGTTTTTAGGTTTTAGAGATGTGAGTAAAAGCAATAAGGCAGAATATATTTTTGGTATTTTAAAGAACAGATTCAAATTTTTTGATATCAAAAATAAATTGGTAGGGCAAACTGGGGCAATCTTATGACGGCGTTGCTGTGATGAGTGGTGAATTGAATGGTCTCCAGGCAAAAGTTAAAACTATTGCATCACAAGTTTTATTTACTCACTATTATGCGAATATACTGAATTTAGTTTTACATGATACTTGTAAAAAAATAAAGAATATCGTCTTTTCTTACCAGTTTAGCAATCCTAAACGGATTACTGCTTTAGAACAAATTTGTTTCGAAAAAAAGCGAACAGTTTTTCAGACGCGATGAAATTTTAAATCTCGGTTAGTTTTATCTAGGCAGATTATCTCTGGTAGTTTTAGTATCTGTAGCAGATTTTCGTGAACAGTTTTTGGAAGTTTTTGATTTTATTATCGAAGGAGGTGATTTTGAAAGTGGCGATACCTCGATCCATGAAGCAATCAGTTTGAGAAATTTATTAAATAATAATTACTCTTTTAGTATTCTTTTAAATATTTTTAAGGCAGAGTTTGCCCAAGAGATTCCTTGTTGTTCAAAATCAGTCAACTGACATCATTTATTCCAAAAATAGAATACGAAAGCTGGTGCAAAATCTTAGAGATTTTCGTAATGATAGTAGTTTCCAATATATATGCAGTGACGTTTTGAATTCGCTTGATGTTTCCGAACCATCCCAAAAAAGACAACGACATGATACCTACATATCTCGAAAAACGAGTAAGTATATCTTGAAATTTTGGATACCTACTATTATATGCAAGTAGATACTCGTTTTTCGAATTTTGAAGATTTGCAAATTTTTGACCTCTTTGACGATTCAAAATTTAAAAGTTACCTTCGCCAAATAATTTCCAAGATATTTATTATTACAAGTTAGGTACTTAAAAATTATGCCGATCCAAATATTTTCAGAAAGTGGGATAAGTTACAAAATATGTATGTATAATTCTATGTAGTAAGTACTCCAATTCATTACAACAATCTGTTCATCAATTTTCTTATTACCACCAATTTCTGCCTCAAATAAACGGGATTTACCTTGTCTCAAAAGAATCAACACGTATTGTCAAAACACCATGAAACAAGAGAGAATGTACATCAAATAAAAAAAAGCAAAAAACAACAAAATCTCCTATGATGATTTAAGCCTTTTAGTTTGATGGTATACCTACATGAGGAGACAAAAAAACCTTGCCGACCCTGTCTCCAAGGCCACGAGCCGCCACTGCGTACTCGTCATACTTTTGGCAACTTTATTCACTACAGGCATATAAAAACTAGAGAATCGACCCACCCTAGTGTGCACTCTTTATTTTTCCACATTCACAAATGGTTTGTACCTACCTGTGAAAAGCCGCTGCGTATGAGGTTAAAGTGTTCGACAGTTTCTCCAATTTAGGATCATTCCATTAGGTGGTTTAGGGTGTAGGGGGAACAGTTCGAAAAGTTTGACGCTAAACTTTCTCATAATCCAATTTTTTTATTAAGTCACCTGGTTCCTGGTGCTTCGTCAAACTTGTATAATTCTTGCTTTGAAATCGAAAGTTTGTCTAAATATCTAAAAGAATAACCAAAAGAGTATACAAAGTCAAAGTACAATGAAATAGGGCAGGATGTCCAATAATAAAATGGGAGGATCAAGTCAGACAAAAATCAGAGAAGAGAGGACTGCAACAAAACGAGATAAGACGATGGCTCAAGTCGACGATCATGGCAAGGAAGTATCATAAAAGCACAGCAAGTACTTTTTGTGCAAGTGCAAGTGCAACACACATTTCCAACATAAAAAGATACACAAAATCACAAGAGAAGTTAAATCAAGAGGAGAACAATCAATTATAGATTATACTATAGTACAAAAAACAGAGAAGAACTGGATAAGAGATGTAAGAGTGAAAAGAACTTATGAAATTGGCAGTGACCACTCTCTACTAGAAACCACATTCAGAAGAAAAACAAAAGAAATAAAAAAGAAAGACAACCTAAACAGAAAACACAAAGAAATAATAAAAATTTATAGACTAAGGGAAGAATCAACGAAAATAATATACACAGAAGAGCTAGAGAAAGAGATGGACAATGAACATGAAATAACAGAAAAAATAGGAGAAGAATGGGAAAATTTAAAAATGCGATGATAAAAACAGCTAAATCAATATGTGGAACTACAAGAATTAACAACAGAGGAAAGCGAACATCTTGGTGGAACGATGAAGTGAAAAGAGAAATAAAAGAAAAGAAAAAATTATAGAAAGAATACATACAAGTCAAAAAAACAGAACAAAAATACGAAAATTGTAAGAGACAAAGAACAAAAGTTAAAGAGATAGTTAAGAAAGAGAAAAAGAAAAGTTGGGAAAAATTCGGAGAAAAAATGGAAGAAAACAGCACAGAAAACGTAAAATTATTTTATAGAACACTGAAAAATTTAAGAAGCAACAAAGAAACGAAACTGAAACAAATAATGAACAAGGAAAGAACAATAATAAACGACGATACGGAAATAATGGAAAGATGGAGGGAACACTTCCAGCTGATACTGAATGGAAATCAAGTTAATATAATGGAGAAGGAAAGCCACATCAATAGAGTATCCATGAGAAACACGGAAATCCAGAAACTATAGAAAAAGAAGAACTGGAAGAAGCAATAAAAAGATAAAGATTGGAAAAGCACCAGGAAGCGATGAAGTAGCACCAGAAATGATGAAATATATAGGAGTAAAAGCAAAAGAAAAATTGTTATACATATATAACCTAATATGGAAGAGAAAAGTAATACCCAGAAAATGGACGAATTCAGTAATTATTATACCTATATACAAGAAAGGAAACAAAAGAGACTGTAAGAACTATAGAGGTATATCACTACTATGTGTAGCAGCAAAAGTATATGAAAGCATAATAGAAAGGAAAATCAGAAAACAAATAGAACACAAATTAGAGAACAAGACCATAAATTCACCATGCAACAAGTAATAGAAAAATCCTTAAAGAAAAATAGAGAAATATATCTGAGCTTTATACACATGGAAAAATCATTCGACCCAATCAAAAGAAATTTTATATGGGAAAGCCTAAAGAAGAAACAAGTAAGTACAGAACTGATAGAAGCAACAAAAAGTATATACATGAAAACAACAAATACAGTAAGAATGTTAAATATACAGTCAGAACCATTCGAGACAACTCAAGGAGTTAGACAAGTGGGAACTTAGCCCAGTGCTATTCATAAATGTAATAGATGAGATAGTGAAATAATGTAAGAAAACTTTCAAAAAATACTGCATCGGTTGGAACAGAGTGCAAATGATAAACGCTGATATGTGTGTATGTATTTGCAGACGACATAGTGTTAATTGCGGAAAGAGCAGAAACACTGAAATACAACTTAGAGAAATGGAACCTAGAAGCCAGCAAATACAACCTAAACGTAAACAAAGAGAAGACTCAGATAATGAAAATATCAAGGAAACAAGGGACGAAAGATCAAATAGAAGTAATTATAGATCAACAAAAATTCATACAGACAAATTCATACAAATACTTAGGAACACTAATTAACAACAAAGGAGACATTGAGGACGATCTTAACAACAGAATGGAAAACACAAGAAAATTATTCCAAGCACTAAACAGAGGATTCCTTAATAATAAATAAATATCAACAAAGAACAAGATGACAATATACAAAAAATACATAGACCTACGATGACATATGGAGCAGAAAATTGGATATTAAACAAAAGACAGCAGAGTTCAGAATTCAGGCAGCAGGGATGAAATACCTCAGAAGAACGATCGGAGTAAAAAGAACTGATAGAATCAGAAATGAAGAAATAAGAAAAAGGCTTAAAATCAAACCGATACTCGACTCAATCAAGGAGAAAAAAAAATTGGCATGGTTCGGACATCTAACCCGGATAGACAATAATAGACAAGTAAAAAGAGTATCGGAAGCAAAACCAATAGGGAAAAAGAGAAGAGGACGACCCATTAAATAATGGAATAGTGTCGTCTCGCAGATACTACATAGTAAGGGTAAGACTTGGCAGGAAGCAACACAGATGGCATCCAATAGGAAGAAATGGAGAGAGTTCATTAAGAGCTATGGCACCTTAGAAGATTGTAAATTACTGTAATTTAATAAATTGTATTATAAACGGCCCTTGGTCAGGCTTTCGACAAGGTATGGCATGCTGGTATGCTCTTTAAACTAAAGAAAAACCTTCCCCATCCTTTTTATCAAATCCTAAAAAGCTATATTTCCAACCGACATTTCCTAGTCAAGCAGTATAATGAATACACAAGCCTAAGACCAATAAAAGCCGGAGTACCACAAGGAAGTTTCTTGGGACCGATATTGTACTTGCTCTATACTGCTGACCTACCCACAAGTAACAGAACAACGTGTGCAACTTTTGCTGATGACATTGCTGTACTAGCCTCTCACCATGATCCAAATATAGCATCCAGAATCCTTCAGAAAGACCTTAGTAATATACAAAGATGGCTTAAAAAATGGAAGATAAAGGCGAATGAGGTAACCTTCACCATGAAAAGACAAACATATCCATCCGTAACACTAAATGAAACGCAACTCCCACAAACCGATACTGTCAAGTGCCTAGAAATCCATCTTGATAGGAAATTAACTTGGCAAAGCACATTTTTGCAAAAAGAAAACAACTAGGAATAAAATTCCGAGAAATGTACTGGATCATCGGTCGTAAATCTCAACTTTCTCTTGAGAACAAACTGCTGATATATAAATATATATTAAAACCAGTGTGCACCTATGGTATCCAAATTTGGGGGACAGCCAGTCAAACTAACCTAGAAATACTGCAGAGATTCCAGAACAAAGTCCTTAGAACAATGATGAATGCCCCTTGGTACGTGCCAAACTGTGTGATAGAGCAAGACCTCAATGTGCCATCCATAAAAAGAGTAATAACAGAATATTACAAAAAATATTTCAAGAGACTGGAATCTCATCCAAACGAGTTAGCCAGCAACCTCACTGATGACCACAATGATGTACGACGCATAAAGAGATTCAAAGTAGTGGACCTAGCAAGAAGATTCGAATAATCTGTGATAACTAAACTTTTAACGTGTTTTAATTTAATTTATGTAAAGAGGGTGATCACTGGAACTCCGTCTACAGGTCAAATTTTCAATTTTTGTCAAAGAATTTACCTATTGTTCTTAGTTAAGGACAGATTGTAAATATTACAACATTAAAAAAAATAAACGGCCAACACCGAAAGGTACAAATGGGTCTACTGATTAAGTAAAGTATTATTTATGTTTTAGGGAATTTTTAAAAGTATTTTATAAAGAAAAACGCCAAATCCCAGAATAAACATAATTACAATAAAACTAGCGGTTCGTATTTATATACGACTTTATTATTTATTTATACAAGTTTACTTTACAAACTTTAGCTTAAGACTAAACTGTATTTACAAATATGCCCGTATTTATACCGAGTTGTTATTCTGGAACAATCGACGCCCATCTCTAGCTATCAGCGTGTTCCGCCTACGGATCGTACGTTCGAGAAGTCCCTCCTCCTTTCCGCCGAGGCCTAGATCATTCGATGACGTCATTCTCGAGGTGTTTACTGTTATACGGCGGTCGTCCAAGATTTCTCTTTTGTTACACTGCTCCCCTCTTAAGATCTGAGCGTCCCGATCAGCAATTCTAGATGAAGGCCCAGGATGGCGGAATCTACACGACTCTCCAGCTCTGCATACACCCTTCAAGAAGAAATAGCAGTCTACTGTCTTTGAAGGGTATGACATCTTCGGGTTCATGCAACACACAGTAATTCGTACGCCAGTTTCTCTGAAGATCACTTCAAGCATGCTTCTCACAATCTTCCAATCCAGATTTTCTACTGCATGGCCTATTTTTGGTATAGCCAAATCTTTGATGTCATAATTACACACGATTTTCTTCAAATTAGTTAGAGCACGCCATATGTTCTCGTAGCTTGGCGTGTCCGTATAAGACTTCCTGGTCACTATATACAGCAAAGATCGAGGACCATCTTCCAATCGCAATACTCTTCCAATTTTAGGTTGTTGATTCCTTAACTCGTCCAGGCGGCCGAACTTTCTATTGAATACGGACGAGATTCCTTTAGTCATCTCGAGGTCTTGGGCAACACAGTGGGCTAGAGAGACGTTTTCTGGAACACCAAACAGATCTTGCTGAACTTCTGTGGTCACGCCGAATCTAGCACTCTTTCTTTCTGCGTAATTTGACATAAATTCCTTAAAACTTGGCTGTGGTGCATCTTTCATCTCCTGTTGGAGGACTCGGGCTTCCTCTGTTTCATTTGAGCCAGCATATGGTGCAAGACGATTTATGTGAATAACTTTTGGTTTACCGTTTGGTAACTTCTTAATTCTGTATATTACGTCATTTATTTTCTTCTTAACTTCATACGGACCTTCCCATTGTCTTTGCAGTTTAGGACACAGGCCTCGACGACGTTGTGGATTATAAAGCCAGACAATATCACCTACTTCGAAGCTTTCATTCTTGCAGCGAGAATCATATTGATCTTTCATTCTGTCACTGGCTATCTGGATGTGTTGTCGGGCAAGTTCATGAATGTTGTTCATTCGTAACTTCAGGCGGTCTACGTATTCTTCGCCTGCAACATATTCCTCGGAAGGTCTGCAGCCAAACTCTAGGTCTCAGGGCAAACGAACTTCACGACCCAACATCAGGCAGGTTGGTGTTTGACCTGTAGTTTCATTCACGGCCGAGCGGTAGGCCATCAGGAATAAATGAATGTGTTGGTCCCAATCTCGCTGATGTTCAGATACAACTTTGGACAAGTGTTTACCCATCGTTCGGTTCATCCTCTCGACCATTCCATCTGATTGAGGATGCAGGGGTGCTGTTCTGGTCTTATTGGCACCAATCAATTTACAAACGTTTTGGAACAGAGCTGACTCAAAGTTTCGCCCTTGGTCGGAGTGGATCTCCAAGGGAACACCAAATCGGCTGAAGAATTCTTTAACAAGTACCTCTGCAACGGTAGCAGCTTCTTGATTCGGTAATGCATAGGCCTCGGTCCATTTCGTAAAATAGTCCATGGCTACCAGAATGTATCTATTTCCAGCATCAGTTTCTGGAAATGGACCTGCAATGTCGATTGCTACTCTTTCCATAGGACTTCCAACATTGTACTGTCTCATGGGTGCTCTCTTTTTACCAACTGGACCATTACCGGATGCACACAGTTCACATTTCCGGCACCATCTTCTTACATCATCTTTACAGTTCACCCAATAGAACCGTTCTCGAACCTTTTGCAGAGTCTTCGTAATACCAAAGTGTCCACCTGATGTACCGTCATGCAACTGACGCAATACTTCTGACACTTTACTTTTAGGTACAACCAACTGAAGCTTAGATTCTGTACCATCATCGTTCTCAAAGGTTCTGTACAGAAGATCATCTTTTAGTATTAGGCAATTCCATTGGCTCCAGTAGGCCTTGACTTCCGGACTACATGCACTAATGTTTTGCCAACTAGGTCTCTCACCTCGACGCATCCAATCCAATACTCTTTTTATACATGGATCATCTTCTTGGGCGTGTTGTAACTGTTGGGGCTGCCATTGTTCATTAACTACGGTGGTTCGTCTCACGGGGCAAAATCGTTCCTCTAATTTGGCACAGTGATTACAATTTGCACTGCATGGTCGTCTCGAAAGGGCATCAGCATTTGAATGAACTCTTCCGGCCCTGTGTTCTATCTCGTAGTCATATTCTTGTAATCGTTCTAACCATCTTGCCATCTGGCCCTATGGATTACGGAATTGTATGAGCCATTTTAGAGCAGCGTGATCTGTTCGAAGAAGGAACTTTCTGCCATACAAGTATTTATGGAAATGTTCACAAGCCTTCACTACACCGAGCAGTTCTCTTCTGGTAACGCAATAGTTTCTTTCTGGTTTCGACAGGACTTTGCTGAAATAGGCGATGACTTTTTCCTGTCCATCCTGGATTTGGGAGAGAACAGCTCCTATGGCACTGTTGCTAGCATCAGTATCCAAAACAAATTTTCCTGCCTGTCCCGGGTAGCTCAATATCGGTGCACTGATCAGAGCCATTTGTAGTTGTTCGAAAGATTTTTGGCACTCCTCACTCCATATATATTCTTTGCCCTCCTCCGTCAACTTTGTTAGGGGCTTGGAGATATTGGCAAATCCTTTGACAAATCGTCGGTAATATGTACATAGGCCAAGGAAACTTCTAATTTCATGTTTATCTTTTGGTACTGGCCAATCTTTAATTGCTTCAATCTTTTCAGGATCAGCTGTTACACCGTTACTCGATACAATATGTCCCAAGTACTTAACTTCTCGTCGAAACATGTGACATTTCTTCGGACTTAACTTCAAGTTCGCTGCCCTCAATCGTTGAAAGACTTCTATTAAATTCTTGGCGTGTTCATCAAATGACCTTCCAACCACAATTACATCATCCAAGTAAACCAGGCATGTTTTCCATGTTAGACCTCTTAAAACTGCCTCCATTAATCTTTCAAATGTGGCAGGGGCATTACATAAACCAAACGGCATAGCCGTAAACTGCCAAAGCCCTGATCCTATCGAAAATGCGGTTTTCTCCCGATCGGCTGGCTCCATGTCTACTTGCCAATATCCACTTTTTAAATCGAGTGTGGAAAACCATCGAGAACCGGAGAGAGTATCCAATGTATCGTCTATTCGGGGCAAAGGATAACTATCTTTTTTTGTTACCGCATTGAGCTGGCGGTAGTCGATACAAAAACGCGTCGAACCATCTTTCTTCTTTACCAGAACTTCTGGTGATGTCCATGGACTGTTCGATGGTTCAATTACCCCTTGTTTGTCCATATCCTTGATAATCTCTTCGGCTTCATCTCTTTTCGCAAATGGAAGTCGTCTAGGCCGTTGTCTGATTGGCTGAGCGTCTCCGGTATTTATTTTATGCGTTACTATGCTGGTTTTGTCTTTATCCTTCTTATCAATAGCAAAAACATCTTGATACTCTATTAGCATAGACCTCACTTTTTCCGTTCGTTTATGATCAAGATCTTGGCATCTTTCAATGATCATCTCGACAAGGTCTTTTGGATACTTTGACTTCGATGATTTCTCATTGGTATTCATAGAGCAAATTGAAGCCACGGGGACACACTGTCCGATCAAAGCTCCTCTACTTAACTTGATAGCAGTTTCCCTTAAATTCATAACTCTTACAGGGATGACATCTCGAACTTTTACCAAAGTTTTCGCCGTTAGGATCTCGACATTATCCACATCTTCGACCATCCTTAAACTTCCCTCTCGGCAGTGTCCATCAAGCATGGTCATCAGAATTTTCTCACTATTACCGGGAATGGTTACGTCGCATGTAGTTAGTAAGTGGATGGCATCTTCTTTGTCGTCGTGAAAGGGCAACTCTTCACCATTGATCTTGAGAACTCCATTTTGAACATCCAATATTGCCCCCACTTTTCTTAGTACGTCCATCCCCAATATGAATTCGTCGGAGATCTCGGCAATTAATACTTGATGTTCAACTGTGGTCTGGCCAATGGATACTGACATATTAGCCTCGCCATATGTATTAATTAGCTCACCAGTCGCTGTTCTAAGCTTTACTGTTGCAGGTGAAAATTTATTATGGTCTCGTACTACATCTGGACGTGCGATAGTTCTCGTTGCACCTGTATCCACCAAAAATGATCTACATCTATTACTGATACGACCTTAGATGTATAAGTTGTGGATTCCACTGGAGGACGTAAGGTTGACAGTTACTATGGGGGCTCTAGTTCTCGAGGTCGGCAGTTGCCCCTTGGTGTCGACCCGCTCTAGTTTTCCGACGGCTGTACGATCTTCTTACAATTACGACGAATGTGGCCTACGTCTCCACAATTCCAACATCTAGGCTCGCGTCTCTTTGGCATCTGATTACTTAATACTCTCCGTATCAGTTCCTCCAGACGTTCATCGTTGTGTTCGTCACTTTCTTCAATGGTTCTTACTCTATGGCCTCGTGAAGTTTGACTAGCCGTTTCGTGTTCCAATGCAATAGCAAGTGCTTCATCTAAAACTTTCGGCCTTGCTAGTCGTAAAGCTTTCTGTAGTTCATTATCTTTCAGCCCATTGACGAAGGTATCTACTGCAATTTCTTCTAAAACGCTGTCTGGCACCTCTGGATAAGCCAACCGCACCACACGAGCCACATCTGCTTCAAATTCTTGCAGATTCTCACTTGCTCGTTGACTTCTACTTCGCAGTTGTGCTTTGTATACTTGTTGTAGATGGGCATCTCCATAGCGTTTTTCTAGACGAGTGAACAAGGTCTGGTAACAATTTTCTTGACCCTTAGGAATTGATCTTAATATATCTGCAGCATCACCTCGCAAAGCAGCAGTCAAGGAAACAGCCTTTTCCTGTTCGGTCCAATGATTGGCGGTCGCAATAGCTTCAAATTGTCTAAGATATATGGACCAAGAGGACTTTCCATCGAATGGTGGTAATTTGAATCTCATATTATGCGACGTTTCGTCTCTCGGTAGTTCATCTTTCACTACAGGATCTAACGCTGCTGCATTAACTGATGGTTGTACTTTTGTATCGGTTATCATGCTCTCTAGTTGTTTGATCTTTTCTTCTACGGTCTCTACACTTTTCTGCATCTTATCGAATGTTCTAGAAACTTCTTCAAATTTCTCGTCATTCTGTCTACAAACGTCTTTAATTACTTGAGAAACACTCAAATTTCTCGTCGCTTTTTCTAGAAGTTTCATCGATCTTTTGAGAAACACTTTCAAATTTCTCGTTGTTCTGTCTACTAACTTCTTCAAGTTTCTCGTTATTCTGTCTACTAACTTCTTTAATTACTTCAGAAGTCTCGTCAAATTTTTTAGCAACGTTTTCGAATTTCTCGTCGCTTTTTCTAGAAGTTTCATCGATCGTTTCAGAAACAGTTTTTAATTTCGATAAGATTGCTTGTTCTGCTGACTGGAAGTGGAACGTCTTTAGGTCTTCTCCGTTCTTCGTGAGGACATCCTCGAGTCGTGCTTGTAGGACTATCTTGAGCCCACTGCTGTCCAGATCCCGTTCCTCTAGCTGTTCACGGAGCTGTTTTACTGTAAGTTCTTGTAGCAACATCTTTGGTCGGCACACACGTACTTTCCAAAATGTCTTTTAACAGTCTTTCCGAATACCGAACAATCAACGCACTTTAACTATTCCCGACGAATAAAGTCCAAAAGTCTTTCCGAATACCGAACAATTAACGCACTCCGGTTATTCCCGACGAATAAAGTTCAAAAGTCTTTTAAAGTCTCTCTGTAATTCACTTATTTATATCGCACTAAGTTAACCGAACACCGACACCAACTGTAACGTGACTATTGTAATTACTTATAATTACAATAAAACTAGCGGTTCGTATTTATATACGACTTTATTATTTATTTATACAAGTTTACTTTACAAACTTTAGCTTAAGACTAAACTGTATTTACAAATATGCCCGTATTTATACCCAGTTGTTATTCTGGAACAATCGACGCCCATCTCTAGCTATCAGCGTGTTCCGCCTACGGATCGTACGTTCGAGAAGTTCCTCCTCCTTTCCGCCGAGGCCTAGATCATTCGATGACGTCATTCTCGAGGTGTTTACTGTTATACGGCGGTCGTCCAAAATTTCTCTTTTGTTACAATAACTTCCTTTTTAAAATGAGGACCGCTTAACCAGAGGCATAAAGGAAGTTGAACATAACAGTCGGTAACCTATTTCCTGTATCGGTATTTTTTCTTTGAAAATAAAACTCATGATTTCCTTAACAGCGGCAACTTAGAATATTCTTATTTTTATCTCATACGACAGGTATATGGTAAAGAAGGCCGTATTGTGATCGAAATCCGTAGACCATATTAAAGTTGACACTTTACTTGAAGTATCTAGGTTATTCTGTAGGGTCACATTATCCCCAGTAAATCTCTTCCTCCGTAAGGAGTAAGGAGTAAGAATAAACGAGAGAACGAGATTAGATGTATGATCGATTTACCCTGCCAAATGTATCCTCCAATAAAACCCTCTCTCAGAACGAAGGTAAAAAGGAGATACAGCAGCTAAACCCACGTAGAGCACCTGGGTACGAACTAATAGAAGAAGTATTAAAACACCTCGCCGTAAACTTAAGTCCTACTTGCAACACTATTCAGTTGCATCCTAGTACTATCCTGTTTTCCTATTATCTAGCGACATGCAGAAATCATAATGATACAAAAACCTAACATGCTCCCTCGAGAACCGTATTCCTACCGATCCCTTACTTTACCACCCATCCCGGACAAATTGTTTGAAACGCTTGTTACTGAACAAGACAAAAAAAGAACATCCGTTACCAGAACGTATCTCAACTCAAAAATTTGGTTTTCATGAGAACCACTCGACAACACAAGTTAACCTTTAACTACACGCGCTGGCGTATTTTGTACACCAGATGTAAGAATTCCACTGCAAATATATTTAAAAATTTAATTTTTGACCTTGTTTTTCTCGCTAACATATTACTGGAATGTACTTTACAATTTGGTTTTAGTTTCGTTATAATCGGCGTTCTGGGAAAATCGTAATTTACAGTTTATTATTTGTTGTTTCCGGTGGTGGACAATATACGCCACGATTATATTAATATAAGTAGTAATATAAGTACATATTTCAATTGGTTTTTCGTCTTTATGGCACAAAATATATTTTTCTTTATAGAGAATACTTTTTGTCCTGTAAAAAATCAAACTTCAAAAAAATTTTTATTAGTAATTTTATTATTTATCATGGAATCCAGTTTTTCCATAATTCCAGTTATAAATCCTAATTGGATTACTGAGAAGGAACTCCAAGTATGCACTGATGCCGAATAAGGTTTATAACAAACAACTAAATGTATTGTTTAAAAAAAAAATAAGCAAATCCGCTGTTTTAAGTGTATTTTCTTGTGGCGTATAAAGTACGCCACGCGTGTAGTTATGTTATAACTTGATGCGCGGGTAGTTAAAAGTTAATAGGATAATTTAATGAAATTGCAAAGGAACTCGAATAAAAGGAATATTGCACGGCACATTTCTCGATATCTCCCAAGCTTTCGATAGAGTATGGCGCCCTAGACTCATCTTTAAATTAAAATATATACTCTATTGATTACCTACTACTCCATACTCAGACCATATGCAGTGAGGACTTTTTTAATTGAAATAAGTTTATTATCACAAGAATGGGTGAATTTGGAGAGAAATTCTGAATTAGGTCGATTTTTATTTTTAAATTGTGACTTTTTGGCATATTAGTCACGTCGTCCGTCTGAGCGTGATAATGTAATCGATGATTTTTTATAAATGAGAGTAGGGGTTGTGTGATAGTTCATTTGAAATATTGTTTAATTCTCTAGTCAGTCATATAAACAGTAACCGATTTAGAGTGCTGGTTTGCGCTCCCTGTTCTAAGTGAAAAATAAGACAGCTTTGCCTTCGCATTCCAACTGAATAAAAATGGAATACATTTTTTTTATTTTCATATTGGATTTTACTTCTATGAGTAACTAGGTCCATTTTCCGTCGGAATTTACCAGCTGAACAGACGGGGTCGTGAGTTGTAAGTTTTTGAATTCCCTCTTGTCTTCTTCTCTTCAGCATCCGTCTAGCTTGCAATTTTTAGAAGCCATGGAGGTGTTACCAGGAAAATTGACCAATAAGTTTTCAATTAAAAAATATCTTTTAGGAATATTTTTCAAATTTTTCAATATTCTTAATGTTTCTATTAGGTTGAAAACTTTGCCTTTCAGTTGCCAGATGACGCTAGTCACCTTCTCCATAAACGTCAGTTGCAGTGCGGGGACAGGCTCTCGGAGATTTATTACTTCGGGCAGAGACCAGCAAACCTACGCCTCTCTGATGATGACTCCAATTAGAGTCGAAAATCGTCGATTTAGTGCTGGTTTGCGCTCCCTGTTCTAAGTGAAAAATAAGACAGATTTGCCTTCGCATTGCAACTGAATGAAAATGGAATACATTTTTATTTTAGTAAACTAATTATTTATATAGAGTGACCAAAAGATATTTTTTTTATTAAATTAATTGACACAAAAAGAAGAATGAAACTAATTTATTTAATTCAAATACATTTTACTGCTATCAGAAAACAGATAAAAATATTTATTTCACAATTAAACATTGCTTTTCGCTTAAATTCAATGTTCAACCTGCTAAGAGACAGGTGGGTGGCAGCTTTAACATTGAATTTAAGCAAAAACAATATTTATTTGTCAATTACATTTCTTTCTGTTTTGTGACAGCACTGAAATGTATTTTGAATTAAATTAATTACATACATTCTTCTTTTTGTCTCAATGAATTTAATTCAAAATTATTTTTTTTGGACTCCCTGTATAAATAATTATTTATATAATAATATTATATAATTATTATTTATATAATAATTATTTAAACAATAATTATAATTATATTAACGTTCATATTACTGAATAGAGAATTAAATAACCTTTCAGATGGGTTATCACCCAATCCCTCCTCTCATTTAAAAAAATCATCGATTATGCGATCTCGTCTAGATCACTAGTATGATATATATGCTTAAAAGTCATAATTCAAAAATAAAAATTGACGTGCCTCAGGATTTATCTACAAATTCTCCCATTTTCGAGCTAATAAATTTATTTTAACTCAAACTTCCTCACCGTATATGCAGTAGTAGCTTCTCCATCAGACATGGTAGCGCTGAATCCACCATTTGTTCCGTCGAATCGGGGGTTCTACAAGGCCGTCCACTACTTTTCCTGATCTTCACATTAAATTACCAGATACACACAATATTAAAATTGCATCTTTTTCAGATGGCGTAGCTGTACTACCACTTAGTGAGAATTAGTAGATGCCACTTCTCATCTCCAAACGTACCTAAACCTAACTCTCAGAATGGTACAATCCATGTAGAATTAAAATCAATAAAAAAAGTCATTACAGGTAATATTTATCGACCGCCGGGAAATCTGTCCTCCACTCACAGTTAACAATAGACATATCCCCGTCAACGCAGAAGTAGTGAAATAGAGGAAAGTCGCCTATGATGGCATACCTAATTTTAAATCAATTTTTTAAGTTTAGTTATACTCTGGGCTGGCCGTCGCCTTACAATGGCCAGATCAGCAACGGTCAAACTCACTAAAATATGGAAAGATACGGCCATAACCAGGAACACGAAACTGCGCCTGGTACGGACGCTTATCTTTCCTATCGCTACCTATGCTTCAGAAACTTGGACCATTAAAAAGTCCGACTCACGACGTATAATGGCCTTTGAAATGTGGGTATATCGTAGAATGATGCGCATACCCTGGACAGCACATCGCACAAAATATCTCAATATTATCAGAACTCGACATCAACACTAGGCTTACCACCATCATCAACCAAAATATATTGAGGTACTTTGGACACATTACCAGACGAAGAAAAGGCATGGAGAGGTTGGTGGTTGAAGGCAAGGTAGAGGGTAAAAGAACTCGAGGAAGATCGCCACTCCGATGGTCAGACCAAATAAAATGCGCCACCGGTTACTCTCTGTCTGAGGCAGCACACCGCGCCCAGGAGAGAGAAGAATGGATAGCAACCATTCGTCAAATACCATAGCGTGACCACATCCTTACGAAGGATAAAGGATAGAGGAGGAGGATACTCTGGGCTAATTAGCAAAATTCATGGAAAAGTTACTTACCAGCAATTTTATGGCTGGAATCGAATTATAAGATCCTATATATTAATAATATAGGTATGCAAAGTCCGCAGATAGTGTGCTACTTTTTTTATAAACAAAATGGCGCCGACAAATCATATTTTTTCAATTATTGCTCTATAACTCCAAAGATTTTAACATTACAACAAAAACACTCAAATAAAAATTCACCGCAATTAAATTCTGCATAGAGATATGTTTTTCACAATTTGCTCCGACGAAAATTTTCTTCGAAAAATGCGGGTTTTCCCAACAAAAACTCTAATTTTCAAATAAAGTTTTAGGTAAGTACTTATTAATCAATAATTAAATAACTTAGTGACATCAAAGCTTTATTGGTATAGATTGTATTTCCAGAAGCCGGTGAAAATTAAACAAATATTTTAGTAAAAATTCAATTGTTAATTAACAAATTACGATCGCAATAATAACCAAAATAATCATGATACATTGCTCAAATTTATAAGGATTATAAAGATGGGATGCTTATTTAATATTTTATCGACAAAATATAAATTTTTCGTTTTTTTTTGCATAATTATTAAATTTGGAAAAAAGAATAGTTATAATACGCTGGTCTAATTAGTAAAGTACAAAGAAAGGTTATTTACCAGCAATTTCATTGCTGGAATCGAATACTAGGATCCTATTATTAATAATATAGGTATGCAAAGCCCGCAGATAGTATGCTACTTATTTTATTAACAAAATGGTGCCCCCAAATCGTGTTTTTTTCAATTATTGGTCTATAAGTCCAAAGATTTTAATTTTACACCAAAAACACTCAAATAAAAATTCACCCCAATTTAATTCTACATATATAGGCATGTTTTTCCCGATTTGCCTCTCGGAAAATGTGGGTTTTCCCAACAAAATCTCAAATTTTAAAATGAATTTTTTGGGCAACTAATTATTTATGAATAATTAAATAACTGGGTGAAATAAAAGCTTTCTTGGTATAGATATAGATTATAACTGCAGAAGCCGGTGAAAATTAAACGAATTAGCAACAATTCAATTGTTAATTAACAATTTACAGTAGCAATAAAAACCAAAATAATCATGAGACATTGATCAAACCTAGAAAGATTATAAAGATTTTAATCCTATTTAATATTTTGACGACAAAATATAAATTTTTTATTTTTTTGCATAATCTTTAAATGTTTAAAAAAACATTTCTCAGAAATTGTTTATTATATTCTAATTTTAAAAAATACTTAAAATGCGTATTTTAAAGGTCTTGAAAATGAATGCTTCAAAACAATTTTCCAACCATTTGCAAAAAAGTTATGAAACAGCAAAGTAAATATAGGATAGCGCCTTTGTTTATAATTTGTTTTAATTGTTTCAAAGCTTAACAGTGAGTCTGTGGTACAATATAATTACTCACAAAGAATATCAAATATTAGTTCAATGGTTCTATTTTAATCAAAGATTAAAAATATTTTTTTGTAATTTTTAGCGCGAAAGTAGGCTTGACACAGAACCGGAGATGTTCACTCGAAGCGACTGACACTCTTTAAACTCGCGCGAGTTGTGTATGTGGACGGGTATAATACATAATACATAGCTACGGTACTGTATTAGTCTACTTTCGCGCGTGTAAATTACAAAAAAAATATTAATAATAATAATAATAATAATATCGTATGGCATTTTTGCCGGGGAGATCCTTTCGGATAGTTCCAGCGCCAATTATATCTTTAACCCTGTTTCAAGTAACTAGTGTCGATGTACACTAGCCCAGGGGGACAGACGGCTTAACGTACTCTCCGAGGCACGGTGAGACGGCTCGTGTCATTATTGGAAATGAAAATGGTTTGTCTTTGGCAGGGATCGAACCCACGTACACTGGCGTATGAGGCCAGCGATTATGCCGTTACTCCACGGCCAATCACTAAAAAAAAAAAATATTTATAATCTTTAATTAAAATATAACCATTAAACTAATAATCGATTTTTTTCAGTAATTAGCTTGTACGTTAAATTCACTATTACGCTTTGAAAGAATTAAAAAAAATTATAAACAAGCAGTAATCGTATGTTTAGTTTGCTGTTTTATAAGTTTTTTGCAAATGGTTGTAAAAAAGTTTTAAAACGTTCATTTTCAAGATATTTGAAATACGTATTTTAACTATTTTTTAAAATTAGAATATAATAGAATCTTTCTGATAAACGTTAATTTGTTTATAACTATTTTTTTTAACATTCAAAGATTATGCAAAAAAATAAAAAAAATTTATTTTGTCGACAAAATGTTAAATAGGCTTCTCATCTTTATAAGATTTTAAAGTTTGATCAGTGTATCATAATTATTTTGGTTATTATTGCGACCGTAATTTATTAATTAACAATTGAATTGTTTCTAAAATGTTCGTTTAATTTTCAGCAGCTTCTGGAACTATAATCCAAACCAAGAAGACTTTTAAGTCACAATTATTTAATTATTGGTAGATAATTACTTATCTAAAACTTTATTTGAAAATTAAAGATTTTGTTGGGAAAACCCGGATTTTCCGAGGAAAATTTTCGTCGGAGCAGATTGGAAAAAGCATATCTCTATGCAGAATTTAATTGCGGTGAATTTGTATTTGAGTGTTTTTGTTGTAAAGTTAAAATCTTCGAATTTTACAGCAATAATTGAAAAAAACACGATTTTCGGGCGCCATTTTGTTTATAAAAAAAGTAGCACACTATCTGCGGACTTTGCATACCTATATTATTAATATATATAATCATAAGCTTCGATTCCAGCAATAAAATTGCTGGTAAATAACTTTTCCCAAAAATGGCCTATTCCCCGATAATCAGCCCAGACTATTAAAATTTTCGAGGCATTTTTGTGGTTCCAAATGATTAGAACTAAAACTACATTTTAAGTTTTGCACAATATAATTCTGATTTTGAACGTGTTTTGCACGCTTTTAATTTTGTTTGAGTATACCATCAAGTATACCATCATAGGGGAAACACGTTTCCTATGCTGCACACCATTTATTTTAAAACAAAAGAACTTAATCCTTTATGTTTTATTGGGAAAAATAACAACAAAAATTAAAAAAGAAATGCGTAATATTCTACTAAGTTAACTAGAAGGTTATTAAGCAAATAATATTATTTATAAACACAATTCGCATATAAACTGTTTTACTTTTTTTCCACATCCGCACATTCTGCATGGCACCATGAATGGCATGTCTGACACCGAATCCATATTTCTTTTGATTTAGATAGGGAGTACAGTTCATTACAATACAAACAATCAACATCAGAGTTGTCATCTTTAATATCATTCCAGAATTCCGCTTCTTCTTCTTCTTCACCGCTATTTTTTCCACGAAAACTTTCTTCGTGACCCTTCGCTTGACAGTTATTTTCTTTATTAAATTGCTTTTTTTTCTTACTTCTGTCTGAGCTCAAAGCAGGTCTGGATTAGAATTGAGCATACCCGTCTTCCCACGTTTTCGCTTTTTGCTTTTTCTGATTTACAGGAAGCGGTAACAATTTTAAAATACTAGTCCTTTTTTTTGTACAAATGAAGGTCTACGCACATTAGCTTCTGGCATTTTAATTTCAGATTTCGAAGATATTTCATCATTAGTATTTTCGAAGTGAATAATGAATGCTTATAAACGCTTTTCTTCTGGACGTTCTATGATGGCATACCTATGCCATCATTGAATACCCCGAAGTGCGCCATCATAGGCAAAAATCGGCATTTTATTAAAACAAGACAAAAAAATCTTAATTCGAAAGATGACTTCAAAATAACTCACATATCAAACATAATATGTCTAAACAAATATATTCAAGGTGTTATTTAAGCTTTTCTTCTATTTAATGTACTGGATTCTAAATTTAAATATTGTGTAACGTTACTACGGGACTTGCCGAAAAATGTATAATTTTCCTATTTTCACAAAAAGCATCAAAGCTCCATTAACTTTATACGAAACTACAAATCGAATATCTAGCATATAATAATACATCAGTTTTCAGAATAAGTGGGCTGCGTTCCAAAATACACTCGCTATGCCATCATAGGCGACTTTCCCCTACCTTTTATTGCATACTGAGTAAATACTAACCCATTAGTGCATATAGTCCGTTTAAAAGGATCTGCGTTTTAACCCCCACTATATTAAAACTGTGGTCTAAGAGACCCTGCGGACATATACAAATGATCTAGGCAGTGCGTCTCAAGCATTGGAGGCGTTAAAGTAAGCGTTTATTCGCTATTCTGAAAACTATCGATGATTATGAATGCTGCTATGTACTCCATGACAAATGGTGGCTAAATATTCAATTTTGATAAACAGGCTATATTATTATGCAACTTATGCATTATTGTTTTTTTATAAATATTTACCTTTTGTGTTTACCTGTTTTGTTACATTCTTGGTTAACTTTTTTGTGAGCATTTTTGAAAAAGTCAGTTTTAAAGGATTATATGCGCAAGTCAACGATTATCATAGTATCGGTTGTTGGAGTTGATAGAAGTGGACGATACTAATAAATATGGTGCAGATATTTATATTCAGACTCCAGGGGTAAATTTTGTCAAATCTGAGAAATACAGTGTGGGTACGACCAAGAATCTGGTGACATAAATCGTTTGCCAAGAGGTATTTTGAACCAACCTTGCGAAATTTTATTTAAAAATTACTTTGATGAAAATGAGAAAAATATTGCACCCTTTCTGTTCCTCCACATAATTTACCAAGACGAAATTCTTTAAGCGAGTCTATAAGACTTTCTCTTTCTCTAAGATTGCAAAGAAAAAAAATCTAATGCACCATCCAAAGCTAAACGTAAAAAAAGCACATAATTGGACAAACTCAAATTTGAATAATAATATAAATGTTGATTTCCAAACCATACCACCTTCCTATGAAGCTCAGAATGCTGGGTCTCCAATAGATTTTTTCCTGTTTATCTTGTTAGCAAACAATCTCGGATAATATAGTTTCCCAAACAAATACTTATGGCTTGCAGAAAAACCAAAATCTAAATTTTTCTCTAGACGAGCTTTATCTTATATTTGGTGCTATGTTACTTAAAGGATATGCAAAATATCCCAATAAACGTATGTTTTGTAATTCTTCTGATGATATTCCTATTATGCTATAGAATTCTATGAGGCTAAATCGGTTTGAACAACTTATAAGACATCAACATTTCAATGATAACAGTAGTATTGTACAAACCGATAATTTGTTCAAACTCAGGTCAATTATCGACACGTTGAATTTTCTAAAATTTTCGAACAGATAGGGGCTTATATAAACATTTATCCATATTCATATTCTCGTTTATATAGTCCTTTTAAACGGATTTGCTTTTTTTAACTGCTTTTTTCGCAATTTAAACTTATTTTTCACTTTTCTTCTCCCTATGCACTAATGGGCTAATATAAAATAAACACATCCAAATGAAACTTAAGCAGTTAGATCTCAAGTTTAAGTAAATGTACTAGCTCCTTGCTAGGACATCCAAATCGTCATTTAATAACAAACTACTGGAGACCGGCCCTGGCAAGGTATGGTGAAGTTGTACTGATATTGTACTCCTAGTTTTTACTAAAAACAAGTGGTATTATTAAATAGTTTTTTAAAATTAAAGTGTTTATCTACTAGATAGTACTACGTAAGTTATCTATACGTAATTTACTTTATTATTGTGAAAAGAAAACGTCAACTAATAAATATACACCAACGTTCAATCATTTTGTGAGGTTAGCTAGCATGCGGTTGGTTTGTCACTTACCAGAGCCGGACTGAAGCTTTCGCCACCGCAGCTAAAATGACTTCACACAATGTAAACACACCTTCCGATCTAACCAGTCCAGTAAATCAACGTTCGAATATCACAAACAGTTATGCATCAGCCGCTTCAAACTCTTTTCCGAGTAAGACCCAAGCAATTGTATTTAGTTGTATCGATAATGCTAAACTGCAGGATTATTTAATTCCGTTGGGCACAATAATCAACCCAAAAAATATTATTTTTTCATCTAGATTATCTCATAATAGAATCTGCATGTATTTGGCAAACAAAACCGTAGTAGATAATTTCATGCAACAACATGGCTCTATAGAAGTACTCGGCGAAATTGTAACAGCACGGAGACTTGTCTCTCCAGCAGAAAGACTAGTCTTGTCTGGTGTCTGCCCGTCAATTCCTCATCAAGTATTAGTTGAAGAATTACAGAATATTGGTTTAAAGCTTATTTCCTCAATAACATTTCTGAAAATTAGCTCAACTCTTCCCGAATATAGTCACATATTGAGCTTTCGGAGGCAAGTTTATGTAAGCCCTATAACATCACCAATTCCAGATTCTATTCTAATAAATTTCGACCAAACACCTTACCGCATATTTTTGTCACAAGGTACACTCACCTGCTTTATTTGCAAAAATACAGGACACATATCATCCCAATGCAATAACAGTTCAGTAACGGAATCAACTCATATTGATTCAAACAATGAAGTACCAAATCAAACAGACACAACAAGTATATTACACAAGTTACCAAACACTCAGCAGTCATCAAGTTATGCATTATCAAATCCGAGCATATCACCTACACCTACAAATCTCCATGACCAAGAAATTACTAACACTCCTACTCATAGCAACACTTTCAGTCATCCACATTCAGCGGCAATACCGTTTTCACAAACTCCTAAAGCAATATCCTCCAATCTATCAGCACCTCTTCCATTAGATACAACTGCAGAAAACTCCAATAAAACTGATACATCACCACAATTTTCCGAAGAAAACCATTTCAAACAATCTTACAATCAAAACTTCAAGCTCGACTTCTGTCATTACCAATGAGTCTGCTCCAGTACTTCCAAAGGTAATAAAGCCACAACATCCAAGTGAAAACTCTAATAGCACTTGCGAAAATGCAAGTTCTTCCATAAAACGCAGTATTGGTGAGATCGATACTCCTCCTTCAGACTCAGCAATTTCATCACAAAATCTGTTTGCAAAACCCAAATCTTCTAAACCAAAAAAACCGCGCTCATCTAAAGTCCCATCTACACGGGAAACTCTTGAACATTTTATTGATAATCATACCCCACCATTCGTTTTAAATTACCACCAATTGTCCTTACTGATTGATAATGTCCAAGGCTCCCCCGACACTATTAGCGTCGTTAAAGAATTTACAACTGATATGCCTGGTTTACTCTATCTTTTACAAAGCAGCTATCAATATGCAAATGATAAATCTACAAAAACTAAGTTTACAAAACTTCAAAAGAAACTTCATAAACATTTAGGGAAAGAGATTTCTGACTTAGACAGTGACTCTTCTGTAGATAATTGCTCAGTATCATCTAACTCCGAATCTGTTAACAACATTCAACTCGATACTTCAATGGAACATTGATGGATTTTTCCATCGTCTCCCTATGCTACAGCTTCTTTTATCTGAATATTCTCCAGATATTATTTGTCTACAGGAGACAAACTTAAAGGCCAATCAGTTGTACAATTCAAAACATTTCACTTGTTTCCGCAAAGACCGTACAGATGCAAGTCGTGCAAGCGGTGGTGTAGCGATACTAGTAAACAAATCCATCGAGGCGGTACAAATTCCAATAGTCAGTGATTTGGAGGCCGTTGCTATCAGAATCACATCTACCAGTTTAGTATCTATTTGCAATGTTTACCTTTCTTGCGACATACAAGTAAGTTCTGATAGCCTTTGCAGGTTATTAGAGCAACTGCCACGTCCTCGTATAATTCTAGGCGACTTTAATGCTCACAACATAATTTGGGGTTCAGATCACACATCTGCCAGAGGTTCATGTATTGCCGATATCTTAGATCAACTTAATATAAATTTTCTTAATGATGGTAGCCCTACAAGGTTCAATATTTCAACAGGGTATTCCTCATGCATCGATTTAACTCTTTGCGACCCAAATTTAGCTCATTGTTTCAGTTGGGATGCTCAAACCTATACATATGGTAGTGACCACTTTCCAATCCTAATTAGAAACCATAATTATCCCTCATCAGGTCCCATATTCATATCTAAGTGGAGAATAAAAAATGCAAATTGGCAAAAATTCTCCGAATATATCGATAATAATATTTCCAGTTTGGATATAACAGACGATGTGAACTCGAATGTAGAGCAGTTTAATCAACTTATCTTAAGCGCCGCCCACAAATTTATTGGTAAATCTAAATCTGTTAAAGGCCGATGTCCTGTACCATGGTGGAATGACAGTTGTGCTACAGCAATCCGTGAAAGTAAATCAGCCCTAAACCGATACAAAAAACATAAAACACCCGAAAATAAATTAAAATTCAAAATGCTAAAAGCAAGGGCACAGCTAACTGTCAAAACTGCTAAACGATCTTCATGGAACAAATACACATCGGAAATTAATAGCAATACCCCCCTCTCTGACGTCTGGAACAAAGTTAGGAAAATATCTGGTTTACACACTTCATATAACTTCACGGGGCTAAAAGAAAATAATAATTTCATAACATCGAGCAGCGATATTGCAAACATTTTTGGAAGAATCTATCAAGGCCACTCATCGAATCAACAGTATACCGCCAATTTTCTCAAAGCCAAAGAATTCGCCGAACAAAATCCCATTTATCCGTTTGAAGCACAAAATAATTCATTAAACCATCCCATCTCTCTTCAAGAGATAAACTCATCTATTCTTAACTTGAAGGACTCTAGTCCTGGGCCTGATGATATTCCTTCAGCATTTCTGAAACATCTCCCTGCTTCAGCCATAACGTATCTCTTAAACATATTCAACAGAATTTGGCTTCACCACCAATGGCCAGCTATTTGGTCAAATGCAATAGTCATTCCTCTCCTAAAAACTAATAAACCTAAATATGACCCAGAATCATATCGACCCATATCTCTGACATCAACAATCTGCAAATTACTAGAAAATATTGTCAACTCCAGACTCTCATGGGTTTTAGAAAATTCTAATTTCTTAATCTCCGAACTAAATGGCTTTAGAAAAGATCGGTCAACCACAGACAACATTTTAGACTTGGAAAGTGAAATACATGAAGCTCTTGCTACAAACCAAAAATGTGTTGCTATATTTTTTGATTTAGAACGTGCATTTAATAAAGCTTGGAAGTACAACATTTTGAGACAACTTCATAAATGGAATATTCAAGGTCACTGCCTTGCTTTCATCCAAAACTTTTTAAATAACAGATCTTTTCAAGTAAAAATAAATAATATCTTTTCAAATATTTATAGTTTGGAAAATGGTACACCCCAAGGATCCATACTCAGTCCAACACTATTTCTGGTAGCAATAAATGACATCATCAAAAACATTCAAGCACCCTTACAGGCTCGTTTATACGCTGATGACCTAGTGGTATCTATTAAAGGTAAAAATATTTCCTCAATGTCGTCAATTCTTCAAAACTTTTTAGATACTCTCGAAAATTGGTCCAACTTTACAGGTTTTCAATTTTCAATAGAAAAATCAATAGGAGTTGTATTCTCTTCAAGCCTCTTACCACAACCTCCTAACCTAAGAATGTATGAGAAACAGCTGGAGTTTAGAGATCACCACAAATTCTTGGGTTTAATCTTCGATTCAAAGTTAACATGGAAAAATCACATCTCACAACTCATCCTTTCCTGTAATAAAAGATTAAATGTATTAAGATCTCTCTGTAATAAAAACTGGGGCTCAGACCAATCCACTCTACTCCTCCTGTATAAATCTTTAATACGTTCTAAGCTAGATTATGGAGCAATTGCCTATTCCACTGCTAATCAATCTCTACTGAAATCATTAGATATTATTCATAATAAAAGTCTTAGATTAATCCTAGGGGCTTTCCCAACTACGCCTGTATCCAGCATTTATGCTCTTTTAGGAGAACCATCGCTACATCACCGCCGCATGTACCTCGCTCTATCACATGCAGCCTCAGTTGCTTGCAATATTTCAAAGCCAATATATCAAAACACTTTTACAAACAAATATGTAAACATATTCCAAGATATTCGCTATACTAAAAAACCATATTACGAAAGAATTAAATCCATACTTAAAAACCTAAACATTAATTTTCCGGAGGTTTTCTCCTCGGATATTAAATACCCCGAGCCGTGGCTGATCGATTTACCAACCTGTGATGCATCTCTGGAGTATTTCGATAAATCTAATACACACCATTCTCTGATTCGTTCCAAGTTCGAGGACCTCATAAATAAGTACCCCGACTACCATAAAATCTACACAGATGCGTCTAAGTTCGAAGACGGTGTGGGGGCATCAATCGTTTCTTCAGAAAACAATCTTCTTTTTCGTTTACCCCCAGCATGTAGCACATTTTCAGCTGAACTCTACGCCATATACCGTGCTGTGAAACTTCTTAACGAGCTTACACTCACCAAAGCCCTGATCATAACAGATTCCCTTAGCTTTCTAAACTCATTAAAACACATTTTTCCGAAACATCCTTTTGAAAAGTTGCTAAAATACCAGCTTTCCCAAGCTCATGAACATGGAAGAAGCGTTCAATTTGTATGGGTTCCCTCACACGTCGGAATAACAGGAAATGAAGAAGCTGACAGGACTGCACGAGAGGCAATTTTAAGTGATTTTTCGGAGCCGATAGACAAGTGTGTTTCCAGTGACTTAAAAGCTTATTTTAAAAATAAAGTGTTGTGTTTGTGGCGAAATGAGTGGTCTCAATCTAATTCTAAGTTAAATAAAATAAAAAATAATGTGTCTCAGTGGTTTCCATCGTCGCGCAATAGACGAGAACAAATTGCGGTTGCGCGTTTACGTCTAGGACATACCAGGTTAACGCACTCTTACCTTTTCACAAAGAGTAATCCACCTATATGCGATCAGTGTAATGTCCGATTAACAGTCGAACACTTTTTAATAGTTTGTAGTAAATATGACCAAGAAAGACAGCGCTACAAGATCCCAAACGCTCTACCACAGGCTCTAGGTCAAAACTATTCCTGCGACAATATAGTTAATTATCTAAAATCCATAAACATTCTGTACAACCTGTAGTTGTTTACTTTTGTTATTTATATTTTGTTCCGTCGCTAATAACCTTTTGGTGGATGCGACTTCTTTTTCTAATAAAAAAAAAAAACAAACTACTATACAAAACAATATTGAAACCTATTTGGATGTACGTGCACTTCTGGGATGCACTAAATTAAAGCACATCAAAACAAACTATACTGCGATTTCAATCGAAAATCCTTCGACCAATTACTAGCGCATCATGGTATGTCAGTAACCTCACGATTCACAATGATCTGAATATTCCCTTTGTAAGAGGTGAAATGCAGCTGAAAGCGCTCAACCATGAAAAAAGAGCAAGAAACTATGACAAGCAACTGATTAAACATTTCTACCGGAACAGACCAGCAATCAGAAAACTCCAGGTCACAAGGTATATTGCCACAATACAATAAAACTATAAGGCAAAGCACCAAAATATAGGGGAGTGCATATAGATTTTCACTTCGGAAAAAATCAAACACGATAGAACTTTTTGTAATTTTATTAAGAAATATTTAATAAACAACACATCAAAAAGTTCTTCTCGAGAAGTGGGTGCTTAATTTTTTACTAAACAAATGAACTACGAAATTAAGGTTTTTTTTTTAATAACTCCGAAAATAAAAAATTTTAGAAAAAAAACTGACTTGACCATTCAGAAATTCAGAAAAGTTTACAAAAAAAAAACAAATATAAATAATTTTCTAAAATTAAATTTGTATCTTCTATAATTTTTTATTTATAACGCTAAAGTCACCCTTCACACAAACATTGGCGCACTGTAAGCTAGCGTACGGCGAAGTGCACGGTCGAGTTATTTTAATGTAATTCTTTAACTAATGAATCAAATGAAATTTTACAAATTGAACATGAAAGAAGAATAATTAAGATATGTTTATGATAAAATGGTTAGAATGGTTAAATAAAAAGAAATAAAATCTATGGGCATAAGTACGGTGGGGGCGGAAAGTGAGCCTTATATGAATTTTGTTTAAAAATGATTTCAAAATGTGTAACTAATACAATTTTTACTATAAAACCCTCAATTTTGGACAACTTACCTTTCGAGCATGAGCATCATTAATAAACGATGTTTCATTTAAAAAAAAAAAAAAATTCAAATGATATGACGTCTCAAAAAATGTAGTTTTTGAAATCTTCGTAGTTTTATAGAATTACCACCAATTTAAGACGGTATTACTCAAGTTTGAACAGATCTATTACAGGTTTATAGGTAATTTTTTAAAGGTTGGGATGTAGTCTTTAAAATGCACTAAATTATTTTACTTTAAAAATGAAACGGACTATTTCTTATTGAGAAAATTAAGAAAGATAACAAAAATGTAATACAAAAACCGAAAATTACCAGCTAAAAAATTGTTTATACAAAGTGATCAAAACTTTTTTTTGTAAAACTTACCTAAAATACATTTAATTATAAGCTTCAACAATAATAAATGTTCACCAAAAAAAATTGTTTTAGCTCCTATACAGTATGTCTGCGTAACTTGGAACCTATTGATTTTTTATTATCAGTTTTACGAAAAAATTATTCTTTACAAAATACTCTGCATCGTATACAGGGTGTTTCATTGGTAAAGTAACATACGTTTACTGTAGAAAGAGGATACTTAGACGGTCTCAAAAATACCATACTTAATGGGTCTTACTCCATTAATAACAAAGATACTGGGTGTTTTATGTATTTTGCCATTTTTATAATTGGTTCATAACTTTTTGACCACACTGTATATTTATTTCATATTTTGCACGCAAATATCATTTAGGGCGTACAATAAATTAATCTATTTACAATTGTAAAAAATCCAGGTCCGGCTTAAAAAATATTGGAAAAATATTCCGACCCCAAAACAACACCCTGTACATTAAATTTTTTTAAAATGAATTGTTCTGTTGAAAAGAGGATAAAAAGCTAAATTCAGTGGTATACTTTGAATTTTCGGCAAAATGATTTGTCTGGTTAAATTTGGAATTTGAATTCTGAAATTAAGTGAATTGCGAGAGCTCTAAGTAGAAAAAATTGAAATGCAGCTTACAACATGTCAACCACACTGTATATTGATTTTATATTTAACACGCGAATATTATTTTAAGTGTCCAGTCAATTAATTTAATTACAATTATAAAAAATCCAGGTCCGGATTAAAAAATAATTGTATAAATGTTCCAACCCAAAAGAACACCTTGTATATTAATTTTTTTTTAAATGGATTTCGCATTTGAAAAGAGGATGAAAAACAAAATTAGTGGTATACTTTGAATTTTCGGCAAAATGATTTTTTTGGTAAAAGTTTGAATTTGAATTCTGAAATTATGTGAATTGCGAAGCTCAAAATAAACTAAATTTAAATGTGACTTAATTTTAATTAATACCACTATTTAATCTAAATTGGTAAAATATTATCATTTGCACACATAACAATAATTTTTGATGACCCCCTCTGTGGCTCAGTGGTAAGAGCGCCTACCTTTGGGTCGAAAGGTCCGAATGGTGGTGAGTTCGAATCACACCAGGGTCAGAAATTTTTCGTTTATTATAAATTAATAAATGAAAATAGTTTCTGCCCTTGTGAGATCGGTACTCACCAGAGCGACCGCAGACGTTCGGATACAATTAGCGTCTCTTTGATAAGACAATGACGTCGACTTTGCAATGTAACAAGACACTTACTCAACACACACAGTACACAGTACACATGACGCTAGGTACCTAACTACAAAAATTTACCGTACCTAAGTATAAAAAAATAATTTTTGATGTTGGTAATTTTGAATAAGTACTTTAATTGTGAATAGTGATTATGCTGCAAATTTTCGCTGTTTTGTTATAATTTTTAGCTATTTTGTTGATTAAAGTGATGTATTCTTTATTGGCCCTTTATTATTAATTCATTATTTAAAGATGAATATTCGCCAAAAACTATTTTTCACACATAATAAAAAACACTAAAATATTAACATTTTACCAATTTAGATTAAATAATGGTATTAATTACAATTAAGTCACATTTTAATTTTTTCTAAAAGAGCTCTCGCAATTAACATAATTTTAGAATTCAAATTCAAAATTTTACCAGAAAAATAATTTTGTCGAAAATTCAAAGTATACCACTAATTTTGTTTTTCATCCTCTTTTCAAATGCGAAATCCATTTTAAAGAAAATTAATATACAAGGTGTTTTTTTGGGTCGGAATATTTACACAATATTTTTTAAACCGGACCTGTATTTTTTATAATTGTAAATAAATTAATTGATTGGACACCTAAAAGACTATTCGCGTGTTAAATATAAAATCAATATACAGTGAGGTTGACAAGTTGTAAGCTGTATTTCAATTTTTTTCTACTTAGAGCTCTCACAATTCACTTAATTTCCGAATTAAAATTAAAAATTTTACAAGAAAAATCATGTTGCCGAAAATTCAAATTATACCACTGAATTTAATTTTTCATCCTCTTTTCAACTGAAAAATCCATTTTAAAAAAATTTAATGTACAGGGTGTTGTTTTGGGGTCGGAAAATTTTTCCAATATTTTCTAATCCAGATCTAAATTTTTTACAATTGTAAATAAAATAATTTATTGTACACCTTAAATGATATTTGCGTGCCAAATATAAAATAAATATACAGTGTGGTTAAAAAGTTATGAAACAATTAAGAAAATGGCAAAATAGGTAAAACACCCAGTATCTTTGTTATTAATGGAGTAAGATCTATTAATTATGGTATTTTTGAGATCGTATAAGTGTCCTTTTTCTACAGTTAACGTATGTTACTTTCCCAATGAAACACCCTGTATAATCTAAGATGCAATCATCAAATATCAAATTTAATTAATTTTATACGAGGTATGTCAAAAAATATGAATTTCACTCAAGAGTAAAGTACCGTTACATTTCACAATATCGAAAATAATTGTTATTAAGAAAAGTTGTTTGGAATTAAAAAAATGTTTTAGTGTTCAATTACATCCTTCTAATTAAAATATTGTGAATAATAACGGCACTTAACTCTTAAGAAAAATTCATATTTTTTACATACCTCGTATAAAATTCAAAAAGTTTGATATCTGATGGTTGTATCTTAGATTTTAGACCAGGGAGAGCATTTTATGAAGAATAACTTTTTTTCGTAAAAGTGATAATAAAATAGTTATCATAATTGCAATAAAATGATGATTAGTATCCGTAATTTGAGAAAAAATTTAAAAAAATTTTCGATTAGAATGATGTAATTGTATATTTAAACATAGTTTTTAATTTCAAACAACTTTTCATAATAGCATTTTTTGATATTCTGGAATATAAAAGTACTTTACTCTTTAACGACATTCATATTTTTGACATAACTCATATAAAATTGATAAAATTTGATATCTGATGGTTGAGTTTTAGATTTTTGACTATCCAGAGCATTTTATGAAAAATAACTTTTTTTCGTAAAATTTATAAAAAAAAGTTTTCCATGTGGTTCCTAGCTACGCCGACATACTGTATAAGAGCTTCTGTATAAGAATTTTCCAATTGGAATGTCATATTCGGATTCAGCATACTCAAAAACAAAATAGAAACATATTTGATCAAAGTAAAATGATAAATGTAACGATATTTTTAAAATTATTTATACAAAACAATTGTTATTGTTTAAACAAATAATAAACAATTAGCAGCCAAATCGGCGAGTTGAACTTTTTACTTTAACATGTATATAAACTAACAAAAAAAGTTTTAGAAAAATATAAGCTTGTTTGAATTTTTCCAAAAAAATGCCTGTTTTCGGTCTAATTGCAGCCCCTAATATGTTCAATCAAAAACATTAAAAACAGTTATATATTTCCATGGAATTTTTAGTATTTTATATAGAAAAACGCCAAATCCCAGAAGAAGCATTTTATAAATCTTCCTTTTTAAAATGAGGACAGCTTAACCAGAGGCATAAAGGAAATTGAACATAACAGTCGGTAACCTATTTCCTGTACCGTTATTTTTTCTTTGAAAAGAAAACTCATGATTTCCTTAACAGCGGCAACTTAAAATATTCTTATTTATCTCATACGACAGGTCTCTGGTAAAGAAGGCGGTATCGTGATCGAAATCCGTAGACAATACTAAAGTTGACACTTTACCGGAAGTATCTCGGTTATTCCGCAGCGTCACATTGTGCTCAGAAAATCTCCTACCTCCGTAAGGAGTAAGAATAAAGCCTCGTGGAGATTAGCAAACGCGGGGCTTTGGTATAATTCTATTCCTCTTAGGTTTCCACTGAGATTTTCATCTTAAATGTAATTATACTTCCTCTAGGTCTCTGTCGAGATTTTATTCATGTGTTTATTGTCTTTGAAGGGGTGTATTTCCTTGCAAAATATGGTTTGTCTAACCTCTATTTTTGGTGACAATTTCATTATACGTTCATTATACGTCTCAATTATTTAGGTTTAACACGTAGATAGCTAAAGTAATAAAAAAACTGTCATAAAATAGTTTGTATATAAGTGTTTTCAGTTAATTGATTTAAAACGACATTTTAATAACCACAAATACTCCAGGGAAATAAGGTTTTTGTCGGGACACTTGAGCAGCCAGGTTGCAAATGGGTTTTTGGGTACTACATACCTAATACATTATACATACAAAAATGCCCGTCACAGTTCGGACGAGAATTTTAGTTATTAACAAATAAGAGTCAAAAATGGCAGTTTTTTCGTTTAAATCGCTACAGGTAAAAATAGGATAACTAAATATCTTATTTATAGTATTCTTCTTTTAGTAGATGAGCCAATGTTTACAATGGCAGTTTTTTAATTTTGGTCCGATCATTTGTTGCTTCGAAAATTGCAAAATAAAACAAAAATTTCGAAAATAAAAAATTTGCTATAACTTTCGCGAAAGTGACCTTACGACTTTTATATTTCACAAAAACTTGAGTCAAAGAGTCCATATACTACACAAAAAATTATAAGACGATTCGCCAATTAGTTTAAATTTTATTCAATTTGTTTTTCCCAAAGATCTTTTTTTGTAATATTATTGTTCAGAAAATAATAATTATATAGAAATTCTGTGAAAATCACATGAAAGAACAATAGTCTTGTTTTCAAATTATTGAAGAAAATTACTAGAAAGTAATTTTTGTCACTTCGAAAACATTTTACTAAAGTAGAGTCATTTTTGGCTTGAAAACACTTTGAATAGCTTTGTTAATATTGACTGTAGAGTAAATTTACCTTGGAATTTCAAAAGCTGGTATTTTTACACAAATTTTCAAAAAAAAACTTTTCGCCTATGTTAATTACGGTCAAGGTTAGCCACTTTTATTATTTAATTCACAGTTATTTCAATATACACACAATTCTCCTGTAACAGTGTTAGTTACCATACTACTCCGAAACGGCTTTACCGATTTTTATGAAATTTTACAAGTGTATCCTATGGGACTGAGAATAGGTTTTAATCTATTTTTCATATCCATAAGCTATAAGGGGGTTTGCCCCGCTGACATTTTTTTTTATTTTTTTGGACAAAATTGTCTACCTTAATTTTATATGATATAGGATTAATAAATACATACAACCCTTAATTTACACTTTTCCATCATCAACCCCTATTTGTTAATACCCATCTATATATTTACATCTATAAAATTCTACTGTCACAGTGTTAGTTGTCATACTCCTCCGAGACCGCTTGACCGATTTTTATGAAATTATATATGTATATTCGGTAGGTCTTAAAATCGGTCGTAATCTATTTTTCATATCCCTGAGTGATAAGGGAAACTCCCCGGGGATTTACGTACATAACGTGTTCTACAAGACTACGAGTACATACAAATTAAAAAAATTATGATCAAAATCCATCAACAAGCTCTGGAGATATTAATCGCAACATATATTTGAAGAACCAGTTTCATTTTTTGAGTGCACGGATTTTAATAATTAATTTCCACCGACCACAAATCGATTTCGTTAGAACGTTATTTTTAAAGCTTTATTAACAACTCTGTTGAAGTTTAAAGTTTACTGAAACTTTTACACATAAACTATATACTTTCATCTTCGAAATGGGGCTAGTTGGGTTGCTTAATTGTTATAAACAAAGTAGCTGTCAACTAAACAAAAAAGTGGCTAACTTTGACTGTAATTAACCTAGGCAAAAAATGTTTTTTGAAAATTCGTATAAAAATATCAGCTTTTCAAATCCCAAAGTCGTTTTAATGTACAGTCAATATTAACAAAGTTATTCAAATTGTTTATGAACTAAAAATGACCCTACTAAAATAAACTGTTTTTGGAATGATACAAATGACTTTTTAATGATTTTTTTTAAATATTTTGAAATCATTACTTTTCTTCTTTCATGCGGTTTCCACAGAATTGCTATTACATTATTATTTTCTGAACAATATTATTGCGAAAAAAAGCTCATTGGGATAAACAAATTGAATAAAATTTAAACTAATTGACGAATTGTCTTAAAATTTTTTGTGCTTTATATGGAATATTTGTCTCAACTTTTCGTGTAACATGAAAGTCTTAAGGTTATTTTCACAAAAGTTATAGCAATTTTTTTATTTTCGAAATTTTAGTCTTATTTTGCAATTTCTGAAGCAACAAATGATCGAACCGAAATTCAAAAACTGCCATTTTAAACCTTGGCTCATCTGCTATGAGAATAATAGTATAAATAAGATATTTAATTACCCTATTTTTACCCGTAACGATTTAAACGAAAAAACTGCCATTTTTGACACTTATTTGTTAATAACTAAATTTCTCGTTCGAACTGTGACGGGCATTTTTGTATTTTTAATGTATTAGGTATATAGTACCCAAAAAACCCATTTGCAACCTGGCTGCTCAAGTGTCCCAAACATGATATATTTTTGCCTTATTTCCCTGGAGCAAAAAATGCTTGGGAACAACCCAAGTGATAAAGTTAATACACAATTAAAGGAAAAAGAATAAAAAAATTGCGAATATTGTAGCACACAGAGTGTTAACACAACAACGAACAAAGGCTCCATTGCTGAGAATCGGAATAGATGTGGGGGTCGCCCTTTGAATCTTTCTTACTAGCTCAGAAATATAATTTAAAATTCGAAAAACAAATTAGGACATGATAGCTGCTAGAGCTAACCTAAAAATATTGAATAAAAAAAAATAAATTAGGACCAGTTGGGCAAAATTACGCCATTTTGTCTTTTCTTAGAGAGACAAAGAGAACTCTTACGTCCAGTTGCACCAACAAATAAACGATTGATTTTGGATTGCCCGTTTATTTTAGAATACAATTGGCAAAAAACTGTCAAATTAAAAACATAAAGTTTAACGATTCTCCCAAAAAATATAATTTTAACCTTTTTCGAAATAAAAGAAAAGTGTTCTGTTATTATATTTGATGGTAAAAAATTTAACATTTTTCGGGAGAATCGTTAAAATTTATATTTTTAATTTTTTTCGACAGTTTTTTGACAATTATTATATTATAAAATAAACAGGCAATCCAAATCAAAAAATCAATCGTTTATTTGTTGGTGCAACTGGACAATAAAATAAAAAAAAATAAGCAAATAAACAAGTAACATACAACAATCAATCCTACCTTAGTCCAAATTAAGAGAAAAGGATATTATCTAAAAAATAATAAAAAGTACAAAATTTTCTCATTTCTTTCATTTCTTTCAAGCTAGTTATACCTATTTGTTAATACCCTTTATTAACCCAGAAACAATTATTTTCTGAGTCTTAAGGGGATGGGTACGTATTTTCGGCTGCAATGCTATTCAAATGGGGATTCAGTTTTTTCGAATCCTGAGAGAACTAATAAGTATTTTTTTTTAATTTAAACGCAGATTACGTTATCAGCGAGGGCCAAAAGTCCCTGAGAAATTTTATGTTTATTTTAATAAGTGAGAGGCGAGGCGTGAAAAACTAAGAGAAAATTTAGTGTGATTTTTAATTTCAAATATCTCATTCAAAATAAACTTTTTTTATTCTAAGGGACTTTCTGCCCTCGGTAATAATTTAGTGTTTCATTCTGCGATTAAATTTTTCAAAAATATTTATTGGTTTTTTCAGGTTTTGAAAAAAATGAACACAATGTCCGTGGTATTATTTTCCAAATCTATCTTTGTCTTACAACGCACTCAGTCGAATAGAATCAGTGAAAATTTTAAATATTTGACATGGCATCGGAAATATTTTAAGTTGTTGATATTGATACCTATATAGTGTATTTAATAAAAATAATTGATTTAAGACGTGAACTTAATAAAAAGTTATTTATTGTGTACTATTTGTGGAAGATCCAAGCAGATAATACATCAGGATAATATATTCTGTGATCCAAGTATTTTGTTGTTAAATAAGTTCAAAATTGTAATCCTTCCTTAGTAACAATATATTATTAAAAATTCACTTTAACACTTTTCCTCTTTTCTCGATTGAGTATTGGTTTTTGTTGTAGATATAAATTATTACAATCACTGAATACATAGTTAGTGAAAAATTATCACATTTATTAACTGAATTAATAATTTGCAATTATAGAAATGACAGTTATCCAAGAACATTCAAAAGCCGTCTCTTTAAGTTAATGATGACATTTTCAAGTAGAATGACATTCTTGTAATGTTTAGATATCCATACCAGTCTGGATTTTACTACACGTAATTTGCCGTTTAAAGACAGAAAAAGTAGGGATAGCCGTAAAATATTTGCGAATTATGTACCGATGGCCTTAAGACAAAAAATACTTTTATATTATAACAAATGCCAACTGAAAGCCAGTTTCGCGGAATATACTGAACGATTTTTTCGTTTGCAAATATAATTGCTGATGCAATTCAAGTATTAATTTCTATATCAGATTAAAATTAAAGTTTAGTGGAGGGTCGTGGATAATATTCGTGGAGGGTCGTGTTTAGTATCATTTGATAGATTTTTGAAAAATATTGAACACGTATTTTTAGTTTTCCGATCTGACGTTTATTTCTCGAAATATTCGCTTTTTTCTTGTGAAACTTTGTGATTCACCCATTTCCTTACGCCCAGATCAAATCGTCAGATTTTTGAAACATACACTATTTTGCAGGTATTTAACTTACCTTATCTTAATCTGACAATTTCGAGTTTTTCTAAGGATAGATTTTTTTCGGACCACCCTTAACGAACTCCCCTGTATTAAGAGCCAATATATAATTTAGCCATATAAGAGCCAAATATAATTTATATTTCTATTTCTATTCTATTTCTATAGTAGAGGTGCATTAACAGGGTACAAGATTTCTCCCCATGTGATAATCTGACGCGCTCGAGTAACTGCAAAGATCCCCGCTTGGGCTCCCCTACCATTATAATATCTAATGAACATTAATAGGTCTGGATCCCGCGTATGAAAAAAAAGTTACTTAAACTCTCCGAACAGAGATTAAATTCTCATGCAAAAATCAGGCTGCTATTTATCACCAAATGGGCGTTTTAATGAGTGGAACATATAGAATATGTCAAATGGCAGGAATTATGACAGGTGATAAATAGCAGTCTGATTTTTGCATGAGACTTTAATTTCTGTTCGGAGAGTTCAAGTCTACTCTGTCGGATAAAATAAATGTGCCGTTTTCGTGGTCTGACCGTTCCAAATTTTTAACCTGTTCCACAACTAAAACTGCCCCTGTTCCAGTGTTCCCATATATCAAAGTTTATCCGACTAGACACCCTTAAGCTATTAACAAATTTTTAGCTTGCTATTAATCAACTTGTTTTCCATACGCGGGATCCAGACCTATAACTGCTTTTTTTTGGTGAGTTATTCGTGATTCTATACGAGTGACATATTAATCTAGACTGTTCCTTAGTTTAATAATATTGAGTGAGATATCAAAATACATACGTAGTTAAGATTGTTGGTGCGTAAAATATTGTTGACAGTTCCGTAGATTGATCCTACATAGAAAAAGGTCCTTGACGTAAAAGAAGAAGTAGTCACGTACGAGAATGTTCTGGATGTCATGGAATAATCCAGAAATATCTGGGGACGTCCAGAACGCCAGAAATCTATATAAACATATGTTTTTGACATTTTATAGTTCAGTTGTAATTCAGATTTTGAAGTTTGCAATTATCAGTAAAGCTCGGATTTATAGGCAACAAAATTGAAGAAAAAGGCGCCTATATAGGCAAAGATTTTTATTAAAAATGGCAGGAATATTAACATTTAGGCAAAATATAGGCAATAAATGAATATAACTTATTATTTATTGTACAAAGTGAATTAACGTAATATTAACTTAAGGCAGGTATATTTACACATTAGTATAAATAAACTAGTAACTAAATAACTGTTAATTATTAATTAAACATTGTAACCACTTACACTGTTACTAATAAACCAAGTATAAAAGTTATACTGAGAATAAATCGGGTATAGGCAAAATCACTACCAATAAACATGGAATAACTTAGATATAGGTTATACTTGGTATATGAATTTAGTCCAAGTTTATACCGACCCACACCCTTGTTTAAGTCTGGTATAACCTATTTTATGATTGTCAGTGTCATCAGAGGCAAAAATATAAATATTATTTTTGATTTGTTTTGTGAGTAATTAAATAATAAAAAAATGTGTTTAAGGGGTATTGCGGCTTTCGAAGAAGTTGATAATTTAATTAACATGATAGAAAATACACGAAAAAGGAAACTTTTAGTTTTCTAAAGATGGTGTAAGGTTTTTAGAAAACTTAATAGGTAATTAACTTATTTAAATTCGATATTGCATGAAAAGTTGAGTCAAACAGTCCATATAATGCACAAAAAATTTCAAGATGATTCGTTAATTAGTTTAAATTTTATTCAATTTGTTTACCCATAAGAACTATTTTTGCAATGTTATTGTTCAGAAAATAATAATGATACAGAAATTATGTGGAAACCATATGAAAGAAGAATACTGGTATTTTAAACGTATTTAAAAAATTAATAAACACTCATTTTTATCATTCCGAAAACTTTTCGCCTAGGTTAATTTGGTTTGTCAGTTACAGAGAAAAATCAAAATTGACATATTTGACACAATATATCGTTGTTCTACGTACAGTCGGAAAAATGAAAGAATACCCATGAACAAACATACAAAACACGCTGTATTTTCCTGTCACCGTGACACAAAGAAAATTGTCCAGTGCAAGTACATGTAACAATAATTATTACATGTACTCGCGCTGGCCAATTTTTTGTGTGAGACGGTGACAGGAAAATACAGCGTGTTCTATATGTTCGTTCATGGGTATTCTTTCATTTTTTCTACTGTATTTGTGCAGAAGATTGCAACGTTGCCAAACTATTATTTCGGAATAAAGTAGGAATACTTATATCTAACTTATACCGGGTTTATTAGTAACGAATTATTTTCGTACTATATCTACCTTATACTTAGGATAACTATTCTAGATATAAATACGGAATAACCTTAGAATACGAGTGTTTTATTAGTAACAGTGTTAAAATTTTATCATTAATAGAAAGAACTAAATGTTTTTCAATATTTTCGGTCTTAAACCTATGTCTTCGATCACTTAAAATTAATTTGTACATTGAAAACCAACGTTCGATATCCACAGATGTAATTGGAGCATATTTCAGAGCGGATAATAAATCTGGCATAATTTGTAATTCCTCGGAAAATCTCCAATTCAAAACTTTAGCAACACTTGATAAAAACGAAAAACCTTCATTCTGGTCGAAAACATATTTCATTTTTTTTTAAATTATTTGACCGTTACTTCCAGGTGCCGATTTAATTTTCGTCTTTAAATTATCTATTAATTTTACTGACTCACATAAATTTATCTCTTGTTTTCTAATAAGGTAATTGTGGTAACTATTAATTTATAATTGTCATTGATATAAGCGAGTTCATGTTTCAATTTGGGATTTTTTAATTTTTGCTTCTCGAATGGCTTCGGAAATATCATCATCAAATTCTGACATAACTAATTCTATTCCATTGCAGTGTTCAAAGTAAAAAAAAACTGCTTCGAGCCAGGTTCCCCACCTTGTAATTACTGGTTTAGGTGGCAAAGGGACACCGGGAAGTCTTTCTTTATATATTTGCACCCTCAACGGAGCCTTTACAAAAACTTTTTTCAAAAAATTTATAAAATTATTTACCAACGGAAACAGATTTCTTATTTCTTCAGCAATTCTATTTTCCCCGTGGGCTACACAAGTGCAATGAATTAAATTAGGATAAAAAAAAATCTTTAAATTAACAGCAGCTTTTAACAAATATGCCGCAGCATCTGAAAGCATTAAAACTATTTTATTCACTGGTATAAGGTTGGGTAAAAAGAGGTTTGTTAAACTATCTTTTATAAATCGACTATATACCTGCCGCACAAAACTGTCGTTTCATCCACGATAATATACAAAAATTGCCCTCTAACTTCCGCTTAATTTTTGAAATACATTCCACATAACATTTTTCCACAGTATGTTTTCTCAATGTACTCTCGTCCGGTAAGGATTTATTAAGATATTTTTCGAAAAAGCATTTAAAACTAGGGTTATTAACTTTATATAGAGGAATGTTGGATGCAATCATCATCTGGCATAAGTCAAATTTAAATGCGTCTTTCTCCTTTTTTTTGAACTGCTTAAACTATCCCGCAGAGATATTTGGGCTAACTTAGAGGAATTTAATTTTTCCAAATTACGTTTATGAAGTGGGTTCCACAATGCTGGTCAATAAAGTACTTTTTTCTACTTGAAATCTGCGAATTTAAAAAAAAATAATTAGAATTCTAAAACCGCTTTAGAATTTAGTTATGTTGTGGGACGAGAAAAAAAAGAGAAAAAATAAAACTTATCGATTTGCCGCATGGTTTACAAAATGCTCCATCTCCTTCTAGAGAAAGTTCCGAATAAGGTGCGATCCATAGCCTTAATTTAGATGTCATCTTTTTACACAAATATCTAAAACGTTTTAAAACGTGTTCTTTGCTTTTCGGTATACGCAACAAAACTAAACTAGGATATAGCAATTTGTGACTAAACTCTGATACAGTAACCGACTGTACAACTGATAATAAACTAATAAAGCTTAGGGATTTCCAAATAGTTAACCCTCAAGTCTCGATCAGGTACATTTTCCTAGAAATCTGTTATATAAACAAACCATTGATATTTTATTATTGACCCAAAATTTTATTATAGAATGGTTTAGTAATAGAATAATATCATGGGTAGTACCATGAAATTTTAAAAAAGGCACAAATAGGCGGAATTTACGAAAAAAGGCAAAAAGTGCAAAAAATAATTATAATAGGCAAAATAGGCAAAAAAGGCATTTTGCCTATAATCCGAGCTTTAGTTATCAGTTTGTAATTTCTGTTTGAGTTTAATAAAGATCTTTAGAAGAAGTGTAACAATATTAATAAACACACATAATATTCTACCTAGTGGGCTATGGCACAAAATTTGTTTAAATAGTTGACATTACACCATTTTTATAGTTCCAGTTGTTTTAGTAGCAATATTTCTCACGAGGAACTGATTAATATGATTTTTGTGCTAGGAGAGTATAATAAAAATATGTTATTAGCAATCCTAATTTACTATCAGTAATTCCCTGAAAGACGACAACCAAGAAGAGAAGCTTTTCAAAGTTTACTAAAACGGTTTCAACCGACTAGACACTTAGATTATGAGAACGGCCGTACTAATTTGCAGATCTTCAGTTACACTAATAGTGCAGTCACTGGAGGTGGATATGAGCTATTACCTCCGATTTCGTTGAACCTATATAGATTTGCATGAAAATTGGTGAGTGGTTAGAGAATATTTCAAGGAACAAAGGTGACATGATGCCAACTTGCGCTTTTACCCTGGGGGTGGATTCCACCCCTTCTCGTGGGCGAAAATTATTTTATTGAAAATAACGCCATAATTCGATAGAGCGACAAATTCTAAGCAACATTTGTTATATAAAGTTATTAAAATAAATCAAAACTTTTTGAGTTATTGAAGATCAAAAATTTTAATATTTCTTGAGAAAAATGCATGTTTTTAACCGATTTTTCATCAATAACTAAAAACCTATAAGTTTTTGCAAAATTGAAGCTAATAAAAAATGAAATAAATTCTTTACTAGAGAAACCTTTTAGTGTTAACTAAAAGTGAGTTATAGGTAATTGAATATATATTTTTTTCGGCGAGTAAAAAAATCTAAGTATTCAAGATGAAATAACGGGAAAATGATGCATTTTATAACATAAACTTATTTAGCATTTGTCAAAGTACTTAAGAATATCTATTTAATGAGCCACCGAACATATTGATAGCATTAAACTTTATGCACCAAAATTTTTCAAAATTTATTTTTTTTAAATTTTTCCAAAAAATGTTATTATTTCTTTTACTCCATTTATTTTAAGATATTAAATATTAGATCTTTATTTTTAAGATATCAGATTTGTCTAAAAACCGTTTGGAAGTTAATTCCAAGGGCTATTTAACCACATTAAATTGAATCTTTTAGACCCCTCACTTTTTTAAAAAATAAAAGGTGTAGTGGCCCCGGTTGCATGGTTTTCACGGCAAAATTTAAGATCTAAACGTTTCTATCTCGGTTATTTATTATCCTATGGAAATAGTAAAACAGGTAAAATATTTGACACAGAATAAACTAAAATTTGGGTATTTATCATTGTTTACGTATATTGAGTATTTTTGGAGTTGTTATCAAAAGAATATGAAAATTACAATAATTTTCAAAACTATGATTTTTTTAAATTATATCTTTTTTAGAAAAATATGAATTTTAAACCGGTCAAAATTATTTAAATCGATACTTATGCTAATTTTAAAAAGTTATTGTAATGATTATTATTAATTTTAATTTTTGTGGAAATGGCGTATGTTTTATTTTTCACTTTTTTATAAAAAATTCGAAAGGGTTCTCTTATTTTCATCATAACTTGCTTAATTTTGACTCTATTAACTTGTTCTAAAGCTCATTTAATAGGTATTTTGAAGTACGTTGACAAATAATTAGCGGTTATATTTTATACATTGCATCGTTTTCCCGTTATTTAAGCTTGAATACTTAGATTTGAGTACTCGTCGAAAAAAATACACATTCAATGGCCAATAACTCACTTTTAACTAATATTAGTTTAGTTCTTTAAGTGAGGAATGTATTCAGTTTTTTATTGTCATCAATTTCAGTAATTTCAACTATTTTGTAAAAGATTATAGTTTTTGAGTTATACGTGAAAAACCGATTTAAAACATGCATTTTTTTACGAAAAAATAAAATTTTTGGTCTTTAATAACTCAAAAAGTGTTGATTTATATTAATAACTTGATATAACAAATTTTGCTTATAATTTGTCCCTCTATCGATTTATGGTATTAGTTTTAATAAAATAATTTTCACCTCCGAGAAGGGGTGGCATCCACCCCTAGGGTAAAAGCGCAAGTTGGCATTAGGTCACCTTTGTTCCTTGAGATATCCTCTAATTACTCACCAATTTTCATAAAAATCGATGAAGGTTCAACGAAATCGGAGATGAAAACCTTCAGTGACTCCACTATAAGGATTACATTTAACTCATTTTATTAATTTAAAATAGTTTTTGTTTTATCAGCTTTCTCGTAATCAAAGTATCCAGTCCGCTGACCCCGTTATAGTAAACTTTCAGAAGTTTCTCACCTTGGTTGTCCTCCATCAAGAAATTGTTGATAATAAATTCTTATTGCCAGTAGCACATTTTTGTTATACCCTCTTAGCACACAAACCATAATAATCAGTTCCTCATTAGAGAAATTCATAAATGGTAACAACGCAACTGGAATTATAAAAATATGGTAGTGGAGCAAAGTATGCTAAATGTGCAGTCACTCGAGCGTTATGGTGACCTATTCGATTGTGAAGAGTAGGTCCTAAAACCAAAAAAAAAATTAAATAAAGTTTTCCATTTTAATGGGGACTTTCCATTTTTAATTTAATTTTCCATTTCCAATCTATCCATAATTCGAAAAATGTCTCGCATTAAAGTTACTTATTTTACGCAACTGAACTAAAAAATAGTGCCTCCTATTTAAGATTTTAAAGTAAGCCCCACTTGCGTGGGGGGTCGTGTTTGGTGCCATTCGATGATGCTTCAAAAATATTCAAAATTTATTCAAAAAAAAATTTAAAACAAAAAATCTTCAAAACCTAATTAATTTTTCGATATGATGTTCATTTCGCAAAATATTGCGGGGTTTCTATTTAAAATTTTAAATTTACCCTCTACCACTCTCTGTGGAGGGTCGTGTTTAGTATCATTCGATAGATTTTTGAAAAATATTGAACACGTATTTTTAGTTCTTCGATCTGATGTTTATTTCTCGAAATATTCGTCTTTTTCTTGTTAAACTTTGTGATTCACCCATTTCCTTACGCAACGCTCAAATCGTCAAATTTTTGAAACATACACTGTTTTGCATGTAGTACTTAACTTACCTCATCTTAATCTGACGATTCCGAATTTTTCTAAGGATAGATTTTTTTTCGGACCCCCCTTAACGAACTCCCCTGTATTAAGAGCCAATATATAGTAGAGGTACATTTGCAGGGTACAAGGTTTCTCCCCATGTGATAATCGGACGCGCTCGAATAACTGCAAAAATCCCCGCTTGGGCTCCCCTAATATTATAATATCTAATGAACGTTAACTGCCTTAGTTTGTGAGTTATTCGTGATTCTTTAAAAGCAACATTAATAATTGCAACAAAAATTACATGAAATTTTATTAGGTTGGCCGTGAGAATATTCAATCAAAAAAATTTTTCGAAAAAAAAAATACATGTTAGTATACAAATTTGCATACCAATGTGTTTAAATATTTGACATTATACTATATATTTTTATAGTTCCAGTTGTTTTAGTAGCAATTTTTGTCATGAGGAACTGATTAATATGATTTTTGTTTAGACAACAAACAAAATATAAGTGGATCAAATCTGTATGTGAACCAAAGTAGAATTGAACGTGTCTCACAATTCTACTACTTGGGAACTATAATCAATGAGTCGTGGGACAATACTCAAGAGATTAAATGTCGCATCGGAAAGGCAAAGAGTGCATTCTTGACTAAGAGCCATGACGTCACTAAAAAAACAAAAATAAGGCTCCTTAAATGTTTGTACTCAGTGCTTCTATACGGAGTAGAAACGTGGATATTGAAGGCAGACACTCTATCGAAACTTCAAGCTTTTGAGCTATGCTTGTACAGAAGGAACCTAGAGATACCATGGACAGACAAAGTCACCAATGTAGAAGTACGATGGAGGATGAACAAAACCGCAGATTTAGTCAACATAGCCGTAGGCTGCAGAACTTGGGACATATAATGATAAATCAAGGCAGATACGAGCTACTCCAGTGCATTTTACAATGTAAAATTGAAGGAAAAAGGGCCCCAGGATGAAGAAGAATATCCTGGCTTGCTAACCTGAGAGCATGGTAGAGAAAGACCTCAACACAACTACCCCGTATAGCAACCAACAAAGTCATCATAGCCAGAATGATCGCCAACATTCGGAACGGACAGGCACCCTACGAACATGAAGTCCTAATATTGAAAAATAACTATTTACATAAACGAAAGAGATGATCCGTTAGACAGTGTATGATAACATTACAATTTGCTAACTAATGGCAGTAAAAACTGCCAAATTGTAGCGTTATTATATTATAGTCCATTTAAAGTTTATCCAGTTCAATGGCAGTGGACTATTGGCTTCTTCTTTAAGTGTCGTCTCCCAATCGGGGGCTGGATATCATCATCACTATTTTTTACTCTGTCTATCGCTGTTTTGAAGAGTTCTATTAAACTGCAGTTGACGCAGACGCTCAAATTCTTTAACCGTGATACTCTACTTCTTCCCACACTCCTTCTTTGTCTTATATTTCCCTGTATTTGCTTGTATTCTTGTAGTTGAAGTTGTTCAGCAAAGTTTGGCATAATCACGGAGTCAACCACATATCTTAAGTTGTTAATAGTTTTTCCTTTAATTATTACTCCCTCACTTAAATGTAGTAATGCTTTTTCAAAAATGGACTCAACATTTAAGGCCATCGGTACATAATAATTCGCAAATATTTTACGGGTAACCCTACTTTTTCTGTCTTTACACGGCAAATTACGTGTAGTAAAATTCACACAGGTATGGATATGTAAACATTACTAGAATGTCATTCTACTTGGAAATGTCATCATTAATTTAAAGAGATGGCTTTTGAATGTTATTGGATAACTGTTATTTTTATAATTGCAAATTATTAATTCAGTTAATAAATGTGATAATTTGTTCATTAACTATGTATTCAGTGATTGTAATAATTATTTATATGTACAACAAAAACTAATACTCAATCGAGAAAAGAGGAAAAATGTTTAAGTGATTTTTTAATAATATATTGTTATTATGGAACACTTACAATTTTGAACATCGTTAACAACAAAATACTTGGATCACACAATATATTGTCCTGATGAATTCTCTGCTTGTATCTTCCACAAATAATACACAATAAATAACTTTTTATTAAGTTCACGTCTTAAATCAATTATTTATCAAATACACTATATTATATCAATACTATTTAATCAACAACTCAAAGTATTCCCGATACCATGTCACATATTTAAAATTGTCACTGATTGTCACTGTCTGACTGACAGTATACTAACAATATTTTATTCGACTGAGTGCGTTGTATGACAAAATTGGATTTGGAAATATTACCACGGACATTGTGTATATTTTTTAGAATCCTGAAAAAACCAATAAATATTTTTGAAAAATTTAAACGCAGAATGAAACACTATATTATTACCGAGGTCCGAAAGTCCCTTAGAATAAATAAAACGTTTCTTTTGAATGAAATATTTGAAATTCAAAGTCACACTACATTTTCTCTTAGATTTTCACCCCTGTAACTTATTAAAATAAACATTATAGAAGTTCTCAGGGACGTTTGGCCCTCACCAATAACGTAATCTTTCATTCTGCGTTTAGATTTTTAAAAAATAAAAAAAAAATCAATGGGATAATCCCAATAGTTGGCTGTATACCATAGTTTAAAAAACCAATACAGAAGTAAAAACTTCGAGATGTATTCTGGTATAAAATCGTTTATTTAAAACTATAAAATGTCATCGATTGCAGAACGTTTTCGTTCTAAACAGAACATCTTCAGTGCCTAGAATGAAGTATTTCCACGTTAGTTTAAAGCAAAAGGTTAAAAATGTGACTGTTAAAATGAAAAATGTGGGAATACTTACATCCTGCCGAGTATTTTGAAACTAGCACACTGTAAATATTGTTAACATCATCATATATGGTTTACATAATGTAATATGTTAAAATGTTATGACTACAAGTCGATGTTAATGGATAAAGTGGAACACATGCTAAAAGGGTGCCATGGTTTCCTGCTCGAAGATGCTAGGTACTTGCTAATTCAATGGGCACAGACCAACTGAGAAATTATGAAGTGGATATACAATTTGACAAAAGTGACATGACATGACAAGATAAAGCCAATTTTTGGTTAAAGTTTCATTTTATTTTTATTTTGGATTTTTTAATAAAATGCGAAGGTTTGTCTGCAAAAAGAATTTAAATTATTTGAATAATAAAATCTACTGTAGAGTTTAAATTAGCAACTCTCTATTTCAGAATAACTTATAGATTCATTAAATTTAATGCAGATATATTACGTGGTTTAAGTTGTGACGTCATCGGATGTGAAATGACGAGATGAAAGTTGAGTTTTGTTGAAACAAGGAAATACACTACATAATAAAAGATAATTAGACTTGCGTGGAAAAACAAAGCTAAACAAGCCGAGAAAACCAGAATTTAAGAGTATTTTTATGTGATGAAATATTGGTTGCCTAACAAGGCAAGCAGGCAACAGGTTGAAGGTAAACGGTAGAATATTGCGAGAAAACAGTATATATACAAAAGGTGGTTATTTATTGTGTTAAATTTATTATTATACTATTGTAATGAATGATTATGTCTGTTAAAAGTTGGAAAATAGTTGTTAACAAAATTAAATAACTAAAGGTTACTGTTAGTGAGGTAGATATAGGTACAGGGTGGTGAATTGGAAAACGGGCCATAGGAAAATCAATGTAAAATTCTAAACTGTTGAATTCCTGCTTCCCTTATTATTCTACATCAAAAGACATGAGAAACTATTTGTAGAGGATTGAAATCTTTATTGAAAACAATTGTTAAAATTGTTCTACGAATTAAACACATTCCAGAATGTTGTAAAATATAATAAATTTTATCAAAGTATTTGCCAAATTTAGGCTACACACAGTGCAACAATGTGTATAAGGTTGCCTTCGGTCACAATGAAATTATTATATTAACAATATTTTGAACTGTCAGTATTTTTATTTTATCGTTTTTATTGTTTAAAAAACAATAAAGTCGAAAAGATGACCTCAGTTGAGGAGAAAGTAGTAATAATAAAGATGTTTTATTCAGTCAATAGTTTGCGTACTGTTAGAAATAGTAACGTGTGACCTTTTACGCACTTACTTAGGTATGGCAAATGTATTCTATTTTTCAAAATTTTGGACTCTGTTTAAATCGTAGAACAATTTTAACTTTTGTTTTTAATACAGATTTTAATCCTCTACAAATAGTTTCTCATGACTTTTGATGTAAAATAATTAGGGAAGCAGGAATTCAACAATTTAGAATTTTACATTGAGTTTCCTATGGCCCGTTTTTCAATTCACCACCCGGTATGTGTGAAGGATATGATTGTATATAGTATTGTGAAATGAATAAAAGTATGTAATAATATAATAAAATTAAACTATGTGACCTAAAGTCTAATTCATCTTTATGTAGTTTTGAAAGGACTGAATGAATTGGAAGTAATGTATCTTGATAGTCTACCAATGTAGAATAGTGAATAAAATAATTAGAATGAGAGCTACCAATATAGGTCAAATTGTGGGTTGGTGTCAGTATGCAAAGAAGAATCTAAATTGAATGTGTATATGAAATAGAAAAGTATGAGATTGATTTCTATTGGTGATAGTGGAGTGAACAGACTGAACTAAATGAAATATATTTACGCGCAGAACTTTATGAACGTATGTGATTGCAACTGAAATCAAACAAAAGAAAAATGTGAAAAATTTTTATTTTAAATTGGGATAAATGGATATTGGAAGTTGCCTGATATGAATGGAAATGAAAAGATAGATGAAAAAAGAAGCATAGTGAATGCAATAAAACTTAAATGTTATAGTCTGAAAGAAGTTTGACTGAATGGGTCGTAATGGATATAGGTGTGCAGTATCCTATTGTTAAGTAAAGTCTAAGAATCTAAAAAGAAAGAAGTGACAGAATGTTACTAAGTAAGGAAAGTGATATATATGACAGACCAGAGTGATTGGATGTATGGTGTTTTTAATTATTGTAAGCGGAGATGAGAGAAAATGAGTAAGTAACATAACAGGCAACAGGATAAGTGAGTGTGAAGAACATTCCAAAGAGACAATAAACCAGACCGATTTAAGGATTAATAATAATAAGAGCCATTTAAATAAATTATGAAAGAAATGGTCAGATGAGATATAGAGGACCTGAAAAAGAGACAGAGACACAAGGTCAAACCAGAAATGACTAGGAGTGGAGAAAAATATGAAGGATAGGAAAATAGAAGAATCAAAACTGTGTTAGGGATGGGATAGTGGGGGAGGCAGTAATGAAGTTGAAAAGAAATTGCAAGTTGAGATATGTGTTAATGGGTGATTAGTATGGAAAGAGAAGATTGTTATAAACTAGTGGGGTAGTGGAAAAAGAGGGGGAGGGGGAAATGGAGAATAGAAGTAAAGGGGAAGGGGGGTGAGGGGAATAATGAGAGAAGACTAGGGTTGGATTAAGGGAATAGTTGTCGATGGATAGGAGTAAAAGGACGATTTAAAGTTGTTTGACGATTAACGCAATTGGGGCTGGTCCTCATGTCTCTGGAAATCTCAAGGTCCTCGTACAAATCCAGGCGTAGATTGTTTCTGTCTTGGATGTTATGAATTAATTTAACACCATCAGGGATGTTAAGATGATGATTATTAACTTTTAAATGATGGGAAAAGGCTGATGTAGTGTCTCTTTTAGAATGTTCAGCAGATCTGGTTGAGAGTGATCTGTAAGTCCTGCCGATGTAAGAGGCATCACAATCAGAACAAGTCAGACTATAAACACCACTACGATTCATATAGTGTGTTGTATCCTTAGTATTTGTCAAAAAGTGGCCAAGGGTATTTCCAACTTTGAAAGAAATATGTATATTCTCAGAAGAGTTAGATACAATACGTTTAATCTTTTCAGATAGATGTGGGTTATGATATGGTAGTGACCTGTAAATAGCAGAAGAGGAAGATGACTGATGGAAAGCAGAATTTTGAAGCAATTTAGATTCTCTTTTACGGATGAGTTTATCTATTATAGAGGGATCGTAACCATTGTTGACAGCTATTTGTTTTATAATGTTGAGTTCTTTGTTGAATGAATCTGTTGACATAGGTATAGAGAAAAGTCTGTGTATGAAGCTTCTAAAAGCTGCTAGTTTGTGTGATAGAGGATGATTAGAAGAAAAATGAATTACATGGTCAGTTTGGGTGGGTTTACGAAAGATACCAAAGTTGAATTGGTTGTTAAGTCTGGTAATAGATAAATCAAGGAAATTAATGGCCTGAGAAGATTCTAGTTCCATGGTAAATTTGATATTAGGGTGAATTAAGTTAATTTTAAGAAGTAGTTGTTGAGCTGAGTCATGATGTCCAGCGATGAAGACCAAACAGTCATCTACGTAACGAAACCAATGTAAAATTTCTGGATTTTTCATCATGTGATTGGACTCTAAATGATCCATAAAGACATCAGCTAGGAATGGGGATAAGCAACTGCCCATTGCTAAACCATCTGGTTGTTTATAGAATTTGTTGTTGAAATGAAAGAAATCTTGAGATAGACATAATTCAAGGATATCTAGTATCGGTGAAATGATATTGGGCTGAAAAGACTTGTTGACTAAGAGCGATTTTACCAGACTTAAAGTTTCGATTTTGGGCACTGAAGTAAATAGGTTGCTTACATCAAAAGAAAGCATAGTTATGTCTGGATTGAGATTGACGAGTTGAAGTTTATCAACTAATTGGTATGAATTTGATACAGTAAAACGGGGTGTGAAGTTGATTAAATTTTTTAAGGTGTTGAGTATGAATTTTGATGAAATAGAAACTGGAGTGTTAATGAAACTGACGACAGGTCGTATAGGAATTCCAACTTTATGTATCTTGGGTAAACCGTACAACCTCGGAATAACACAATGTCTTTTCAGCCAACAAGTCTTTTCAGCCCAATGTCATTTCACCGATACTAGATATCCTTGAATTATGTCTATCTCAAGATTTCTTTCAATTCAACAACAAATTCTATAAACAACCAGATGGTTTAGCAATGGGCAGTTGCTTATCCCCATTCCTAGCTGATGTCTTTATGGATCATTTAGAGTCCAATCACATTATGAAAAATCGAGAAATTTTACATTGGTTTCGTTACGTAGATTACTGTTTGGTCTTCATCGCTGGACATCATGACTCAGCTCAACAACTACTTCTTAAAATTAACTTAATTCACCCTAATATCAAATTTACCATGGAACTAGAATCTTCTCAGGCCATTAATTTCCTTGATTTATCTATTACCAGACTTAACAACCAATTCAACTTTGGTATCTTTCGTAAACCCACCCAAACTGACCATGTAATTCATTTTTCTTCTAATCATCCTCTATCACACAAACTAGCAGCTTTTAGAAGCTTCATACACAGACTTTTCTCTATACCTATGTCAACAGATTCATTCAACAAAGTACTCAACATTATAAAACAAATAGGTGTCAACAATGGTTACGATCCCTCTATAATAGATAAACTCATCCGTAAAAGAGAATCTAAATTGCTTCAAAATTCTGCTTTCCATCAGTCATCTTCCTCTTCTGCTATTTACAGGTCACTACCATATCATAACCCACATCTATTTGAAAAGATTAAACGTATTGTATCTAACTCTTCTGAGAATATACATATTTCTTTCAAAGTTGGAAATACCCTTGGCCACTGTTTGACAAATACTAAGGATACAATACACTATATGAATCGTAGTGGTGTTTATAGACTGACTTGTTCTGATTGTGATGCCTCTTACATCGGCAGGACTTACAGATCACTCTCAACCAGATCTGCTGAACATTCTAAAAGAGACACTACATCAGCCTTTTCCCATCATTTAAAAGTTAATAATCATCATCTTAACATCCCTGATGGTGTTAAATTAATTCATAACATCCAAGACAGAAACAATCTACGCCTGGATTTGTACGAGGACCTTGAGATTTCCAGAGACATGAGGACCAGCCCCAATTGCGTTAATCGTCAAACAACTTTAAATCGTCCTTTTACTCCTATCCATCGACAACTATTCCCTTAATCCAACCCTAGTTTTCTCTCATTATTCCCCTCACCCCCTTCCCCTTTACTCCTATTCTCCATTTCCCCCTCCCCCTCTTTTTCCACTACCCCACTAGTTTATAACAATCTTCTCTTTCCGTACTAATCACCCATTAACACATATCTCAACTTGCAATTTCTTTTCAACTTCATTACTGCCTCCCCCACTATCCCATCACTAACACAGTTTTGATTCTTCTATTTTCCTATCCTTCATATTTTTCTCCACTCCTAGTCATTTCTGGTTTGACCTTGTGTCTCTGTCTCTTTTTCAGGTCCTCTATATCTCATCTGACCATTTCTTTCATAATTTATTTAAATGGCCCTTATTATTATTAATCCTTAAATCGGTCTGGTTTATTGTCTCTTTGGAATGTTCTTCACACTCACTTATCCTGTTGCCTGTTATGTTACTTACTCATTTTCTCTCATCTCCGCTTACAATAATTAAAAACACCATACATCCAATCACTCTGGTCTGTCATATATATCACTTTCCTTACTTAGTAACATTCTGTCACTTCTTTCTTTTTAGATTCTTAGACTTTACTTAACAATAGGATACTGCACACCTATATCCATTACGACCCATTCAGTCAAACTTCTTTCAGACTATAACATTTAAGTTTTATTGCATTCACTATTCTTCTTTTTTCATCTATCTTTTCATTTCCATTCATATCAGGCAACTTCCAATATCCATTTATCCCAATTTAAAATAAAATTTTTTCACATTTTTCATTTGTTTGATTTCAGTTGCAATCACATACGTTCATAAAGTTCTGCACTTAAATATATTTCATTTAGTTCAGTCTGTTCACTCCACTATCACCAATAGAAATCAATCTCATACTTTTCTATTTCATATACTCATTCAATTTAGATTCTTCTTTACATACTGACACCAACCCACAATTTGACCTATATTGGTAGCTCTCATTCTAATTATTTTATTCACTATTCTACATTGGTAGACTATCAAGATACATTACTTCCAATTCATTCAGTCCTTTCAAAACTACATAAAGATGAATTAGACTTTATGTCACATAGTTTAATTTTATTATATTATTACATACTTTTATTCATTTCACAATACTATATACAATCATATCCTTCACACATATATCTACCTCACTAACAGTAACCTTTAGTTATTTAATTTTGTTAACAACTATTTTCCAACTTTTAACAGACATAATTATTCATTACAATATAGGTCTGGACCCCGCGTATGAAAAAAAAACTTGATTAATAGCAAGCTGAAAATTTGTTAATAGCTTAAGGGTGTCTAGTCGGACTAACTTTGATATATGGAAACACTGGAACAGGGGAAGTTTTAATTGTGGAACAGGTTAAAAATTTGGAACGGTCAGACCACGAAAACGGCACATGTATTTTGTCCGACAGAACAGACTTAAACTCTTCGAACAGAGATTAAACCCTCATGCAAAAATCAGATTGCTATTTATCACCAAATGGGCGTTTTAATGAGTGGAACATGTAGAATATGTCAAGTGCCAGGAATGATGACAGGTGATAAATAGCAGTCTGATTTTTGCATGAGAGTTTAGTCTCTGTTCGGAGAGTTTAAGTCTGTTCTGTCGGACAAAATAAATGTGCCGTTTTCGTGGTGTGACCGTTCCAAATTTTTAACCTGTTCCATAATTAAAAGTGCCCCTGTTCCAGTGTTCCCATATATCAAAGTTTATCCGAGTAGGCACCCTTAAGCTATTAACAAATTTTCAGCTGGCTATTAATCAACTTTTTTTTCATACGCGGGATCCAGACCTAATAGTATAATAATAAATTTAACACAATAAATAGCCACCTTTTGTATATATGTTACAGTTCAAGTTGATTCTCAGTTAGAGTCGACTCCAACTAGTTGGAGTCAACTCCAACTGAAACGAGCAGTAAAAGTTGATTTTAAAAATTTAAATCAACTTGTACTAGTTGGAGTTGACTCTTCCTGGATCGATTCAGTAAATGTTGATTATACGAGAATCTCAAGTGCATTTTTGATGAGTGTGCGTTTCTTTGTCTTGACCGTTTTAACTACTTATTAGTAGAGTCTGTAACGTCGTCCCCGTTAGGTTAATTATTCTGATTCGATTTTTTGCACAAACTTACTCAAAGAAATATATCCTTATAACAAATACACAGGGTGTCACGCGGTACCGTGGTCGAAAAATTTTTTAACCAATTTTTGTTAAATTCACAAAAATAATTTTTGTCTACTTTATCTCATATTATGTAAGTAAAGGTTTTATTGTGTGAAAATTGTAAATATAGATAGCAGTACATGAAGGGCTTAAAGTGTGTCTGAAGTAACAATGTATTTTAAATGGCTTTTAATTTTTCGCACTGTTTTTTAGCACACTTTCATATAATTAAACATCCTTAACTTTCGCCTTCGGGAGGAAATCAGACTCGCCCTTGCAACGGCAACTGAAATGCTCACAAAACAGCGACCACGGAAGCAAAGATGGATGACAGAGGAAATATTGGATTTAATGGATAAAAGAAGAAAATTCAAACAGCACAAAGCAATGTACAAAGCATTAAATAGAACCATTAAACAAAAAATAAAAATTGCAAAAGAAAAATGGATAACAGAACAAAAGAAATCGAAAACTTATATAAAAAAACATGATGACTTCCATCTGTATAAGAAACTCAGAAATTCACAAGCACGACATATTCAAAAGGACTAAATAATCTAATCAACGCAGAAGGCAAAGTGATTTCAAGCCCTGAAGAACAAATAAACATGTGGGAAGACTAACGACGAAGGTCTTCCAATACTGAAGTCCGAACTGGAATATGCTCTACGTCAACTAAAAAACAACAAATCTGTAGAAAAAGATGAAAAACCAGCTGAGCTGTTAAAGTTAATCAACGAGAAAACTTAGACCTTCTTCTTGGACTATTTAATAATGTTTACAATACAGGGACTATCCCTAAAATATGGCTTGAATCAGTCTTCATACCACTACCTAAAAAGAAGAATGCCAAATTATGCCAGGACTTCCGCCTTATAAGTCTATTAAATAACATTCTAAAGCTTTTCTTGCGTATCATACAGAACAGAATATACAGTAGAGTCTCGGTTATCCGCCCTTCATTTATCCGCCGTTCCGTTTTATCCGCCGCTCCATTTAAGTAATAATTTTTTTTCAAATTTATATAACTTTGAAAATATTAAAGTATGAGTAAAAATTTTTTAAGGTGAGATAAAATAAGCCGAGCATTCCGAGCAACAAGAAGAAAGAGCTGTCGATATTATGCTGCTACAAGATGGCGAGTATTGGCAGCAACAAAACGAGATACATCAGCAAGGCAGATGAAAATCGCTAGTTTTTTTCGTTCATCCTAAATCATTCTATCTACAATGTCCAATGTCAGTCAAAATTAAACTGATTCTCTTCTTCTTCTTCTTGTGCCACTCCTATCGGAGATTGGAAATCATCAAGAGCTCAACTTGTGTTTCATTTAACGCTCCCTATTATCCGCCATTTTTGCTTATTCGCCCTTTCGTCGGCCTGTTTATGGCGGATAACCGAGATTCTACTGTATTATAAAAAATGTGATGTCACCGGTCAAGAACAATTTGGCTTCAGGAAAGGTATGGGGACACGAAAAGCAATATTCTGTCTTCAAACTCTGGCACAAAGATAAGCAAGCAGACTTTTTTATCTATTTCATAGATTTTGAAAAAGCGTTCGATAGGGTGACGCACAAGACCTTGATAGAAAGATTGAACAACATCGGAGTCGACAAAAGAGATTCTAAAATTAGAGAGGCTATTTATTGGAATCAGGCAGCAATCGTAAAGACCAATGGTAATACGTCAAGGCCAATTGAAATACAACGAGGTGTTAGACAGGGTTGTGTGCTATCACCCATACTTTTAACGTCTACTCTTAGGTAATATTTGCGAACTCTTTATCGCACTCTTCAGAAGGAATTAGGATAAACGGTCAGAGAGTAAATAACATCCGCTATGCAGATGACACAGTATTAATGACTGATTCGGACCATAGTCTGCAGATACTGGTGGATAGGGATACTGAGAGTTGTGAAAAAATGGGGATGAAGATCAATACTGCGAAAACCAAAGTTATAAAAATATCAAGGAACAAAAATTTACCTCTTCCAATAAATATGTGAAACACCAACAGCTTGAATACGTAAGCCAGTACAAATATCTTGGTTGCTGGTTCAACAATTAACTTGATTATAAACAAGAAGTCAAGAGTGAAAATACAGGTAGTCCGACAGGGGTTTATCAAAATGAAAAGCTTATTTTGTAACAGTAGCATTAATATCAGCCTTAGATGTCGTTTTCTGCATTACTATGTGTGGTCAATACTTTTGTATGGAACGGAGGCCTGGACACATCACAATACTGATGAACAAGTTGGACGCCTTTGAACTCTGGCTTTATAGAAGTGACTTGAAAATACCTTGGACAACCCACACCACCAACGAATATGTTCTGAGGAGAATAGATACAGGTAGGGAACTGCTAAAAATCATTAAAGTCAGAGAAGTGAGCTACCTGGGACACATAATGAGAAACGAAAAGTCAAACAAAAGTATCACAATTTGAACATAATTATTTCCAGTAACATTTAATTTCTAGGATGATGACTCATCTACGTTTTTTTAAATGAGAATAGGGGTCATGTGATAGCTCATTTGAAAGGTAATTCAATTTTCTATTCAGTAATATAAACATTAACATTATTATTTATACAGGGTGTCCAAAAAATATTTTTTTGAATTAAATTTTTTGACAAAAAGAAGAATGTGTGTAATTTATTTAACTCATAATACATTTTACTCCTATCAGAAAACCGGAAATAATGTGTATTTGACAAATAAAAATATTGTTTTTTGCTTAAATTCAGTATTAAAGCAGCCACCCACCTTCCTCTTGACAGTTTGAACATTTAATTTAAGCGAAAAGCAATGATTATTTTTCAAATAAACATTTTATGAGAGCAGTAAAATGTATTTTGAATTAAATAAATTACATACTTGCATTCTTCTTTTTATGTCAGTAAATTTAATCAAAAAAATAAAAAAATTTGGGCACCCTGTATAAAAAATTATGTTATTAGTTTTATTATTGAACAGAGAATTGAATTACCTTTCAAATGAGCTATCACAAGACCCCTATTCCCATTTAAAAAAATCATCGATGGCGTCATCACGCCCAGATGGGTGACGTCACTACTATGGTATATATGCCAAAAAGTCGTAATTTAAAAATAAAAATTGACCTGTTTCGGGATTGCTTTCTAAAATCGTCCATTCTCGAGAAAATGAATTTATTCCAACCTTTACGTGCTCACTGTATATTATGAAAGTCAGAAACTAAAAAAAATCAAAGATTAAAGCTACCTCTATAAGATCCTGAAGAAATTTTTGTCATTATTTCATTAATAAGATATTATTTCTAAAAAATCAATGGGAAAATCCCAATAGTTGGCTGTATACCATAGTTTAAAAAACCAATACAGAAGTAAAAACTTCGAGAGGTATTCTGGTATAAAATCGTTTATTTAAAACTATAAAATGTCATCGATTGCAGAACGTTTTCGTTCTAAACAGAACATCTTCAGTGCATCCTGCCGAGTATTTTGAAACTAGCACACTGTAAATAGTGTTAATAGTGTCTTAACCAGAGTTGGTCTGTGCCCATTGAATTGGCAAGTACCTAGCATCTTCGAGCAGGGAACCATGGCACCCTTTTAGCATGTGTTCCACTTTATCCACTAACATCGACTTGTAGTCATAACATTTTAACATATTACATTATGTAAACCATATATGATGATGTTAACACTATTTACAGTGTGCTAGTTTCAAAATACTCGGCAGTATGCACTGAAGATGTTCTGTTTAGAACGAAAACGTTCTGCAATCGATGACATTTTATAGTTTTAAATAAACGATTTTATACCAGAATACATCTCGAAGTTTTTACTTCTGTATTGGTTTTTTATATTATTTCTAATTATCAACAATGAGCGCTAAGCGCGTACTGAGGCGGCCGTCAATGTGAGTGCGAGTGAGATTCACCATTGGACGGCCCAAATCTCTTTAACACTCACCATTGACGGCCGCCTAATACGCACTTAGCGCTCATTGTTAATAATTAAAGATAAAGCTTAGTAATAAAATAGTGACAAAAATTTCTGCTGGATCTTGTACAGGGGGCTATAAACTTTGATTTGGTCACTTTCTGACTTTCCTAATAATGGATTCTAACCGAGTTATTAAGCCTTGAAAATGGCTATTTTTGCATTTTTCAAATTTTAAATCGCGTATAACTCGACAACAATCAATTTTAGAGAAAAATCACAAAATACCTTTTTTTGCTCAGAATAACTCAATGATCTAAAAAAAATTGTTCGAAGTGAAAAAATTATTTTTGTGAATTTGTCTAAAAAAAATTGTTTAAACAATTTATCGATCAAGGTACTGCCTGGCACCCAGTAGATTTGTTATAAGGACCTCTTTTTGAGTAAGTTTGTGCAAAAAATTCGAATCGGAGTAATTTCACTAACGGGGACGACGATACAGCCTAGACTAATTTGAACACATTCAGTAACATTAATTTAATTTCTAGAATCGGCTGTTTGTGTGAATCAGAATCAACTTTTACTAAATGGCATTGGGAAGAGTATACTTTTCCTAGTTGGAGTCTACTTTTACTGGTAAATGTTGAATATAAATCTTCATTTTATATTTATAATCAACTTTTACTGAAACCAGCCGTTAGAGTCGACTCCAACTAGTTGGAGTCAACTCCAACTGGATAATCAACTTGAACTGTAACATATGTTCTGTTTTCTCGCAATATTCTACCGTTTACCTTCAACCTGTTGCCTGCTTGCCTTGTTAGGCAACCAACATTTCATCACATAAAAATACTCTTAAATTCTGGTTTTCTCGGCTTGTTTAGCTTTGTTCTTCCACGCAAGTCTAATTATCTTTTATTATGTAGTGTATTTCCTTGTTTCAAAAAAACTCAACTTTCATCTCGTCATTTCACATCCGATGACGTCACAACTTAAACCACGTAATATATCTGCATTAAATTTAATGAATCTATAAGTTATTCTGGAATAGAGAGTTGCTAATTTAAACTTTACAATAGATTTTATTATTCAAATAATTTAAATTATTTTTGCAGACAAACCTTCGCATTTTATTAAAAAATCCAAAATCAAATGAAACTTTAACCAAAAATTGGCTTTATCTTGTCATGTCATGTCACCCTTGTCAAATTGTATATCCACTTCATAATTTCTCAGTTGGTCTGTGCCCATTGAATTGGCAAGTACCTAGCATCTTCGAGCAGGGAACCATGGCACCCTTTTAGCATGTGTTCCACTTTATCCATTAACATCGATTTGTAGTCATAACATTTTAACATATTACATTATGTAAACCATATATGATGATGTTAACACTATTTACAGTGTGCTAGTTTCAAAATACTCGGCAGCATGTAAGTATTCCCACATTTTTCATTTTAACAGTCACATTTTTAACCTTTTGCTTTAAACTAACGTGGAAATACTTCATTCTAGGCACTGAAGATGTTCTGTTTAGAACGAAAACGTTCTGCAATCGATGACATTTTATAGTTTTAAATAAACGATTTTATACCAGAATACATCTCGAAGTTTTTACTTCTGTATTGGTTTTTTAAAAAATACTTATTAGTTTTCTCAGGATTCGAAAAAAATGAATCCCCATTTGAATAGCATTTCAGCCGAAAATACGTACCCATCCTCTTAATAGTAATGGAGACATTTCCCCAGAAGGTTTCATGATTAACGCAATTTAAGCATTCTGGAATTTGACTACTAGGCCATTGATTATTAGTCTGGGCTGATTATTATCGGAGAATAGGCCATTTTTAGGAAAAGTTATTTACCAGCAATTTTATTGCTGAAATCAAACCTTAGGATTGTATATATTAATAATATAGGTATGCAAAGTCCGCAGATAGTGTGCTACTTTTTTATAAACAAAATGGCGCCCGAAAATCGTGTTTTTTTCAATTTTTGCTATATAACTCCAAAAATTTTAACTTTACACCAAAAACACTCAAATAAAAATTCACCGCAATTAAATTCTGCATAGAGATGGGTTTTTTTCGATTTACTTTGACGAAAACTTTCCCCGGAAAAAGCAGGTTTTTCCAACAAAATCTTTAATTTCCAACTAAACTTTTGGGTAAGTAATTGTTAATCAATAATTAAATAACTTGGTAATGTAAAAGCCCCTTTTGTATAGATTACAATTCCGGAAGTCGATTAAAATTGAATGAACAATTTAGCAACAATTGAATTGTTAATTAGAAATTTACAGTCGCTATAATAACGACAATAATTAAGATGCATAAGAATAATTATGATTTTTTCATAAAAATACACTATACCTATCTAATGTACTTTACATAAATAAAATTGGACTGTTTAAGCGGCCTCAGGAATATTTTAAAATTATAAAGAATTTCTTGGCTTATAAACAAATTGAATATCTCGGGAAATATTAAACTAAATTAAATTATAAAAACGGTATTCGAAAATCAGCGGCAGGATGCTTCTTTTAAAAGAAAAAACGTTTAATTATGATGAGTAGTTCCTGAGATACTACCGGTCAAAGTTGACCGGAATGTACGGCAAAGATATAAACAATAGGATCATAATTTTGAAACCATCACCTTTTTATTTTTGTTCTCGTTCTCCACACCAATTTTCATATCCTTAAAATACTCATAACGTATATTATTATAATAAAAACTATCGATAATACGTGTGAAAATTGCCAAAAATAGCAAAATTCCAATCAAAAATTAGGTTGGAGAAAATGTAAGCCTCAAAGTTCAAAATCGGTATACGTTAAAAAAAATGCATTTTCTCGGCTTCCCATTGAGCAATTTCCTTCATCCTTTTTTTGTTCCCAAGTAACTCGAGTAGAGCCATCGAACTAACGCGTTATTAAATGTCAGACTTGCTTTTGTTTTGTTATAATAAATTAATTTATTTATTATAACACAAAATTTTAATTTGTTTGAATAAAATTTTTTTAAATAATTATACAGCTTTCAAATGAGAATATTTATGTTTTTAACTTTAAAAGGTACACTTGTAGTAAGTTTATCTAAAAAAAAGCCTACAACTGGAAAAAATATGTTGTTTTCTGTTCTTATAAATAAATTAATCTATTATAACAAAACAAAAGCAAGTTTGACATTTAATAATGAGTTAGTTCGATGGCTCTACTCGAGTTATTAGGGAACAAAAAAAGAATGAAGGAAACTGCTCCATGGGAAGCCGAGAAAATGCATTTTTTTAACGTATACCGATTTTGAATTTTGAGGGTTACATTTTCTCCAACCTAATTTTTGATTGGAATTTTGCTATTTTTGGCAATTTTCACACGTATTATCGATAGATTTTATTATAATAATATATTTATGTTATGAGTATTTTAAAGATATGAAAATTGACGTGGAGAAAGAGGACAAAAATAAAAAGGTGACGGTTTAAAGATTATGATACTATTGTTTATATCTTTGCCGTAAATTCCGGTCAAGTTTCACCGATTGCATCTCAGGAACCACTCGTCGTAATTAAACGTTTTTTCTTTTAGAAGAAGCATCCTGCCGCTGTTATTCGAATACCGTTTTGACGATTTAATTTAGTTTAATATTGCCCGAGATATTCTATTTGTTTTTAAGCCAAAAAATTGTTTATAATTTTAAAATATTCCTGAGGCCGCTTAAATAGTCCAATTTCAATTCGATAAAGTACATTAGATAGGTATATTATCTTTTAATGAAAAATTCATAGTTGCTATTATGCATCATAATTATTGTCGTTATTATAGCGACCGTAAATTTTTAATTTACAATTCAATTGTTGCTAAACTGTTTATTCAATTTCCATCGGCTTCTGGAATTATAATCCATATGAAAAGGACTTTTACATTACCAAGTTATTTAATTATTGATTAACAATTACTTATCTAAAATTTTAGTTGAAAATTAAAGATTTTGTTGGAAAAACCCGCTTTTTCCGGGGAAAGTTTTCGTCGAAATGAAACGGGAAAAACAAGTTTCTATGAAGAATTTAATTGCGGTGAATTTTTATTTGAGTGTTTTTGGTGTAAAGTTAAAATCTTTGGAGTTATAGAGCAAGAATTGAAAAAAACACTATTTTCGGGCGCCATTTTGTTTATAAAAAAAGTAGCACACTATCTGCCGACTTTGCATACCTATATAGGGTGAGGCAGATAACTGGCCTATTAGAAATATTTAGAGAACTAAAGGCAACAGAATAATGAAAATTGGAATGCAGGGGTTTTTAAGGGTGATCTATTTAATGAAAATATTTTCATCAATTTGCCACTTCCGGTTATATCGGAAGTTGCTTAAAACTTCGTTTTTTAAATAGGACACCCTGTATATTTTTACATTTTTCGATTCTCCTCGATGTCTTCTTTCTTAAAATATGCGGTTTTGTAATTTTATACAGGGTAATTTAAAAGCTAATTACGTTTTTGATTAATTTCGTAGCAACTTTCACACCCTGTAGAATAGTAGTAGTTGGACATCAAAAACTCTATTTATGTTAAAATGATTTTTAATATAGTCTACTATTATTAAAAATTATTAATGTAGCAAAATATTAAATTTTAGTATACAGGGTTGGTCGAAACTCGGAATGAGGATTTTCTGAATTTTCTTAAATGGAACACCCTGTATTTTAGTATTGCAATGAAACGACATTTTATGGTACTTTTTTATTTCTTAAGCATTCCCTATATCTAAATGTTTTAATTTGTGCTTAATTGTTAATCGCGCCAAGAATGTTAACTACGTAGGTATTTTGATAGCTCAACCATTATTAGCAATTTTAAAGATCAGTCTAGATTAATATGAATTTATTTCCGAAAAATTATTTGTGATTGAATATTTTCACGGCCAACCTAATAAAATTTCACGTATTTTTTGTTGAAATTAATGTTTGGCTTGAACCACCAATAACTCACAAATTAAAGTAGTTAGGTATAGGGAATGCTTAAGAAATAAAAAAGTAGCATAAAATATCATTTCATTACAATAATAAAATATAGGGTGTTCCATTTAAGAAAACTCAGAAAATACTCTTTCCGAGTTTCGACCAACCCTGTATAGTACAATTCAAGATTGAACTATTCTAACAATTTTTAACAATAGTCGACTATATTAAAAATCATTTGAACATTAGTAAAGTTTTTGATGTCAAACTACTACAATTCTACAGGGTGTGAATGTTGCTAGGAAATTAAGAAAAAAACGTAATTACCTTTTATACTACCCTGTATAACATTACAAAGCCTCATATTTTAAGAAAGAAGACATCCAGGAGAATCCAAAAATGTAAAAATGTATAGGGTGTCCCATTTAAAAAACGAAGTTGTAAGCCATTTCCGGTATAACCGGAAGTAGCAAATCGATGAAAATATTTTCATTAAAGAGATCACTCTTCAAAACCCCTTCATTCCAATTTTCATGATTCTGTTTCCTTTAGTTCACGAGATATTGCTAATAGGACTTTTATCTGCCTCACCCTGTATTATTAATACATACAATAATAAGATTCGATTCCAATAATAAAATTGCTGGTAAATAACTTTTCCTTGTATTTTGCTAATTAGCCCAGAGTATATGTATTTTAGAAAGGAACTACAACGTTAACGGGATTTTATTGTTTTATATAGTAAATGGACCTCTAAATATGAAAAACCTGTGGAGTGCTACCATTTAAGGGGGTGCGTTTTTGAGAAAGGGGTGAATTAGTCCCTAGGCACAGGGCGAATTAGGATGAGTTCTATGAACTTTTGCTACAAACACATACACAGGAGAATTGTTCCAGGTTAAATTTATTATCGAAACATCACATTTTAAAGTCAAAAATATTTTTTTACAAAAATACATTCAAAAGAAAAGCAAGAATACACACAAAAGATAGCAATTTTGCTCTTTGGCCCATAATTTTTTCCACGGGGATATAGGTATATAGGCATTGCTTTACAGAAAAAAAAGTTCCATCCTTACTCTCTAAAATGACGTTTGGTAGAAGTCTCTACGATTTATAGTTTGCAAAATAGGATTTTTCAAATTTCGCCACTCACATCGATTTTGGCCCATTTTCCTTGTTACTTCTCAAACATTGTTCTGTAACTTTTTTCTACGTATCTTTAGGTAGATGCAATGTTACATTTAATAGGAAGAAAAGTCAATTATTTTAAAACGGTCTATTGTAAGTAAAAGACTGTGTGACTATTTTTAAGCAAGATGTGGTTGTTCAAAATTTTATACTTTTAATGATTTTTGATATATATTTTACGATTATTTTTAAATTTCTCATTATAACTTTTTTATTGTATAGATATGTAGGTATATAATAATATATTGTTTAATAAAAAAGAAAGCTTATTTTTTGTACTTTAAAATGGCGTATCTTAAAAAACTCTGGGACTATTTTTAAACAAGATATGCTTTTTCAAAATGTGACATATACACATGCAATAGGCTCCACTAAGTTGGAACCATAATAATATGGAAAACTTTTTTATTATTGACTTTGTGAAAAAAATTCTTTATAAAATGCTATCCATGGTCAAATACCTAAGATGCAATCATCAGATATATAATTTTATCAATATTGTACGAGGTAGGTTAAAAAATATGGATTTCGCTCAAGAGTAAAGTACCTTTATACTTCATATCGAAAAGTGTTATTAAGAAAAGTTATTTAGAATTAAAAATAATAAAAAAAAATTAAAATTTTTCTCAAATTACGGATACCATTGGATATCCTGCGAATATCTTTTTTAAAAATAGTCCTAGAATTTTTTGCAATACACCATTTTAAAGTAAAGAAAATACCCTTTTTTATTCCACGGTGTATATACCTAAATGTACAAGAAAAAAAGTCATAATGAGAAATTAAAAAAAATCATTAAAAATATCAAAAATCATTAAAAGTATGAAACCTTGAAAAAGCACAACTTGCTTAATAAGAGCCGTATAACCTTATACTGTAGACTTGTAGACCATTTTAAAGGTAAGTGACTTCTCTTTCTACTAAATGTACCATTGCATATACCTAGAAATGCGTAGAAAAAAGTTACAGAATAATGTTTACGAAATAATGGGGAAAATTGACCAAAAATGACTTGAGCGGCAAAGTTTGAAAAATCCTATTTCGGAAACTATAAATCTTATAGAATTTTACCAAACTACATTTTAAAAAGTAAGGATGGAGGTTATTTTTCGCTAAAGCAATGCCTATACCTATATCCCTGTGGAAAAAATTATGGGGCAAAAACAAAATTGCTTTCTTTCGTGTTTTTTTCTTGCTTTTCTTTTGAATATGGTTTTGTAAAAAAAATATTTTTTACGTTAAAATTTGATATTTCGATTGTATATTTAATCGGGAACAATTTTCCTGTAGACGTGTTTTTACTAAAAGTGCATAGAACTCACCTTAATTCACTTTGTGCCTAGGGACTAATTCACCACTTTCTCAAAAACGCACCCATTGGTAGTACTCCGTGGTTTTTTCTAATTTGGAGGTCCATTGACCATATGAGACAATAAAATTTCGTTAACGTTGAAGTTCCTTTTAGCTCTCTTATTTTAAACATAATCAATAGCCTATACTGGAATTTTATCTGGATCGACTGCTTTGCTATTTTGCTGCAAATTTTTTTTTTCAAAACGCCTTTAACCCCACAGACCCTCTAAACACAGGTATGAAAGGCTGCGTGTAGAAATGAGAGGAGAGAATTGAAAGAATTTTAAGTTGGATAAAGGACACTTAACTAGTACAAAGATTGACATAAATAAGTGGAAGAGTCCAAGGATTCTGAGGCATTATTGTAGGACTGAGAGTTCACGGGAGTATATGAATGATGACAAATCGGTCACCGAACCTCACAAAGATTACCTGAAAGAATGTAAGAAGGCAAAGAACAATGAGAAGTTTGTCTATTTTACAATACAACAAAAAATAATCTACTACCGAATCTACTTCCGTTGTGGTCTACAACTTTCATGTCATTTTGTTACATATCTGAACTAGCCGTTTATGTCTATATAACTGTGGAACTGGAAGGCGATAAAATTGTGCAATACTACCTTGCGGAATTTTCAAATGCAAAATATAAAGTAATCATCGTACTACAGCCAACCAGGGCAACTCTGCAATAATAATAAATATTGAAGACTACGGCACAAAAAAACAGTATCGTATAGTGCAAATCAGAAATCGCATCAGATCCAACAACGTATCTGAAGAAAATATCGAAAGCTAAAATACAAGCATCAAATATCATGAACGGAAAACAGTTTCAGCTCATGTCACGAGAAAAGTTATCAAGATGCCCAAAATTTCAAGGTTGCGACTCATAGAATTGGTCATCAGAATCTTAGGTCAAGAATGGGAGACATTTTCTCTAGCCTATATGTATAGGACGTTACTATAGAGCCTCCAGGGTTATTAGTTAGCGATGATGTCTTAATATTCACCAATATTCCAGTAAAAGTATTATTAGAAATTGTATGTAGAAAATATCTGACACCACAAAATATACTAAACCTGATGAGGCTTTGCTTGAATAACACCTATTCTGTCTACCAGGAGGTACAAACAAGTTGAAGGAGCACCGATGGGCTACCACTATCATCTGGAACAATATGCGGGATATTTAAACTATTGAACCTATTGAAACCTTTTTGCGGGATATTGAAAACATAGCAGAAAAAAACAGCAGAATATAAACCCAAAAATGTGAATTAGGTATGTTGTTAATATATTTATTATATGGATATATTATTGAGAAGAAAACAAAATAAATTTTTGCAAGATATAAAAATATGCTTTCCAAAATACATTTTATCATGGAATAGGAGAATTAACCAAAAACTTACACTCTTAGAGGTCTTTGTTGTAAAGAAGGACGACGCAAGCATATGATATACATTATACAAGAAACGAACCCATACTGACAGATAATTAAACGCTGATTCACACCATCATCCTGAATAGTTAAAACCTTAATCACAAGATCTGAAAAACTGACAGATGAGGACTTTTCCTCTTTTACGATCGACAAGACACATATAAATTCTGAAACAAAATCAGAGATCCGGTAGAAGAAGAAAAGCCAATTGAAAAACTACTCTACGTTATATAAATGTCACTACAGATGAAATTGGTAGAGTTCTAAACAACAAAAGAGGGACTATGTTTAACATTTACAGGCAAATGTCAGCCATATTACAGTCCGCAAAAACAAAAAATTGCATTAGAAAATCAATGAGTAGGTAAAAGATCTCTTTTGAGGACTGCGACAGATCGTATATCGGATGGACCAATCGAAAGATACTGCTTAGACGAGAAGAATATCGAAATGCCATAGAAAAGACGTCATCTCTAAACGAATGACGTTTCATGAAAATGACGTTTCATGCCATAGAAAAAGGACATAAAAATACTTACACTTAAATGAAACAACCATGTGATTCAATAAAATTGTGTTTTGACTAGGAAAGTTTTGGGGTAGTTCTGATTTCTTTCATTAGTATATGGATTTTGGGCTGCTGAATCCCAATATGAGGTTTGCGGACAAAATATCTTGCCGGAACATTGAAGAAATCGCGAAAAAACCGAAAAATTTCAGCTTTTTTCCGCTTTTTGGCTAAAATCTTGAAAACTGTTAACTTTTAGTAAATGGTCTGTTAACAGAAATTAAAGTACTTTAAATTATATACAAACATCACTATTTACTTCTTTTTTCAGACGAACCGTTCGGTCTAAAGTACAAGTTGAAAATTGCCAATTTTTAACGGTCTCGGCAAAACCCACTTTTTAAATTCCAAAATTTTATTTTTTATTAGAATGCTGTCATTTGATAAATTTCTCCTAGTTTTCTGTACAAATAATAATAGTCGAGGAAATGAAGCTGGAAAAATGGCAAAACCTCGCAATTTTTTCGTCCAGCATCGATTTGTACAAAAATTGGGATTAGGCTCATTTCACCCTCTTGTTCATTTTCTATATTGAGCCGTTGTACGCTTTTGGTTTTTTAAGGGTGAAAACAACCCCTAATTGTAAAAAATTATAAAATAACATTTTAAACTTTAATATTGTCAGCATTTGCTTCTTATTAGTTATATAATGATTGTTTTGTGCTTTAAGATATAATATCACAATATTTCAACCCTTAAAAACACCCTTGTTGGAGATATATATGAAAAGTTTACTTATCCTAAAAGAATAATTTCGGCTTGCATCCATTTACATAGAAATTTGGGGTTAGGATCATCTTACCCTGTACTTCATATTCTATATCATGCTCAAGGGCGTTGATTATTTTTAGGGGTGTGAACTACCCTTATTGTAAAAAATTATATAAAAACATTGTAAACCTTAATATAGGTAAAATTTGGTTTTGACTGGTTAAATAATGATTGTTTTATACTTTAGGATATAATATCATAATATTTCAACCCTTAAAAACCACCCTTAATAACATTGCAATTTTTATAAGTAGACAATATAATAGATCTATACAGAAAAAAGTAGAATTAAAGAATTACAAGAACATTTATTTACACAAAAATACGAATTTACAAATATATAAAATTACACATACAAATAGTTTTTTAGTCATCCAGTATACGAACCGGCTCTGTGGTATTATATAGGTACATTGAAAATGCTCTATAAGGGGACTATTCGAATTTTTCGAAAAAAAAAATTAGTTTTATAAACATAGCTCCTTCATTTTTGGCGATAAAAATTTTTTTCAATAATAGTTTTGTAGAATTTTTGAAGAGTAATAAGACTGTGTAAATTATATTCCGTAAGATCCCTTATTTTTTAATTGAGGTGGGTTTAAATGGCTCGAATAAGTGGATGTTTGCTCGTAAATAGATGTTTTAAACAGCTATATCTCGTGAACTGTTCACTGTAATGAAAATCTATGCACAAGGAAATTTGAGCTATTAAAAAATCTATAATTTAGTGATTCATTATTTTTTTCGTATCTCCAGTATTTTCGGAGATATTTTGAAGAAAATGATAAAAAATGCAAAATTGCAAAAAATCAATTCTTTTAAACTCCAATTTTTCTAAAATTAGACCTTTTAAGTAGGTAAAATTTCTTGAATGTATTGATAATATAAATATAAACGGAATAACAGAAAGGTGAAGACCAACTTTTAGTTACAAGGGTAGTTATGGGGTTGTTTTCACTGTTTTTTTCGTAGATAAAAACAGGTACCGATTTTTTTTTGATCATAAGTTGCTCAATTTTTATGCTAGAAACTTTTTATTATTCGTTTTGAAAGACCTTATTGTATACTTGAAAAAACATCATGTAAGTTTTCCTGGAAAATGCAAAGTTTACCCGTTATTTGGCTTTGATTATTTCAAATTATGCATTTGATAAAAAAAGCTAACCTTTAACATGCCGTATCTCGGTTTGTATTGGTCATAAAATTATTATAGAAAAACGGTTTCGTCTGTGCTACTAAAAGATACAATTTTGATATGAACATTTTTTTTTGATTAAATGCATATTTTTCGAGTTATTGTCAAAAACCCCTCTAAAAAAGTCGATTTTTCCGTCGAAAAACTGTTACTTTCAACCACGAATAACTCGAAAAATATAAGTTTTACGAAAAAAATGTAAAAAACGTTTTTTTCTTAAAATTAAATTTTACATCGATTTACATGGTTAAAATGTAATAAAAAATTCCCACCCCTGAGATGGGGTGGCAACTACCCCCAAGGTTTTAGCGTACAGCAGAATGATATAGAACATGATACTTGGACTATTTCCTAACTTGTGTGAAAATTTCAAGTAAATCCATGCTGGACGAAATAATTGCGAACCAAAATGCTTCATTTCCTCGACTATAAATGTTAGTTCATAGGTATGGTATGTCTCTTGTGACAGCTTCTATGGGTCTATTCCGTACTAAGAGGCCGGGAATGTCTCTGCTTTTCCCTTAGAGCCACAGAAGATTAGGCACAGATGGAATCACAGTTTCAGTTGGTGTGAACATTTCCTTCTGATCTGTTATCTTGATTTCTGGTAAACCTGAGGTTTTGTCCTTTAAAAATGAATTAATTGAACAGCTCCCCGACTTCCATAAAACTTAGGCGCGGGTTTCTTTTTTATCCGAGGAATGGATTGCTTAGAAGCTACTGCATGTTTTAATGAAATACGAGAAATGCCACATATGACGTGAAAAGTGTAGTATTCGTCGATTTTATATACGTTAAAATCAGCGTTATAGTAAACCTGCTGTGTAAAGCACGGCAGGTCAAATTGCTGCGGATCGTCTGCAAATGCTGACACTTCCAGGCGAACAGCTTCTGTATAGGATGAACAAAACCTTAAAGAGGAAACTACATCAACCTATTTTCTTGAGCCGTACTTTTTGTAGAGAAAACGGCCAACCCTGCAAGGAATGGTGGGACCAACTATCTGGGATTTACTGCCGCTACAGGATTTTGAGTAAGCGGGTTGCTTACCTGGAAGTGTCAGCAATCGCAGGAGATCCACAGAAAATTGACCAGCCGTGCTTTACACAACAGGTGTTCGAAAACGCTAATTTTAATCCTTTCTATGTCAGGTCTTAATTTGCATGTTGGTCCCTCAATCCCAAAGGTTTTTTCATGCTTAGAGTCTGATTGCCTTATATATACGTCGCATATAAATAAACAATTAAATGACCAAAACATGTTTTTTATTGAGTTTTTTTTAACCAATTTAAACGTTTTCTTTTCAAAAGTACTCATGAGAGAGCAAAACAAACTTGAAAAAATGTAACTTACTTAAAAAAAAAATAATGGCCGACTCCGCATCTTGCACACATGTATCTCGATTCGCTTCTATTTTTTCTGGTCTTTTCTCTGGCTACAAACGCTTCACCTTCTAGCAGCTACCTATAAGCGTTGCCACCAATGCCACAATATTGCATATATCTAAAATATATACGGCAATGGGTCCGCATGACCTGTCTTAAATGCCAACATTTTGAGGCTTTGGGAACAATAATCTAACATTTTCGGACATATTTCTACGGCATTGGACACCAATGAGTCTAAAATTTTATAAGCAATGCATATTTTAAGCTTTGGTAAATTGAGACCTTGAACGTAGGTATATATACGGTGGCTGGGAATACAGACCCACTTTTTCAAAAACATATGTATGCAGCGTTGGGACAGAAAGGGTTAACGTACATACAATCGACGGATACCACACTTTTTACGTCATGGGTGGCATTTCTTGTATTGCACCAAAACACGCAATAGCTTCTAACCAATCCATTTCTCGGCTAAAAACTAAACCCGCACCTGAGGTTTATGGAGGTCAGAGAGCTGTTCAATCTATGCCTGATCTTCTGTGAAAACTAGGAGAAATTTATAAAATGACAGCATTCTAATAAAAAATAAAGTTTTGGAATGTAAAAAATGGGTTTTGCCGAGATCGTTAAAAATTGGCAATTTTCAACTTGCACTTTAGACCGAACGGTTCGTCCGAAGAAAAAAGTAAATAGTGATACATATTTGTACATAGTTTTAAGTACTTTAATTTCTATTAACAGACCATTTACTAAAAGTTATTAGTTTTCGAGATTTGAGCGAGAAAGTGCAAAAAAGCTGAAATTTTTCGATTTTCTCCCGATTTTTTCAATGTTCCGGCAAGAAATTTTGTCCGCAAACCTCATATTCCGATTCAGCAGCCCAAAATCCATATATAATGAAAGAAATCAGAACTACCCCAAAACTTTCCCACTAGGGAGCTCGTAGAGTACAAATTGACTGAATCAATGTTAGTTATTATTGAAAATAAAACCAAACGTGTTAGGAGGAAAGCAATAGAAATCCCTGTATATATCAAATTTATATTAGTATTCTTTGAAGTTAATTAAGATTATACTACAAATATATAATGGCCCTAAAGCTTTGTTAGCAAGGACTCTCTTATTATCTTTCACAAATTGGTTTCCTTTTGTATTAAAAATAATAAAAAATATGTATTGACTTTTATAAAGTTCGTGACAAATTGACAGCCCCTTTTCAATAAAAGGTTTTATTTTTAGAAAATTTTATTCTTTTAACGCAATATTTTTAAAATCCACATTCAATGAGATTAAATTCATTCAAGAGACACAAAGATATTGAACACGTCATTCGAGTAATCGAGAAAATGGGTCAATAGGGTCTGTGAGGCGTTGTTCAAAATTTAACAGAAAATAATTAAGTTATTGCATGTCTAGAGGTAATAACTCGAGTCGCCTAAAACCATAACACGATTGTGAGTTAATAAATTTTGATAAAAACGAGCTTTATACAGAACCATTGACATTTATGGATCTCTAATAAAGACGGAAACCTATCTCGAGAAATTCAGTGGATTTTCCAAAGATATCAGAACACACGAATATCTCGACTTTGTTGGCGAAGAAAAAATTTACTTTCTACATTGTAAAAATTCAATATAATTTTCTGTGGGAATAATATTTATCAGGAATGCAGATAATAAGATAAAATGATAAAAATGCAGAAAAATATGACAAAAATGCAGAAAATTAAAAACAAATCTTATCATGATTTTAATTTTCCTGCCGGACAATTAATATACCTACAGTGCTCAACAATTAATAAGGATCAAAGTAATGGTCGGAGAGCCCAAGCGGGGATTTTTGCAGTTACTCGAGCGCGTCAGATTAATATATCGCCGCTTCGCAAGCACGTAGGATTAAGTCAAAATTTGACGAAATTGAATTATTAATGCAGATCTACTAAAAATAAAAGTATCTATCGCGTGAATAAAGACATATGACGTTAATAATAATAGTCGCTAAGAGATGACACCAAGTGTCTTTATTTTTTTTTTTATTTAAATTTAAGGCGCATCAACCTATATGGTTATTAGCGCCGCTGGGTATTACAAAGTTTATGTTTACAGTTGTTGATACATAGATAGATACATAAATTAAAATTAATACGTATACATAAATCTTCACATACATTGATTTTTACAGTGTTGATGTTTATATTTGGTTGTAGATCCCTATTGATTTCAAAAAACTTAAAACAGACGAAAAGTCATAGTCCTCTTCTAAACACTCACGTATCGTTATCGGTAGTTTACACTTTTTCCGGTTGTTTGCATATGCCGGGCATTCAAGGAATATATGTTTTACACTTAAGCTCAGTGGCGTAGCCAGGGAAGGGGCCCAAGGTGGCCGCCCGCCCCCCCCGAAATTTATAAAATTTTAAACATTGTAGAAATCATAAAAAACTAAGTTTTACGGGTATTGACTTACGGTTTAGTTGTATTAAATCTTGTACGTAAAACAACGTGCTTCACGTCGAACTATAAATAGTTAATATCGTTCTTTTTAGTTGTTCTAGTAATATTTTTTCTTCATTGTAATTTATTGAAGTTGTAACAATTTTTAATAATACTAGACAGCTTGTCAGTAATATTACTCATTACCTCACTTTAAAGTTCAAAAGATTCCAGCTTTTTTTAATTTTCCAGATCATTTTCAACACTGAAAAGACTGAAGACCTATTTAAGAAATTCAATAGGTGAAGAAAGGCTCACTTCCCTTGCACTCTTATCCATACATCGAGATTTGCAAGTGAAGACAGAAGAAATCATCTGCCAATACACAAGAACTCCAAGAAGGTTGCAGTTCCATTAGTAGGGCACATCTTCATATGTATTACCAATTCAGGATTGTATTGAAAGTAAACTTGCTAATTTTGTGCACATAATAAATGTTATGAACGGATAAAAAATTGTATTGAGTTTTGAAACCTTTCTATGAACATTACTTGTAATATTTATGGGTTTGATCTGTTAAAATATGAGTATTTTTCAATAAGAATGTGGTAGAGTATACAGTATGACAGAGCATCAATCAAATTATGACTCAAGGATCATTAACATACAACTTTAGATCTTTCCTAAAGTTTTAATCAACAAAATAAAATGTCGTTGATTTTTCCTTTTCGAGAGGAATTGAAAACTATAATAAAGTTATTTGTAACCTAAGATTTTGATGCTTAAATGAGTCCCAAACGCCTATTTCAAGGTCTAATTTTCAAAAATTTTCCGGGGGTTGACCCCCGGACCCCCCTTTTGCCGGGGAGGTATTCCATACCCCCAGACCCCCCGGTAGGCCCCCCAAAGCCAATTCCTGGCTACGCCACTGCTTAAGCTGTTACCGCATTTACCGCACATTGGATTTACACTTCCAGTAATATGGTATTCATGTGTTAGGCGTGTATGTCCTAATCTCAGTCTGTTTAATATAGTCTGCTCTTTGCTGTTGGTACACTTACTCTTCCATCTTGTAACTGTTGTTTTTATGTCCCGCAACTTTTGTTGAGACTGGTTCCAGGTCTGAAGCCACCGTTCACTTAGTGTGGAATTTATCCAGTGATGAAAATCTTTCTTGTATGTGGTGTCTGTTAATTCTTCGTTGTTAACTGAAGATTTGGCTACAGCATCTACTCTTTCATTACCATGTATACCTATATGCGACGGAATCCACATAAACTTTAATATGGCATTCTTTTGCTGAAGTTGGTATAAAGTATAAATGGTTCTTTATCAATCGCAACAAAGGATGGGTTGGGTAAATGGTGCCTAAGCTGCTAATAGAAGTTAAAGAATCTGTTATTATTAGGCATCTGTTTATGTTAACATTTATGGTATATTCTAATGCTTTGTAGATTGCGAATTGTTCTCCTGTGTATACTGTGCTAAAATTCGAGATTTTGTATGAAGCAGTATAGTCATTGTGTACAAAAGCACATCCAACTCCTTTTTCTGATTTGGATGCATCAGTATATTGTATTTGGTGTATGGTGTATGGTGTATTTACTCACAACGGTACTGTGTAGAACGTTTTTAAAATCGCTCGTAGTTATTTGCTATTTTTGCAAGGAAATAGTTATTTTTGTGTTGTTTAATTGGCATCTATTTAATCGTCTAATTACAGTGGTAATATTAGTGAAAATTTTAAATCTGTGCAACATAAATTAAGCGAGCAATTAGAAGATATTTGGAAGCTGTTCTGCTGAATAAAGAGGTTAGCCAATAATTGTTTATCGTTACCAAGGTCAAACAGCTTTAAATAAATATGAGTGATTGCCAGAACTGCCGATTAGCTTTAGGGTCAGCGCAAACAACAATATGTGATGGATGTCGATCTACTGTACATTTAAAGTGTGTTGGAATGCAGTCCGCCGAAGACGTTAGAATGACTAGAAATAAATCACGAAGCGTTAAGATTCTTTGTAATAATTGTTCAGGAAATATTGGTAATCTTGATCAATTAAAATCTTTTTTTGAGGGCTTTAAAAATGAGTTTGAAACTAAAATGTCAGAATTAAATAAAAAGTTTGATGATCTAAGCACACAAATTACAAACCAAAAGATGTCACCACAAACTTTTGAAGAAGTTGTTTCGGAGGCGACCGAGAGGATGATGCGAGCTCAGAATATAATTATTGTTGGTGCTCCAGAAAGTACAGGCACTATCGATCAACGTAAAAAGCATGATGAAGAATTAGCATCCGATATTTTGGGGGTAGTGTGTGGGAATTCAACCCCACATATTCCTGTTAGAATAACCAGAATTGGCAAACCTTCACCCAATAGGCCAAAATTAATGAAACTTTCATTTAACAATCCATCAATTGCAAAAGATATTCTTAAACGCAAGAACTCATTAACGGGAACCCGTTTTGATAAATTTATTATTAGAGATGATAAAACACCTAAGCAAATGCAGTATTTGGATCAGTTGAGAAAGGAGCTAAATGATCGAAAGGCTAAAGGCGAGACTGATATTATTATAAAGTTCATTAAAGAACCCCCTCTATTGTACCATCAAAAAACTGAAACAGTCAAATTTTCTTAATTTCTCTATATCTTATACTAATACTGATTCTTTAATGGCAAAACTCAATGAATTTGTTCCTTATATGGATTTAGAGAAACCTACTATTATGCTTAGAATCCTGGCTCAAACCACATATACCTAATTCTATCATAGATGTACAAAGTTATACTATATTCCGCAACGACCGGCTTTCGACTGGAGGTGGAGTATGCATTTATGTGTTAGATTCTGTTTTTCTCAATTTATAGTAACTATTTTAACGTCCAATATTCCTGGCTTCGAGGCAATATGTCTTCTCTTTCATAATAAACACTTATCTTTTACGATTTGCTGTGTTTACAGACCGCCTGATACTGCTTATAATAATTATGTTCAACTTATTAATTTTTTATCCGGTCTAGCTTCAACTTACAAAAACCTAATTATTGCCGGTGACTTCAATCATAGAGATTTAAAATGGCCACATCCTGTACCTCAAAATGCTTCATCTAGACTTCTTCTTGATTTTGTACAAGATTCACATCTCCAACAAATCGTTACTGAACCAACTCGTTTCCGTTCTGGGCAGCAACCCTCCATCTTGGATTTAATTATTACTTCTGATAATGATTTAATAAACAATCTAGAATACTATCCCCCTTTTGCTAAATCCGATCATGTAATTCTTCAATTCCAAATGCAGTTAATTCTTGTTACTGATACAAAAAAACTATACTCATCAAGATATTTCATTGATTATAGAGGTATTAATCATGTCGTTACCAAATGTACAGGAAAACTGGAATATTTTTCATGAGCAATGTAGCAACATCATAAAAAAGAATACAAGCTCAAGACTTATAACTACATTTCCTTCTAAACCCTGGATTAATTGGGATATTCAAAGATTGATTAAGAGAAAGAAAGCTCTTTGGCAAAAGTGTCAAAGATCACGTTTGGAGAATAATTTTGTTACGCATAGGAATGTTGCCAATCTATTGAAAACAAAAATTTGCAATGCTAGGAGAAACTATGAAAAAATATTATAGACAGCAATAATCCAAAGAAGTTTTATAAGTATATTAGAACTTCCATAAACACAAAAGTTTCTGTTCCTCAATTAAAAACAGATTCAGGTGATATTACAAATGATGATTTGAAAGTGGCTACAACTTTTGCTAGGAGCTTTTACGGATCTTTTACTTTGGAACCTGATGGCCCGCTCCCAGACTTACATTATGAACCCGTAAATCATAGTTCTATTACCTCAGTAGAATTTTCTCCTGATGATATTTTTAAAAAACTTAAAGAACTTGACACCAACAAATCTCCAGGACCAGATAATCTTTCTCCTACTTTCCTGAAATCATGTGCCAATGCTCTGAAATATCCACTCCATTTGCTTATGGAACAATCATTCCACTCTGCTACTCTGCCACTTATTTGGAAAGAAGCACGGGTGAAACCAATTTTTAAGAAAGGAGATAAACTCGACCCCAAAAATTATAGGCCTGGTAGTCTCACTCCAGTTATATCCAAAGTTATGGAATCAATTATTGTGGATAATTTACACATATTTTTAAACCAGCACCAAATAATCCCGAACGAACAACATGGCTTTACCAGTGGAAGATCGGTTGTTACCAACTTGTTGTGTTGCCTAAATGACTGGACTCCCGAAGTAGATATGGGACAGGATATTGATATTATCTACTTACATTTTACCAAGGCTTTCGATAAAGTTCCAAGGGAAAGGCTTTTGAAAAAATTAAACAGAATTGGAATTCGCGGGCAACTGTTAAACTGGATTTCAGCCTTCTTAAGTGAAAGAAAATTTTCAGTAAGAATACAGTCTTCAAGTAGCCCCCTATATGACGTAATAAGTGGAGTCCCCCAAGGATCTGTTTTAGGGCCACTACTGTTTAATATATTTACATCGGAGCTAAAATACATCATTTCATCAAAGTTTTCGGTTTATGCGGATGACACAAAGCTGTACAACAATCCTAAAATAAATTCTCAGTGTTTGCAAAAAGACTTGGACACCATTTCTCGATGGTGTACTGACTGGTTGCTACCGCTTAATATAGAAAAATGTGTCGTTCTTCATCTTGGCAAGAATAACCCTAGGTTAAATTATTTTATTAACGGCACCGTTTTAAAAAAGACCGATTGTCACTCTGATCTCGGCGTGTTAATAGACTCACAATTGTCCTGGACTCCTCAAACGTTGCAACAGTGTAATAAAGCCAATCGCATGGTATACCTTATTAGTAAAGTTTTTTCGTCCTGTGACAGTCGAACCTTAGCAAAATTGTATAAAACTTATGTGAGACCTATATTAGAATCTGCTAATTCAGTGTGGTGCCCGGTTCTTCAGCGTGACGTAAATATGCTGGAAAATGTACAGCGACGAGTAACACGGATCCCGTATTCATTGGTGCGTCCTTCATATGAAGATCGTTTAAGGATCATGGATTTAGTTCCATTATCCACCCGCAGACTTAGAGGCGACTTAATTACAACATTCAAATCATTTCATTACGAAACTTTTTCACTAAGAAATTTCTTTACAATAAATACAGATGAGCGGTTAAGAGGCCATCCCAGAAAGCTAAGAAGAGAACTCTGCAGAACCGACATCAGGTTAAACTTTTTATCAAATAGGGTTGTTCATGCTTGGAATTCATTACCGGCTTATGTCGCTATGGCTCCTAGTACAAATAGTTTTAAGAATAGACTCGATAATAATTAATTGTATTTTTAATTTAATTTTATGTAATTCAGCTTAAGTGTAAAACAGCTAAGTACCAAAATTTGTTTAGCTTTTAGAGTATAATAGGATTCTAATCCTCTACTCTTATTGAATATTAATAGTAAATAATAATAATAATAATAATAATAATAATAATAAGTCTAGAGAACGCGATAGTCTAGAGAACGAAATGGCTCGTGCCGTACAAGAGTTTAATGGAACAAATCCACTTAGCAGACCACCGCTACCACGAATAAACTCTTGTAAGAAACTAGGTGCCCTGTTACAAATTGTGAATACTGAAGTCCTACCCAATTATGTCGTAGAAGCCCACACATTGGAATATCTGCATATGCTAATCTACTGTGCAGCTACAGCAATTGCCAATGTAATGGGCGTTAAGATCAGAACACGACGGGGTACTAATAACGGAAGGACTGGTAACAGAATTGCACCCTGGGAAAAAAGACTTCTCGGAAAAATTGAATTACTGCGTAGGGATATTGGTCAAGTCACAGAATATATAAGAGGTGTTACAAGTAGAAAAGTCATTAAAAGAGCTGAAGAAATAATGCGGAGCACTGCAAGACACTCGAGATACGATCCAGAAAATAACACAGCCCAACAGTGTCTGGATACATTAAAACAAAAACTCTCCGTCTATTCAGGACGATTAAGAAGGTATAAAGTTAGTAACAACCGAAAATGTGACAATGCACTTTTTGAGAACTCTGAGAAGGCGTTCTACCGAAAACTCAATTCCACCGTAGAAAGTGTCGACAGGTCTTACCAAAGCCAAGAAGAAATTCATGAGTTTTGGGGAAATCAACTTTCCACACCAGCTGCTTTTAACAACAATGCTGGCTGGATAGAAGATACGACGCGCAACTGTCACCACTACGTCACTGCTAACTACGAACCATTCACGACTGAAGAAGTCTCAAATGTCATCAAAGAGCTTCATAACTGGAAATCTCCTGGACCAGACGGAGTTCAGAACTTCTGGCTTAAAAAGTTTTGGAGTATTCATGAGTGCTTATCAACATTAATTAATCATGTTATTTCTAATTCGCAGGAATTACCATCATTTCTAACTCAGGGAACTACTTATTTAATACCCAAGGATCAAAATAACACCCAAGATCCATCCAAGTACCGCCCAATTACTTGTCTTCCAACTTTGTATAAATTGGTCACATCCTGTGTAACCCGGCGTATCTACCAACACTGTGCTCTAAACAATATCATAGAACCTCAACAGAAAGGATGCGCTAAGGGTTCCATGGGTTGCAAAGAACAGCTTATCATCGACTCAGTCATTTCTAACCAGGCATTCGCTAAAAAAAGGAACCTTTTTACTGCATTTATTGACTATAAAAAGGCCTTTGATTCAGTACCGCATGAATGGCTAATAGATATATTAAAAATATACAAAGCAGATGATAACATAGTGACCTTTTTAAGGCATATAATGAGAGATTGGAAGACTAAAATTTACCTCCAAATACCTGGTGAAAACAATATCCAAACCGAAAATATCGCAATCAACCGGGGCCTATTTCAAGGAGACTCGTTGAGTCCATTGTGGTTCTGTTTAGCTTTGAACCCCCTTTCCCAGCTATTAAACTCCACTGACTCAGGTTTTAGCATTAAAAGCAATAATACTGTGGTAGCGAAGCTCAATCATCTGTTGTATATGGATGATTTGAAATTAATGGCTTCCACTCGAGAACACGTAGAAGAGATGCTAAAAATTGTAGAAACATTTTCTAATGATATTAGCATGCAGTTCGGTCTAGACAAGTGCCGTGTTTTGAATATAGTCAGAGGAAAGGTACAGCCCGGTGGATTCGATATGCAAAATGGCCAGAACATGGAGGCCATGGGCGACAACGATATGTACAAATATCTTGGAGTAAAGCAGGCGCGGAAAATTGACCATAAGCAAATGAAAACTGAGATAACTACTGAGTTTATAAGAAGGGTAAAACAGCTGCTTCGTTCACAGCTTAACAGTAAAAATTTGTTTAAGGCACTAAACACCTACGCTTGTTCCGCGCTTAGCTATTCATTTGGTATTGTTAAGTGGACAAAAACGGATATAGAAAATCTTCAGCGAAAAGTACGAACACACCTCACAAAAGCACAAAAACACCACCCTAAAAGTGCAGTAGAACGAACGACATTACCCCGGTATTTAGGAGGAAGAGGACTTATGGATATAGGTGAGCAATTAGATAAACTAATTGCTAATTTAAGAACTTATTTTCAGATGCAGGCTGAGACATCTACTCTACATCGCGCTATCTGCGCAGTAGATGACACAACACCGATCAAACTGAGGGAAGCAGAACTGCGCATAAACCACCTTACTAAGGACGAAAAAGTGCGCGCCTGGATGGGTAAACCTTTGCACGGGCGACATCCCAATGAGGTCAGCCAAGATTATGTCGACAATATAGCGTCGAACTACTGGTTGACATCAGGAAAGATGTTCCCTGAAACGGAGGGTTCATTACTGGCCATTCAGGATCAGGTTATACCAACCAGAAACTACCTGAAATATATCATCAAAGACCCTCAGGTTCAAAACGACAGATGCCGATATGGATGTCAAGCCCAAGAAACCATCCAACATCTTACAGGGGGCTGCCAGGCATTTGCTGCAACTGAATACAAGGAACGGCATGACGCAGTGGGAAAAATCCTTCATCAAGAAATAGCTATCAAGCTGGGACTTCTCCAAACGGACCATCTCCCGTATTATCAATACGTCCCTGAGAGTATGCTTGAGGATGGCAACTACAAGCTATACTGGGACCGCACTGTGCTCACAGATCAAACAGTGGCACATAATAGACCAGATCTCGTACTAGTTAATAAATTAACAAGACAAACAACACTAATTGATGTGGCGATACCTAACAACAATAATCTACGTAGTAAATTCACTGAAAAGATCGCCAAGTACAGAGATCTGGAAATTCACATACGAAGGCAATGGAGAATGCAAAGTACCCAGACGATACCTATTGTTATATCTACTACTGGAGTCATTCCGAAGAACCTCCTCGAAAGCATAAAAAGGCTGGGTCTAAATGAACATCTTTACAAGACCATGCAGAAAGCTGTACTACTCGCAACGGCCAGATGTGTACGAAAATTTTTGGGAGATACACCTGCATACCAAGTCACCTAGGGCTCGATAACACGGAAAGAGTCCCACCAGAGCTCAATCCTTTTGATACCGTAGGTATCTGGGATGAGTCAATTTTCCCCTTACAGGGAGTGTGAGCCGTATGGCTAAATCTGGGATAATAATAATAATAATATAAATATAGTGACCTTTTTAGCGATGATAATATAGTGACCTTTTTAGAGCATATAATGACGGAGGGGAAGACTAGAATTCACCTTCAAATACCTGGTGAAAATAACATCGAAACTGAAAATATCGCAATCAGCCGGGGCCTGTTTCAAGGAGATTCGTTGAGTCCACTGTGGTTCTGTTAAGCTGTGAACCCACTATCTCAGCTATTGAACTCTACAGACGCAGGTTTTAGCATCAAAAATAACAACAATGTGGTGGCGAAGCTTAATCATTTATTGTATATGGATGATTTGAAATTAATGGCTTCCACTCGAAACCAACTCGATGAGATGCTAAAAACTGTAGAAACTTTTTCTAATGATATTAGCATGCACTTCGGACTAGACAAGTGCCGTATTTTAAATATAGTCAAAGGAAAAGTACAGCCCGGAGGATTCGATATGCAAAATGGCCAGAACATCGAGGCCATGGGTGAAAAAGATATGTATAAATATCTTGGAGTAAAGCAAGCGCGGAGAATTGACCATAAACAAATGAAAACAGAGATAACTATTGAGTTTATACGAAGGGTAAAACAGCTGCTTCGCTCACACCCTAATAGTAGAAATTTGTTTCAGGCACTAAACACCTACGCATGTTCCGCGCTTAGCTATTCATTTGGCATTGTTAAGTGGACAAAAACGGACATAGCAAATCTTCAGCGAAAAGTAAGAACGCACCTCACAAAGGCACAAAAACACCATCCAAAAAGTGCAGTAGAAAGAACGACATTACCGCGGAATTTAGGAGGAAGAGGACTTATGGATATAGGTGAGCAATTAGACAAACAGATTGCTAATTTAAGATCTTATTTTCAGATGCAGGCTGAAACATCTACTCTACATCGCGCTATCTGCGCAGTAGATGACACAACACCGATAAAACTGAGGGAAGCAGAACTGCGCATAAACCACCTTACTAAGGACGAAAAAGTGCGCGCCTGGATGGGTAAACCTCTGTACGGGCGACATCCCAATGAGGTCAGCCAAGATTATGTCGACAATATAGCGTCGAACTACTGGTTGACATCAGGAAAGATGTTCTCTGAAACGGAGGGTTCATTACTGGCCATTCAGGATCAGGTTATACCAACCAGAAATTACCCGAAATATATCATCAAAGACCCTCATGTTCAAAACGACAGATGCCGATATGGATGTTAAGCCCAAAAAACCATCCAACATCTTACAGGGGGCTGCCAGGCATTTGCTGCAACTGAGTACAAGGAACGGCATGACGCAGTGGGAAAAATCCTTCATCGGGAGATAGCTATCAAGCTGGGGCTTCTTCAAACCGACCATCTCCCATATTATCAATACGTCCCTGAGAGTATGCTTGAGGATGGCAACTACAAGCTATACTGGGACCGCACTGTTCTCACAGACCAAACAGTGGCGCATAATAGACCAGATCTCGTATTAGTCAATAAATTAACGAGACAAACAACCCTCATTGATGTGGCGATTCCTAACAACAATAATCTACGTACTAAATTTACTGAAAAGATCGCCAAGTACAATGCCAGAGACAATGGAGAATGCAAAGTACCCAGACGATACCGATTATTATGTCTACTACTGGAGTCATTCCGAAGACCCTCCTCGAAAGCATAAAAAAGCTGGGTCTTAATGAACATCTTTATAAGACCATGTAGAAAGCAGTACTACTCGCAACGGCCAGATGTGTACGAAAATTTTTGGGAGATACACCTGCATACCAAGTCAACTAGGGCTCGATAACACGGAAAGAGCCCCACCAGAGCTCAATCCTTTTGATACCGTAGGTATCTGGGATGAGTCAATTTTCCCCTTAGAGGGAGTGTGAGCCGTATGGCTAAATCTGGATATAAATACACAATTAAATGACCAAAACAAGTTTCTTATTGAGTTTTTTCAACAAATTTAAACGTTTTCTTTCCAAAAGTACTCATGAGAGAGCAAAACAAGCTTGAAAAAATATAACATACTTAAAAAAATAATGTAATGTAAATTAACATAAAAGTGGTACTCCTTAAAACATGACACTACGCAAAGGCCGACTCCACATCTTGCACACATGTATCTCGATTCGCTTCTATTTTTTTCTGGTCTTTTCTGTGGCTACAAACGCTTCACCTTCTAGCAGCTACCTATAAGCGTTGTCCCCAGTGCTACAATATAGCATATATCTAAAATATGTGAAAAAATATATACGGCAATGGGTCCGCATGACCTGTCTTAGGTGCCAACATTTTGAGGCTTTGGGAACAATAATCTAACATTTTCGGACATATTTCTACGGCATTGGACACCAATGAGCCTAAAATTTTATAAGCAATGCTTATTTTAGGCTTTGGTAAATTGAGACCTTGAACGTAGGTATATATACGGTGGCTGGGAATACAGACCCACTTTTTCAAAAACATATATATGCGGCGTTGGGACAGAAAGGGTTAACGTACATACAATCGACGGATACCACACTTTTTCGTCATGGATGCCATTTCTTGTATTGCACCAAAACATGCAATAGCTTCTAACCAATCCATTCCTCGGCTAAAAACTAAACCCGCACCTGAGGTTTATGGAAGTCAGAGAGCTGTTCAATACGAGTATGTGCCTGATCTTGTTGTTGTTTATTTGGGTTTATATGACTGCGGACACTAAATCCATTCGCCAATTTTACTATTTTTTATTTTATTAGTCATTTTTTCGTATCTTATCCTAAAACTAATACTAATATAACAAACAATTCTACTAATAAATAATTATTTTTGTATTTTTTTTTAATAATTTTTTATATATATATATTTTTATTAATTTTTTTCCAAATGATGTTCTCAGAGTTCCACAGCAAAAACTGCAACATTCTTCTTTAGTCCTCTACTTCATTCGAAAGCTATTTTACTATGGACTGTCCAAGTTCGTCATTCATTTTTATCTACATATTTTTTTTTATATTTTTTTTAATTATTATATTTTTTTTTCTATTTTTTTTATATATCTTTTTTATATTTTTTCTTTCTTTTTTTTTATTATTTTTTTTTATTTTTTTTTATTTTTTTTTATTTTTTTTTTTATTTTTATTTTATTATTTTTTTTTATATTTCTTTTCTTTTTTTTTTTTTCTTTTCTTTTCTTTTCTTTTTCTTTTAACATATAACAATTTACAAGAAATACTTACTCTATATTTTACAATTACAATTTAAGCTTAATATCTAAAATATGTTTATACAATAGTCGGTATACCAACTCATTATTTTCTAATGTTAATAAATAATTTAAATTAATGGGATGGTGGACATCAGTCAAAGAATACAGTGAATTTAAAAACATATTAACTTTATTAGAGATAAGAGAACAGGTCAAAATTTTGTGTTGTAGATTACCCAACTGTCCACAAATACATTGTGGACTATCAGCTATATTAATTTTAAATAAATATGATGGAGTAAGACAGTGGTCAAATCTCATTCTGCATATGGTTCTTATCATATCTTTTGTCGACTCCATTTTAGAAAACCAAGGTTTATCCGTTATATAGTTTCTGATTGATCTGTAGTGGTTTCCTGTATTTACGTTTTCATCAATATACCTTTCTTTCCATTCTTTCTTAATCTCTTTGAATAAATTTGATTCAATATCTTTTGGCGTACAAAGATAATGGGTTAATACTCCTTGTGTCACCGCGTTTTTAGCCAATTCATCTACCATTTCATTTCCAGTTATTCCACAGTGGCTTTTAACCCATGCCAACTTAACAGACTTTCCTTGTTGCTGAAGTTCTTTAATTTTATTTATGATATATAATTCAATGTAGTTCACTTTTGATTTAGGATTTATAGCACTAATTTTACTAAGAGAACTTTTACTGTCACTAAAAATTATAAACTTTGAATGATTTATATTAGATAAATATTTTAGTGCTTCCATTATCGCTATTAATTCAGCTGTGTATATACTCATAATAGAATTTAGTTTAAACATTTTACTAATTTTATTACTGCTATCCCAATAGGCACATCCCACACCTTCAATATTTTTTGATGCATCTGTATATAGCATACAATAATCTTTGAACATTTGTGAACTGTCGGAGATAAACACTAATTTTCTTAAAGATATAGGCAACTTGCTATAGTCCCTTAAAAAGTATACCTGAACTTGTTCCATACTATTAAAGTCAATATTATAATTTGGGTTTATGTCATATTTATAAAGTTGTTTATCATATATTGTCATTTTTGAATATAAATCTACCATATTTAGAGTTTTCTTTTTTATCCAATATTTTTCTGCCAAGTCTGCTAAAAACAGTTGATGTATTTTGGAAATTAAACTTGCCTTTTTTTCATACAATCTAACTAAAAGGTTGATGCCAAGTTTTTTTCGTCTTATATCCATCGGCATTTCACAGCATTCAACTTGTAGATTATTTATCGGTGTACTTCTTAGGGCTCCTATACACAATCTAAGGGATTTATTAATGATTTTGTCTATTTTATTTAAATGACACTGTGATGCGTCACTGTATAATATTGATCCGTAGTCGAATATAGCTCTTATATTATTTTTAAATAACAACAAAGAAATATTTGGATCTGCTCCCCAACGTAAGTGTGATACGAATCGAAGAAGGTTTATTCCTTTTTCTGTTTTTTTAACTATATTGTCTATATGTTCTTTCCAGAGAAGCTGTCTATCCAGAGTAATACCCAAATATTTAACATAACTTTGTACAGGATAGGATATATTGTTTATTAAGATGTGATTGGGTATTTCTTTTCGTTTTCTTGTAAAAATACATAATTTGGTTTTGGAATCAGATATATTTAGTCCATGTAATTCACTCCATATTTTAATATGTTTGTCTCCTTCTTCAATGGATTTGACTGCATTTTCTATTTTAATGTTTTCTTGATAAATAACTATATCATCTGCAAATTGTAAAATTTTTGTTGAGTTTAAATTTTTTTCTATATCAGAAGTGTAAATTAAATATAACAAAGGGCTTAATATTCCTCCTTGAGGTAAACCACCCATCGCTACTCTTGGACCAAATGTGTTATTATTTACCGATATATAAATTTTTCTACAGTCATACAATTTTATTATTTTTTGACAGAAGCATTCTGGCAGACCTATTTGTATCATTTTGTTATATAGTATATTTAAATTAACGTTGTCGTATGCTGCTTCAACATCTAATAAAAGAGCGATTACTGAAGAATTTTTCGTAAACGCTAAATTTATATCTGTTACCAAATGACTCACAGCTTCCACAGTAGAATGATTTTTTCGAAATCCAAATTGTGTTTGTGATAATTTATTGTTTTTTTCTAGCCAACTTTCGAGCCTAAGTTTTATCATTCTTTCCAGTGTTTTTGTTATGCAGGAGCTCAATGAAATACCTCTATCAGATTCTGCTGAATCAGGATTCCGATTTGTTTTGAGAATAGGAATCACCCGGTACTCTCTCCAGTTATCTGGAATATCTTCTGATAACCATATTTGATTAAAAATTACATTACATTAATTTTTGAAAATATATTATCTGGACATAATTTTCTTAAAAACTCCTCAACCCATTCTCCTTCAGTCACTGGATTTACTTGTGGTTTAAAAATGTTTTGTAATCGTTTGGCTTGATTCCACATATCTTTAATTGGTGTATTTTTGTTTAAAGTTTTACAAAAATTTCTCCATGCATTACGCTTACTCTCTAATACAACTTTTTTGGTTTTCGCTACACATTTATTATAATTTATATAATTTTGTATATTAGACTGTAGTTTAAACTTGCGTAAAGCTAGTTTTTGTTCTTCTATTACCTTTTTACAATTGTCATTCCACCAAGTTTTTCTAAATCGTGGATTAGTCCCTGTTCTCTTCTCCGGTATACATATCTTACAATATTCGTTTAATTTATTTAAAAATTGTTGGTAATTTAAATTATTATCTATTTCCATGAAATTATCAGTGATAGAAGAGAAAAGAGACCAATCCGCTTTATTTATGTTCCATTTGAATTTTGTATTTACACATTCCGCTTTATTAACATTAATATTTGACTTAACAATAATAGCAAAATGATTTGATCCTAATGTCTCGTCCACAACATCCCAATCGAAAAAATGACTAATATTTGCTGAGCATATTGTAAGATCTATTGCAGATTTATTATTGCTATTCGGTCTACGCATCAAAGTTTCTTTACCATTATTTAAAATTACAAGATTACAGTCCTCAATAGCTTCTAACAGATTTTTTCCTATAGTATCTACAGTACTACAACCCCAAACATAATTGTGGCTATTAAAATCACCACCAATTATAAAAGGCTTCTCTAGACTATTAAAAAACTTTTTACATTCATTTAGAGTGATTTTAAGATTTGGTTTTACGTATATTGAATAAATGTTTAACTTTTTTCCGGATTGAATTTTAATTGATATGCTATTGCACATTATGTCATTAATTTGGTGAAAAGTAGGACTGTTGTAAAATTTTATTAATTTTTTCAAAAGGATGGCTACTCCACCATATCCATCATCTCTATCATTCCTAAAGACATTATAACCAGTAAAGTTAATAAAATTACTTTTTTTTAACCAAGTTTCTGATATTAATCCTATATCTATTTTATTGTCATACAAGAATTTTTCTAAATAACCCTTATTTGTTTTAATTGATCTCGCATTCCATTGAAGAAATGAAACGTTAGCCATCACGAGGTAATAATAATTGTGAAATATTGTTTTTTAATAATTCCAACGTTTTTTTATCTAAATTGTGATTAATTTGATTTAATGTTGCTGAAATAAAGTTTACTATTATTTCTCCTATATTATTTTGATTATCGTTTTGTGTTTGTGTTGTGTTAGAATAAATGGGATTATTAAAATTATAACAAGGCTGACTTTGTATTCTTGGTGTTTGCAAAATTTTTCTGCGTGCTTCCATTGTTTCTTTATCTACACTACTAGAATCAATACTACTTGATCTTTTTCGTTTAGATATTGTATATTTATTTGAAGTATTTTCTTGGTCTTTACTTACTGTTGAATAACATTTTTTATATTTATTATTAGCTTCATAATATGTTATATTTTCATTATTCATAATTTTTTTAATATATTCCTGTTTTTGTCTTTCTGTACAATCTGCTCCCTTGTCAGTAGCGCTGTGTTTTCCTTTGCACAATACACAAAGTAAATTATTCGGATTGGAACAATTAGATTTGTTGTGTTCTTCGCCACATCTTTCACACCTATCTTTTCCTCTACATTGGGCACTTATATGCCCAAATCTCAAACACTTTAAACATTGGATTATTCTGGGTGTATAATTTTCCACCTCGTATATCATTTTTTCTATTATTACATTTTTTGGTATAGACTGACCTTTAAAAGTGACAATTACGGTTCCTGTTTTTACATAATTAATATTACCATTATCTTGAATCACTTTCCGCATAATTCTTTTTACATGTAATACTTCGAATTTAATTCCAAATCTAGGTTTAATTAATGATAATAAATCATTATCTTCTATCTCTTTATCTACCAATTTTATAACACCTTTCTTTTGAGTAAAAAACGTTGGAACATATGCCTCATACTCTTTGCTTTTAAGAATTTGAGAATCAATTAATTTATTAGCACTAGCAAAATTATTTAGTTCTACCTTGATTTTATTTCTACCAACTACTGTAATTTGTGTGATATTATTTTCAATTTCAGGAACTGCACTTAAAATCAAACGGGCCGTGCCGATCCTGTGTAATCGACCAATGTTACCGTTTTTATTTTCTATGTGTACTATATAAGGTGCATTATCTCCAAATTGATATCTATGTTTTAATCTTAAATTTATTACTTTATTTAAATTTTGCTTACCTGACTTATCTGTTTGATTTAAATTTGTCAAATTTTCATCGTTATTGCAACTAAATTTGTTACTTACCTCAATAGTATTACTTGTTTGGTTTTGTTTGTTTGTTACCTTATTATTTACTCTATTGTTATTTTTATTTAATTCCTCATATTCCATCATCCCATCTCCTTCCATTTCTACATAAAATTTACCTTTATCTGGAGGTTCGGGTGGTATACCTTCCATATTATTTGTTTTCTGATATTTAACTTCTAGGCGCTAAATTTCACACTTTCTTACAGATCACTGGTTTAGTACTTCTTTATACTACTCGTAATACTCAAAAAGTTAAGAAAAAACCTTAAAAATTAATAATTTTTAGGAGAACTTCTAAATAAACTGCCTTTCAATTTGACGTTTATTTGACATTGTATGCCTGATCTTCTGTGAACACTAGGAGAAATTTATCAAATGACAGCATTCTAATAAAAAATAAAGTTTTGGAATGTAAAAAATGGGTTTTTGCCGAGACCGTTAAAAATTGGCCATTTTCAACTTGCACTTTTGACCGAACGGTTCATCTGACAAAAAAAGTAAATAGTGATGTTTGTACACAGTTTACTAGTGAAGTATTTTAATCCCTATTGACAGACCAGTTACTAAAAGTTAATAGTTTTCGAGATTTGAGAGAAAAAGCGAAAAAAAGCTGAAATTTTTCGATTTTCTCACGATTTTTTCAATGTTCCGGCAAGAAATTTTGTCCGCAAACCTCATATTCGGATTCAGCAGCCCAAAATCCATATATAATAATAGAAATTAGAACTACCCTAAACTTTCCCACTAGGGAGCTCGTAGAGTACAAATTGACTGAATCAATGCGTTGTGAGGAAAGCAATAAAACCAAATAGCCAGGGAGGTAGTGTCAAATTTGTCCGGAGCATTTTAGCATGGCTGGTTTCTTATTATTTAGGTAGGTGCTCCAAAACTTATTAACAAATGATGTGTCAGCTGGCCCAAAACCGGGGATTTTAGTCAAGAAAAGGTAAAACATGAAAGTTGATGGACCAACGCTACAGCTTAAATGTCAAATATTTATATACGTTACTCAGAACATTTAATGGACTTACTTACTTGGCACCTACCTTTCAATCAGGAGATCGGAGTTCAAATCCTGGCGCGGAAAATTTTTTTGTTTTTTAAATTGACATTTTATTTTGAAAAATATTTATTTTTATAATACCACGTTTTTATTATTTATACGAGACAATATAAAAAAATCTGTATGTCTTTTATGGAATTATGCATAGAACTTATGAAATAGCATAATATATACATTTGATCATAAATATTATGCAAATATAACCTTAATAAGCAAAATTACTGTACATCAACCCCTGAAGCTTCCTGAGTTAGTACGACCAATCTAAGTGAAAAAGGGGGTTGGCCTCCCCATCCCATCCCCCTCCTGACATTTTTTTATCTTTTTAGACAAACTGTTTTTTGCATAATTTTATGTGATGTAAAACCAAAAAATACATACAACCCTAATTTTTCACTTTTCTATCACCAACCCCCATTTTTAATAGCAATCTAATTATTTCCCTGTTCTCTATCATATATAAAAATTAATTTTTGTCTGTATGTCCCTTATCTATAGAATCGTAAACTATGCATTTAATCATAATATAAAAACCTCAAGCAAAGTTTTTGTATTTACATGAACCCAGGAAGGAGTTAATACGACCAACCTAAGTAATCATTATTTTGGGATGTCTGCGTGAATAAATTATTTACGCAGACACCACAAAACAATAAGTATGTATTGTTTATTAGAAAAAAGTAGACGCAATATTTTTGAGTATTTTTTGGCTTTCTGGTAATTTTTAGGTATTTAACTTTTAAACATTATTTGGTTCTAAGGCGGTACGAAGTTTGCCTGGTCAGCTAGGTAATACTAAAAAAATATTCTTGGACTAGTTTGGCAAAGACTAAAAAGTATAAATCATTAATTTATGAATTTTAGATTGTAAGAAAAAAGCGTCCACATGGAACAAGTGGAAGAAGGTCTGAAAACACTTGAGATTACCAATTGGAGGAACAAAGCAAGGAACAGAACAGAATGGCGGAAAATCTTAGAACAAGCCAGGAGCCAAAAAGGGTTGTCGAGCTACTGATGATGATGATGAAGAAAAAATCGTCAGCTGCATTATGTAGATACATGGCAAAACATGTTAGCTGGCCAAGTGAACGTGACATAAAAATACGGAAATCCCGTATCATTTTTTCTTCATCATCATCATCAGTAGCTCGACAACCCTTTTTGGCTCTTGGCTTGTTCTAAGATTTTCCGCCATTCTGTTCTGTTCCTTGCTTTGTTCCTCCAATTATTAATCTCAAGTGTTTCCAGACCTTCTTCCACTTGTTCCATGTGGACGCTTTTTTCTTACAATCTAAAATTCATAAATTAATGATTTATACTTTTATTATTACCTAGCTGACCAGGCAAACTTCGTACCGCCTTAGAACCAAATAATGTTTAAAAGTTAAATACCTAAAAATTACCAGAAAGCCAAAAAATACTCAAAAATATTGCGTCTACTTTTTTCTAATAAACAATACATACTTATTGTTTTGTGGTGTCTGCGTAAATAATTTATTTACGCAGACATCACAAAATAATGATTACTTAGGTTGGTCGTATTAACTCGTTCCTGGGTTCATGTAAGTACAAAAACTTTGCTTGAGGTCATTATATGATTAAACGCATAGTTTACGATTCTATAAGGGACATACAGACAAAAATTCATTTTTATATATTATAGAGAACAGGGAAATAATTAGATTGCTATTAAAAATGGGGGTTGGTGATAGAAAAGTGAAAAATTAGGGTTGTATGTATTTTTTGGTTTTACATCACATAAAATTATGCAAAAAACAGTTTGTCTAAAAAGATAAAAAAATGTCAGGAGGGGGGTGGGGTAGGGAGGCCAACCCCCTTTTTCACTTAGATTGGTCGTACTAACTCAGGAAGCTTCAAGGGTTCATGTACAGTAATTTTGCTTATTAAGGTGAATCATAATATTTATGATCAAATGTATTGATGTGATCTTGATTATTGATATGAGATAATATTCTTATATGTCACTTAATTTAATCAATGTATTAATACTAATCTAATTAATTAACCAGATCACATATCAATATGTTTTCAATCTCACGGCGAATTATAAATTAATTACTTACTTCCGTGGCTTCTAAATATTTCTTAATGGTTCCTAATCGGGATAGAAAAGAAAAGAGTAAAAAAAAATACACATGTGGGTTACAATTATAATCAAAATATTTTTTATTTTATTTAAAAGGCAATCAATGCTTGATATTTGCTATTTCTTATTATTCTTAAACATAACATTTACAAATGGGAATCTTATTTCCTTTTGGTTTTCTATTGAAAGTTTTTATTAACATTTAACTATTAGGAGTTATTAGGAACAACTCTATTTAAGTTTGATGAAGCTTTTCTGATATTATTGATTATGTTATTCAATTTTTTTATGTGGAATTTAATACGAAAAACCCATACATTCATGTCCAAACAAATGAGACTGACCTTTTCCTGGTGAACTGAAAATGTCCTCACACAAAACCCTTTCCTGCTATCCTTGGCTGCGATCAAACCTCGTCCTGGCTTCCAGTGATGTTCTCCTTTGAAAAACTAGCTCGAATAGCTCTCGTTCCTGCTTTTGTCGTGATGCTGTGTTCTACCTTTTTCGAAACTGCTATCAGCTACCGGGACACTCTGGGCTCAAGGAGGTTCTTTTACTCTCGACCTGGCCTACTTCTCGTTCCACGATAGATACTCCACACTCACGGAACTACACCGGCTATCTCACTCCTCGAACACTACCGTCTACTACTCGACTTCACTTCTCGACAGCTCAAAACATTCTGCTCTCACTTTGTCATTCATTCACCTACTTTCTCAATATCCCTTCCAGATTCACAAATCAATCTTCCACCACCAACTCTCATTCACAGTATTCCCCAAAACCAATTTTTAATCTTTCGAAATATGCTTAATGGATTTCAAAAGAAAATATTTAATTCCCATTCTAACTTACTTTCTATTATTTACAAATTTTAATGACCTATTCTCTCTTTCAAATGAGTCTTATTCAGCATAGGCTAATGATCGAAACCTTCCGCGAAAAACGATAATGAACTATCATCTATTTCACTGAGTTTTATTTAGCATAGGCTAATGATCGACCTTCCGAGAAGAACGATAATGGTACGCGTCATTCACTTTGTTTATCTAAGCACATTGTTCCGAGTTTCGTACGCTTATTCTAATCACTTCTTAAATTAAATATAACAATTTGTTGTATACAGGTTGTTCTAAATTTATATGCCCGTGGTTGAGAAAATTGAAAATATTTTATATTAAAGTGAATTTTGTTTATAATTATCAAATTTTAATTTTTATATCAAATAGAAATATAACAGTATATATTATGCTATTTCATAAGTTCTATGCATAATTATATAAAAGACATACAGATTTTTTTATATTGTCTTGTATAAATAATAAAAACGAGGTATTATAAAAATAAATATTTTTCAAAATAAAATGTCAATTTAAAAAACAAAAAGAATTTTCCGCGCCAGGATTTGAACCCCGATCTCCTGAGTGAAAGGTAGCCGCCAAGTAAGCAAGTCCATTAAATGTTCTGAGTAACGTATATAAATATTTGAAAAAACTCTAACAAGAAGTAAAACCACTTCTATGTAAATTGGTATATTTATTAAAACTTAAAAATCCCAATGGATTGAATAAAAATGTCCAATTCAGAACGTTTTCAGACCTATCGGTCCATCATCAGTGAATCTACAATAAAATAAGTAATCCCACTATTAGAATTGAAAGATGGTTGAAATTTTTAAAAGCTAAAAATGTGGTTAGATTACTTACGTGCATACTTGCTAAATAGCCCCAGAACCAAACAATGGTTGAATTTAAAATTCAATTTACATTATTTAAAAATAATATTAAACAGGCTAAACGCCGATGTTACAGGATATTGCCTATGGGAACATGGTGAAACCCTACCAAAACCTCAATCAACCATCTTAGGCCAACTTTGACTATAAAGTGACAATAATGACTAAGGAACTGTTTGAAGTGACATTGACAGTAGAGAAAAAGGTAGTCGATTTTCAATGTTAATTGACCAAAAGGTCATGACCCACAACAAATGATAAAGATTTTAATATCTGAAAAATGTCTAACATTTTAAATCTATTGGTTATTGAACCAATAGATTTAAAATGTTAGACATTTTTCAGATATTAAAATCTTTATCATTTGTTGTGGGTCATGACCTTTTGGTCAATTAACATTGAAAATCGACTACCTTTTTCTCTACTGTCAATGTCACTTCAAACAGTTCCTTAGTCATTATTGTCACTTTATAGTCAAAGTTGGCCTAAGATGGTTGATTGAGGTTTTGGTAGGGTTTCACCATGTTCCCATAGGCAATATCCTGTAACATCGGCGTTTAGCCTGTTTAATATTATTTTTAAATAATGTAAATTGAATTTTAAATTCAACCATTGTTTGGTTCTGGGGCTATTTAGCAAGTATGCACGTAAGTAATCTAACCACATTTTTAGCTTTTAAAAATTTCAACCATCTTTCAATTCTAATAGTGGGATTACTTATTTTATTGTAGATTCACTGATGATGGACCGATAGGTCTGAAAACGTTCTGAATTGGACATTTTTATTCAATCCATTGGGATTTTTAAGTTTTAATAAATATACCAATTTACATAGAAGTGGTTTTACTTCTTGTTAGAGTTTTTTAACTATATGGTATACAGCCAACCTAGGGAACCTCCCTTTTAGTATAAATATTTGACATTTAAGCGGTAGCGTTGGTCCATCAACTTTCATGTTTTACCTTTTCTTGACTAAAATCCCCGGTTTTGGGCCAGCTGACACATCATTTGTTAATAAGCTTTGAAGCACCTACCTAAATAATAAGAAACCAGCCATGCTAAAATGCTCCGGACAAATTTGACACTACCTCCCTGGCTAAAACGTGTTATGAGGAAAGCAATAGAAACCGCTGTATATATCAAATTTATATTAATATTCTTTGAAGATAATTAAGATGATACTACAAATATATAATGGCCCTAAAGCTTTGTTAGCAAGGACTCTCTTATTATCTTTCACAAATTGGTTTTCTTTTGTATTAAAAATAATAAAAAATATGTATTGACTTTTATAAAGTTCGTGACAAATCGACAACCCTTTTTTAATAAAAGATTTTATTTTTAGAAGATTTTATTATTTTAACGCAATATTTATAAAATCCACATTCAATGAAATTAAATTCATTCAAGAGACAGAAAGATATTGAACACGTCATTCGAGTAATCGAGAAAATAGGTCAATAGGGTCTATGAGGCGTTGTTCAAAATTTAACAGAAAATAATTAAGTTATTGCATGTCTAGAGGTAATAACTCGAGTCGCCTAAAACCATAACACGATGGTGAGTTAATAAATTTTGATAAAAACGAGCTTTATACAGAACCATTGACATTTATGGATCTCTAATAAAGACGGAAACCTATCTTCAGTGGGTTTTCCGAAGCTATTAGAACACACGAATTTCTCGACTTTGTTGACGAAGAAAAAATTTACTTTCTACATTGTAAAAATTCAATATAATGTTCTATGGGAATAATATTTATGACAAAAATGCAGCAAATTAAAAACAAATAAATCTCATCATGATTTTAATTTTCCTACCGGACAATATACCTACAGTGCTCAACAATTGATAAGGATTAAAGTAATGGTAGGGGAACCCAAGCGGGGATTTTTGCAGTTACTCGAGCGCGTCAGATTAGCATATTAGGAGAAACCTGGTACCCTGCGTACATTTACAGATGCTAGCGTGTGTAGACACACGGGGTGTTGAAATCAGTTAGGGTTTGGAAAAACAGTACATTTACAAATACTAACATATTTGGACACCAGAGTGTTGAAACCAGCTAGCTTTTTTAGTGGCTATACATGCATAGATGCTAACGAATATTGACATTGATTTTATATACCTACTTCTGTGGAAAAATATTTAAGTGATTTAGGTATTAATAGATAATTAAACGTTGTTGGGATATAAACAATATAAATATTTTAACACAAAATAACAACATAAAAAATAATATTGGGTTAATGGACTGATCCATGACCTTTAGCGTGTTTATTTCTACTGCCTGTTGAATGTAAATTTAGTATAAGTATACAGTGAGGAAGTTTGAGTTGGAATAAATTCATTATCTCGAGAAGGGGCAAAATTGAAGAGAAATCCTGAGACAAGTCGATTTTTATTTTTAAATTATGACTTTTTGGCATATATATCATAATAGTGACGTCATCCATCTGGACGTGAGGACGTAATCGACGATTTTTTAAATAAGGGTAGGGGTCATGTGATAGCTCATTTGAAAGGTTATTTAATCCTCTATTCAGAAATACTAACATCAATATAATAACTGATATAGCGTATCCAAAAATAATAATTTTTGAATTAAATTAATTGTGACAAAAAGAAGAATGTATGTAATTCATTTATTTCAAAATACATTTGCGTGCTGTCAGAAACCAGAAAGAAATATTTATTTGACAAATAAACATTCGCTTAAATTAAATGTTCCACCCACCTGTCTCTTAGCAGTTTGAACATTGAATTTAAGTGAAAAGCAATGTTTATCTGCGAAATGAACATTATTACCTGTTCTTCTGACAGCAGTAAAATGTATTTTGAATTAACTAAATTGCTTGCATTCTTCTTTTTGTGTAAATTAATTTAAAAAAAAAATTTTTTTGTACACCCTCTATAAATAATTATGTTAATGTTTATAATATTACTGAATACAGAATTAAATAACCTAACAAATGAGCTATCACAAAACCCTTACTCTCATTAAAAAAATCATCGATTAGTTCATCACGCCCAGACGGATGACATCACTAGTATAATATATAGATGCCAAAAGTCATAATTTAAAAATAAAAATCGGCTTGTCTCAGGATTTCTCTCCAAATTCGCCAATTCTCGAGATAATGAATTTATTCCAACTCAAACATCCTCACTGTATAAAATAAATGTCAATAGTGGTTCGCATCTATGCATAAATATATATCCACTAACAAACTAGCTGGTTTCAACACTCTGGTGTCAACACACGCTAGCATCTGTAAATGTACAGTTTTCCAAACCCTAACTAATTTCAACACTCTGGTGCCAACACACGCTAGCATATGTAAATGTACTGTTTTTCCAAACCCTAACTGATTTCAACACCCAGGTGTCTACACATGCTAGCATCTGTAAATGTACTGTTTTTCCAAACCCTAACTGATTTCAACACCCAGGTGTCTACACATGCTAGCATCTGTAAATATGCGTCCCGGTGTCTTTCCATCCTTCATATATTAGGACGTTGATTCTATCTTTTTTTGCTTCTGATTTTATCAATTCTTTTATAGTTTGAAACATAAATTATATTAAATAAAATTTCTACTGTTATAAAGATTATACAACCGTTGTGTAAAATGATATTAGCTCAACAAATAAATCTGGGATTTATTGGCAATCACTGAATGTATTTTATTTATTTGGTTTACGCGATTTAGTAGTTTGCTGGAATGACAGTGCATTAAAATCCAGATTAATTATAATAAAAGGTATTAAATTTTAAAGGGTAAAACAAATTATCATTTAAACAAACCTGTCACGTTTGTTAAAATTTACAAAACGGTCGTACGGAATTTATGTAAATATGAACGTCAAATATAAATCATATATTTACGTGTTACAAAATACAATTATTTTTCAATTTATTATCGGAATTGTTATATTAGTTCATATTTATTTAAAATGTGCTATTGTTAATTTCTATTTTAAAAATGTACATAATAAAATGTAAAATAAAACAATAGAATCAAGAGATATTATTCGACAGTGAAGCCAGGAACTCATAGTAAAAATTCTCATACACCTAAATAAATACTGTTACTTAGCCGTCATACGCCTATATGTAAGTTCAGTAACTGAGGAACGGGGTATTTCAATATATGCCATTGCTAAAGTAGAACGAACCATGTTTTAGTAGCAAGATAGTGGAGGAAGCAGAAATTATGCCATGAGGGATTAGAACTAGAAGGGTTAGAGTGTTAGAGTAAAAGAATTGATCAGCATCAATTTATTTTAATAATTCAGTTACAGACAAAAATATTTGTTTTCTAATTAAAAGCAGAACACTAAGGGCCGGTTGTTCGAACGCTAATCAACAATGATCATTATCAAATAATTAATTACTGTCAATGTCAACTTTGTTTGGGTTGTTAAAAAGTCTGTAGAGTCTATAATCAATTAATATAACAATAATTATTAACATAATTAATAATAAATCTCATAATTGTAATTAATTATGTTTTCAGCAACCCAACCAAAGTTGACATTGACAGTTTTGGTGACAGTAATTAAATATTTGATAATGATCATTGTTGATTAGCGTTCGAGCAACCGGCCCTTAGGGCCGGTTGTTCGAACGCTAATCAACACTGATCACTATCAAATATTTAATTACTGTCAAAACTGTCAATGTCAACTTTGGTTGGGTTGCTGAAAACATAATTTATTATAATTATGAGATTAGTTAATCAATTAACATAAGAATTACTAACATAATTGATTAATTAATTTCATAATTGTAATCAATAAAATTGTTTTCAGCAACCCAATCAAAGTTGACATTGACAGTTGTGAAAGTAATTAAATATTTGATAATGATCATTTTTGATTAGCGTTCGAACAACCGGCCCTAAATCATAATTTATTGATGTATGGGAATAAGAATTAAGGTATTCCTGTAGTAGGCTATTGATTATGTATTTTAGAAAGGAACTACAATGTTAACAGGGGTCTATTGTTTCATATAGTCAATAGACCTCTATATTTGAAAAAACCGCAGAGAGCTACCATTTAAATGGGTGCGTTTTTGAGAAAGGGGTGAATTAGTCCCTAGGCACAGGATGAATTAGGGTGAGTTCTATGCACATTTATTGCAAACACGTCTATAGGAAAATTCTTTCAGGTTAAATTTACTATCAAAAGATCACATTTTAAAGTCAAAAACTTGTTTTTTTAGAAAAATATATCCAAAATAAAAGCAAGAAAAAAACATGAAAGATAGCAATTTTGTTTTTTGCCCCATAACTTTTTTCCACGGGGATATAGGTATAAGGATTGCTTTACAGAAAAAGAAGTTCCATCCTTCCTCTTTAAATTGGCGTTAGGTAGAAGTCCCTGTGATTTACAATTTCCAAAATATGATTTTTCAAATTTCGCCACTCACAGCGACTTTGGGATATTTTCCTTGTTACTTAGCAAACATTGTTCTGTAACTTTTTCTACGCATTTCTAGGTATACGCAATGGTACATTTAGTAGAAAAAGAAGTCAATTACCTTTAAAATGTTCTCTCGTAGAATGCTGTATAGTCATATTTAAGCAAGATATGGTTTTTCAAACTTTTTTACTTTTAATGATTTTTGATATATTTTACGATTATTTTTAAATTTCTCATTATAACTTTTTTTATTGTATATTTGGGTATATACATTGTATAATAAAAAGGAAAGCTCATTTTCTTTACTTTAGAATGGTGTACTGTAAAAAATTCTAGGACTATTTTTAAACAAGATATGCTTTTTCAAAATGTGACATATATACATGTAGGTAATAGTTGGAACTGGAACCATATGGAAAGCTTTTTTAGTATTAGTTTTATGAAAAAAAGTTATACTTTGTGTGAAACTTAAAATGCAATCGTCAGATATAAAATTTTATTAATAGTGTACGAGGTATGTAAAAAAATATGAATTTGCTCAGGACTAAAGTACCTTTATATTTTACAATATCGAAATTTATATTATAATATGCAATTATATCCTTCTAATTAAAAAAAAAAATAAAAAAATTTAAAATTTTTTTAAATTACAGATACTTTTGGATATCCTACGAATATCTTGTTTAAGAATAGTCTAGATCAGCGATTCTCAATATGTGGTACATGTACCACTGGTGGTACATTTCATTACTTGCGGTGGTACACAAAACACAAAAAAAAATTAAAATAGTAGTACTTAGTAAGTCGTCATAATACACTATAAAAATACAGGGTGTAACAAAAATACAGGTCATAAATTAAATCACATATTCTGGGACCAAAAATAGTTCGATTGTACCTTAGTACAAATGGGTACATAAAAAAAGTTACAGCCCTTTGAAGTTACAAAATAAAAATCGATTTTTTGCAATATATCGAAAACTATTTTAGTTTTCTTATTGAAAACGGACATATTAAAATCTTAAAAAAAAATTGTAGTGAAATTTGTGCACCCCATAAAAATTGTATGGGGGTTTTGTTCCTTTAAACCTCCCCCCCCCCCCCAAGCTTTTGTGTACGTTCCAGGTAAATTATCATTGTGGCACCATTAGTTAAACACAATGTTTTTAAAACTTTTTTGCCGCGTAGTAATTTTTTGAAAAGCTAGTTTTTATTGAGATATTTTGAATATTTGTCAAATCCACCGCATATTTGTATACTGTTAAGTACGATTATTATATAGAGATCCGATAATATGAAAATTTATTTATAAATTACAGATTGAGGTATATTTTTAACCATATTAAAAAAGAAAGCCTTATCTGAAAAATACATTAATTTCTTGCCATAGTAATGCCATATGTCCATTTTCATTAAAAAATCTCCAATAGTTTTCGATATATCGTAAAAAATCGAGTCTTATTTTGTACCTAACTTCAGAGGGCTGTAACATTTTTTGTGTGCATATTTGTACTAGGGTAAGTTAGGTTCAATCAAACTATTTTTGGTTCCAGAATATGTGATTTAATTTACGACCTGTATTTTTGTTACACCCTGTATACATATGTGGTACCAAAAATAATAAAATAACTGTAGGTGGTATATGACTCAAAAAGATTGAGAACCGCTGGTCTAGATTTTTTTTGGAATACACCATTTTAAAGTAAAGAAAATATGCTGTTTTAGATTATATAATATATTCCCAAATGTACAAGAAAAAAGTCATATTGAGAAATTTAAAAATTAATCATAAAAAATATCAAAAATCATTAAAAGTAAAAAGCAGAACTTGCTTCAAAATAGTCAAGCAACCTTATACAATAGACCATTTTAAAGGTAATTGACTCCTCTTTCTAATAAATGTACCATTGCATATACCTAGCAATGCGTTAAGAAAGTTACAGAACAATGTTTGCGAAATAATGGGGAAAATGGTCCAAAAATGCTGTGAGCGGCGGATTTTGAAAAATCCTATTTCGAAAAATATAAATTCTAGAGACTTCTACTAAACGTCATTTTAAAGGAAAAGAATATAAGTTATTTTTTGCTGAAGCAATGTCTATATCTATATCTCCGTGAAAAAAAAGTTATGGGCAAAAAACAAAATTGCTTTCTTTCGTGTTGTTTTTTGCTTTTCTTTTGAATATATTTTTGTAAATAAAAATATTTTTGACTTTAAATGTAACATTTCGATAGTAAATTTAACCTGGAAAAATTTTCCTGTAGACGTCTTTGTACCAAAAGTGCATAGCACTCACCCTAATTCACCATGTGCCTAGGGACTAATTCACATATTTCTCAAAAACTCACCTATTTAAATGGTAGCACTCCGCGGTTTTTTCAAATTTAGAGGTCTATTGACTATATTAGACAATAAAATCCCGTTAACTTTGTAGTTCCTTTTAGCTCTCTTATTTTGAACATAATCAATAACCTATAGGGATATAATTTTTCCAGAAAACAAATCCAGTGGTGAGTTATGATTCATCATCATCGTCAACAGCTATTCCATCCTTCGTCGGATGTAAGCCTCCCTTAGGTGTGTCCTTAGGGTAGAACGAAAGGATAAAAAAAAATTTTTTTTCAAAGAACTTTCTAATGGCATTCGAAAGTTGCCTTATTATGTCTAGAATAAAACTACGAAATATTTTTGTTCTAGGTTTACATCTTGAGGTGCCGCAAGAGCTTTGAAAATATAGGTTTTTAACAAAAAAATACAGAAAATTTCAAATATTTTATATATTTAACCTGATGCCATAGCTAACATTTCTTAGTCAAATATTGTTTCTAATAACAGTTAACATTGCTATCATTGCTATATGTACACATTGCTATAAGATTTCTTTAGTTACAATATTCATCTTAATACTTAAATAAATTGTTTTTTGTCTCAAATTTGGGCACAATCTTTTGGGAAGAAATCTTTGCTCTAACAAAGTCATTTTTGCTTCAAGACCACAGACACTAAGAGATGACTCAGTCACGAGCTTTATGACTCTTTTCACTGCCTGTATATGACAGGGAAAACACGGAAAATCCACATACTGCACCTGACACCTAGGGTCTCTGTCTTCACTTATATACTTTTTTAAGTCCTCGTCAGTTATATGCTTTGTCATAGGAGGCTCAGTAATTTCTTTTTCCGACCAGTTAATTATATAAATGTAGTCATTGGCATTAAAGTTAAGCTTCGGGACAATACACTTCCTTACATATAATCTATGAGTTCCGATCTTGCCTTCAAAAGTCACGGCAGACCTAGCTCCTTTATGTCTTTTCTCTTGTCACATAACATGGAGAGCACATTTTCTGGGTGAGAGAAGTAACCATTCCTTTGAATTGCTGGATCAATTATTTGGAGATGGTCCTCACAAAGATAACGTGAAAATTTGATGAGTCTCCATAGATGTTTTGATACATTTACACAAAATGGTTTCAGTTGGATATGAAACCAGACTGGGGCATACACCTTCGTCACATACATAGTTAAACTTTTCATATTATTGTTGCAACATATAGCCGAAGAAGGCGATTGGTCAACGTAAGCCATCGTGAATGAGCTAATTTCCCTGGGGTTTTTAAAGAAAGATAAGAAGGACGTAAACCACTGGAAATTGCTTTGGACATTCCAAGTAAATATTTTTGTTCTGTGCTAATATCATCCTTAATCTCTAGAATAGGGAGGTTGTTTCCTATGGAGAACGAAATTCACCACAGAAAGCTGGTTACAGATCTTAAGTTCTTTGCATAAAAGCCCTCAAAATTCATTAGGACCTTTAGCTTTTCCATCCAATGTGCAAAACAAATTACGCAAAGGCAATTCATTGCTGTAGAACAAACAAATCAGCCACTTAAGGTTTTTTTCTATTAAAGCAATTACACCATTGTTAACACCGGTGTTAGTGGCATCACATCCGAAAGCTGTTATATTGGAAATGTTCAAAGAATTCTCACCTTGAAAATGCTCCACTCTGCTATATTTTATAGCTTCACCTGTTCCGGAAGCAGGAGTTATATGCCCTAGAAAGGTTGAAGGTTCCTCTACTATTGAAATGTGCTCTTCTACTACAGTTAAAATGTTAAATTATATAAGGAATGAAATAAATATTTACTATTAAATATTTCTTTAAATGTGGAATTGAAGTTCAAACTTTGCAAGTTTTAGTAAAAATACATACTGGATTGTTAAGTTAAAACTAAAATTATCATGAAAGATAGTTTTAGAGTGTGTATTTATCATTTTAAATAGGAATTAACACATTACAATAGGATTTTACCAAACCAAAATCATCAAAATTCCGAAAATTTAACTAAAAATTACAACTTTCAACCCTTTTGCGGCACCTCTAAAAGTATTTTGTTTGGAAAAATATTTTATTGGTGGCTAAACATTGGCTATAGGCAACTTTCAATCACTATTACACATTGAAATTATAAAAACTTTTTTTTTCGTTCTACCCTAGTGTCCATTCATATCTGTTTGCTGTTTTAGCATGCATTCGTGGTTAACCATTCGCTTAATGTCATCAGTCCATATTGTTTGAGGTTTGCTTCTATTTATTTTGCTTGCCCTTGGTCGCCATACAAGAATTCGCTTTGTCCAAGGGTTAGAGTTGCACAAGATTGACTTGAATGTTTCAAATTGACTTGAGTTTGACTTATTTTCTAGTCAAACTCAAGTCAATCCTGCTGAAAAATAATTCAAGCCAAGTCAATGGTTGCAGGTTTGAAAATTCAAACTGTTTGTCAAACTAGTTTAAAAGAGTTTGAAACATAATTTATTTAGTAGATAATATACTATTTTTTTTTTAGAAATAGAAATGTAACTTACATGGAAATTAAGACAACAAAATTAAAAATACAATGAATCTTGTATAAAGTAACTTGATACGGGAAGCTAAAGTCAATTGATCGATTCCACTCTGTCAACTATATCACTTTTTTATGTTTAGTTGAGTGTTGATTAGATTACAACAAAAATGTTTGGATGTTTTTTTTTGTTTATAATACAAAGTTTAATTTAACCTTCGGAGTACGGAGATTATTTGACTTACTTAGATTACGATGATGGGTCAGGCGTGACCCATTCTCATTTTTTTTATAAGGATCTTTTAAATAGTCAGTATTATTAAACAGTATCTTTAATTCAACAAAAAACAAACAAAATCCTAAATTATTGTATTTAAATTTTTTAAGATTAAGGTTACCCATGGGCATATACTAGTTCGCTCCGGCGGCCAGATTTTAATACCTTACAGAAAACGGGCATAGGTTAATTTGCTCCGGCCATATATTTGAATACAGTGTAACCTCGATAACTCGGATTATTCGAGACTGCGGCCGATCCGAGTTATCGAAAATCCGAGTTAGCCGGAGAATATGGTAAAAATTAATAAAACACGGCATACTTACAGATAAACTCCATTATAATTGCAAAAACATGAAATACATCAAATATGCACAATACATCTAAATTACGTACAGTTGTATACAGTATTGTTTATTTCTTGGTAAAAAACTTAGTCAAAGTGAAAAAATGTTTGTTTTGTCTGATGAAAATCGGTTCGGGTTAGCCGGACTTCCGGGTTATCGGAGGCCGACTTATCGGGGTTCCACTGTACGTATACCCGTAAACAGAGACGGCTGCGATTTACGTGTACCTACAAACATATTGAAAATATTCTTCAAAATCCGAAGACCGGGTCAGGACTGACCCGGCATCATAGATGTTACGTAGAGGAAAAACTGCAATTTGCGTGTTCACGAATTATATACGAAAAAATAGATTGAAACAAATAAGGAGAACTTACGATCAATCGGATTTGGAAAAAAAATATTTCATAAAATATTCAGAAATAACTGAATTTCGGGTCACGCTTGACCCAGTCTTCGTACTCCGAAGGTTAATCTGCTTCAATAAAAATTAATTAGTTAATTAATAAGGCCCGCTATAAACAGCTTCAAAACCAAATAAGAAGAAAAATAGGGAGGCTAAAGACACCTACTTGAAAGAACACATATGACAACTTTAAACTACATAAAAAGTCAAAGAACTAGCCGGAATAGGAAATCGAAGAATCTCAAATATATTGCTCGACAAAAATGGAAATATTATAATGGAGACAGAACGAAAACTACGACGATGGAAAGAGTACGTCGAGGAACTATTTCATGACCAGAGAGAAGCTAGTACACCCGTAGATAGCCAAACGGGAGACGTAGGCCCAGAGATAACCAAATCAGAGGATAGTTGGGCAATAAACTCTATAAAAACCAATAAATCTGCTGGTCTAGATGAATTAGTTGGTCAGTGAGTTGGGAAGCGAGCTGATAAAGTTGGTCAACCAGAAAAATCTGGGCATAATAGTAGAACTGTTCAACACTATCTATACTAGAGGAATTATCCCTAGATAAATGTTGACATCAGCATTTGTGTGTTTGCCAAAGAAAGTGAATGCCAAAGAATGCAGTGACTACCGAACCATAAGCTTAATGTCAAATCCCTTGAAAATTCTATTGATTATTTCATTCATAGGAGATTCTGACCAATAGAAAGCTACAGAAATCTAAATTAGACTGATAATTTTTGATAATTGCCGGTCGTCAAGCATATTACGTCAAATGCCCTTCGTTGCTACGAAAAAATACTTTCAGTGACATTAATGACAAATGTTTTAAAATTTATAAAAGTGATGACTTTCAACCGTCAAATACATATTTATAACAACTGTGTGTTAATTGTATAAATTGTAGTTACATTAATAAATTACAATAAAATTTTGGTTTTGAACAGTTTTATTCATGAAAGAATCGCAACAAATTGCACTCGATCTCTAAAATTAATATAGAATTTTAGAGCTCTTGTACAAGTATGTACTACTGAAAATTATCCACGCCAGAATACATTCTAAACTGGAGCTGGATATTAGTGACACACAATATGAGTTCTGCAATGGTATGGGTACCAGAGAGGCATTATTCTCCTTCAACGTGCTGACACAGAGATGTTTGGATGTTAACCATCCTCTTTACGTCTGTTTTATAGACTACTATAAAGCGTTTCATAAAGTAAAACATGATTGACTCATGGAAATCCTAAAAAATAAAAACCTAGATGAAAGAGATTTAAGACTAATAACACACCTCTATTACAATCAGCGAGCAATAGTAAGAATTGAAAAGGAAACATCTGAAGAAATGGAAATAAAGAGAGGAGTCAGCAAGGCTGCATACTATCACCTCTATTATTTAACGCTTATTCCGAAGAGGTAATGCGAGAAACTCTGGAAGATGAAACAGTCGGCATAAGAGTAAATGGAGTCTTAGTTAACAATGTCAGATATGCAGATGATACAGTAATAATAGCCGATAGTTTACAAGACCTGCAAATACTCATGAGTAAAATAGTAAGGTGTAGTAGGGAGTACGGACTCTCTCTCAATATCAAAAAGACGAAGTTTATGAAAATTAGTTAAAACAGCCATAATACTAACGCAATCTTGATAGTAGAGGGCCAGCAGATCGAAAGAGTAAAAAAGTATGCTTACCTAGGAACACTTATAACAGAAAATAATGACTACACTACAGAAATAAAAGTCAGAATCGAAAAAGCGCATTCTAATTTTATAAAAAGGAAAAAGGTCCTATGTAGCAAAGATTTAACATTAGCTCTTAAAGTACGTCTAACAAAATGTTACGTCTACAATGTATATATTATGGAGTGGAATCATGGACGTTAAATTTAGAGACAATGAGACGACATAACGCCTTTGAAATGTGGACCTGTAGAAGAATTATGAAGGTTTCCTGGGTAGTTAGAGTTACGAACAATGAAATACTGAGAAGAATAGGCAAAGAGAAGGAAGTTGAACTTAAAATTAAAGAAAGAAAGCTACAGTGTCTCGGACATATGATGCGGGGCGAGAAGGATGGCATCCTACGAATCATAATGCAAGGAAAGATAGATGGCAAATGAAGCATCGCAAGAAGACGAATTTCATGGCTGAAGAACCTGAGAAAATGGTTTGGATGTAGCTCAAAACAACTATCTAGAGCTACTGCCTCAAAAATTAAAATAGCTATGATCAGGGCCGTGCCGTGCTATGATGCGGTGAGGCAGTCGCATCAGGCGGCATCACAAAGGGGGCGGCATAATCAGTAAAATCTAATATAATAATGGATAATTCAAGATTGGGGAGAAGTTTTGAAAATAATTATACTTTCGGCCTCACAATGTTTAGCTTTTCGTGGAACAACTGATCATTTGTCTCAACCTAGTAATGGAAACTTTTTAAAGTTAGTACAATTATTGCTCTCTGAGTTTGATCCAGTAATGTAACAACATATCAGGAGAGTTTAACGAGAGTCTGATAAGTGGTTTGTGACTTATTTAAGTAACAGTAGGCAAGATGAATTGATAAGTTTAATTAGATGAATTGATAAGTTTAAACAAAATTGTCGGAATAGCAAAAATCGCTAAATATTTTTCGATAATCGCCGATTGTACCCCAGACGTAAGTCATATTAAACAGCTCTCATTGACGATAAGAGTTGTCGCTTTTAATTCTAGTCAGAATAAATTGTCAACAAATTTTTTACTGGTTTTTTTGAAGCTAATGTTTCAAGCGGTGAAGGTTTAACAGGACTTATTTTGACAAATAAAAGTTATGGAAAAGCGGTGTAGTATAAAGGTGTTGCAACATGTATCTATAAATTTGTCAGATTGTGTAAAAATGTTGTCAGCAACTACAGAAAAAATGAAAAGTTAAGAGGAAACAGTAGCGATCAACAGGTAGCAAAAATGCGTTCCAAGATTGCGGCTGTAATTTTGAAATTTTTTTCGAGATATTTGGCACGCGTATTCGTAGTATAATAAAGAATGGCGGTACAGAGCCAAATTTGAAAAATATATTAATATGTGGAAATTACTCTGTAATTAAATACAATATTAAAAAAAGGAGCCTGTACCGCCATTAAGAAAAACAAAAAAATACACTTTCTTCAAATAAACTTTTTTATCCGATGCCTAGATTTTGTGTCATTTTGGAACTACTAATGAAATAAAAGATTTTAGTAGTTCCAAAATGACACAAAATCTAGGCATCGGATAAAAAAGTTTATTTGAAGAAAGTGTATTTTTTTGTTCTTCTTAATGGCGGTACACAGGCTCGTTTTTTAATATTGTATTTAATTACAGAGTAATTTCCACAATTAATATATTTTTCAAATTGGGCACTGTACCGCCATTCTTTATTATATTACGAATACGTGTGCCAAATATCTCGAAAAAATATTCAAAATTACAGCCGCAATCTTGGAACGCGTTTTCGTTACCTGTTGATCGCTACTGTTTCACCTTAACAATCTGGCTATGGCCAAATGAAAATTACTGCTAATGAAATTGCAGAAAATCTTGATATATCTTCCGAATTTCCAGCTGAAAATGAAATTCGAGCCACGAGAAAAAGGAAAATTTGATTTCGAAAAATCTGTGGATGAGTTCTTAAAAGAAGAAGATAAATTTAAAACAAATAGTTTCATCTATATTTTAGACATTGCAATTAATTCTTTGATTGGCCGATTTTCGCTTCTATAAGTTTTTATATATTTTTAAATGGAGGGAAATAGATGATAAAACACTAGAAAAATATTGTATGAATCTTCATTCAATATTTTCAATAGAAAAAGAATAAGAATTGCATATACATTCAAATGATCTTCTAGAAGAATTGCGTGATATATCTCCATGAAACCCTTTTTTTAAGGTTTTGAGATTTTGAACTAGTTGTATCACTAAGAATTTTATTAACACTGCCTGTCTCGGTAGCTAGTGGAAAAAAAGTTTTTCAAAATTAAAAATTATTAAAAACTACTTACGAAGCTCCATAAGACAAACAAAACTAAAAAATTTAGCACTTATTTCACTCATTCCTCACTAGCTGCTACTTTAGACTACACCAATAGGATTGACAGTTTGCCAAAATTAAAGTCAGAAGGGCAAAATTGTAATTTTTGTAAATGTTATTTAATGTTAATACATATTTCATTTAATTTAAGGCATGCTTTGTTTTAAAAATAAAAGTTTTCGTTCATTTTGTGTCGTTTCATTTAATAAAAATAAAAGTTAATTTTCAATAATACTTAATGGTAGTGATGTTGAAAAAGTAACTATTCGTTACAAAGTACTCGTTACTTACGAATACCGAAAATAACGATTACTATACAGAGAGGCAAATCGTTACTTTGATTACGTCGTACCAATCGTATCAGAGCTAGTAACGACTACTGTATCTACTTTGATTACTCTGATTACTTCTTTACTTCGTACCAATCGTATCAGAGCGAGTAACGACTATTGTATCTACTTTGATTACTTCGTACCAATCGTATCAGAGCGAGTAACGACTATTGTATCTACTTTGATTACTTTGATTACTTCGTACTTCGTGAGGGTCGTTATTATATCGGAATACCTATACAAAATACCTACCTACTGAGAAATAGGATTCTCGATATGATTACCGGTACTCAACTGCAAAAGTAACAAAAGTAATTATAGTAATCAAATCATTGTCATCCCTTAAACAGATCGGTGAAGGTCGTTGTTATATCGGAATACCTATACAAAATAGCTACCTACTGAGAAATACGATTCTAGATATGATTACCGGTATCCAAATACAAAAGTAATCAAAGTAACGAATACTGTAAATTATTACTTTATACAAAAGTAACGACTTGTAACGAATACTAGAAAGTAACTATAATCAACATCACTATTTAATGGGCGGCATTTCGAAGATTTGCATCATATTGAAAAGATGTACCGCACGGCTCTGGTTATGATGATTGCCAACATCCGTAGAATTGCCAAGAAGAATAAAAATTAATGAATGAAATGAACAACCAAATAGGTATGTATAATATGTTTAATGTTTCAGGAGAAAACCGGTGCAGTACAACTAATGTACTTAATTGTAAAAAACTCACCAGGTCATTTTTACAAAATTATGCATTTTGAATCCAACGTTTTATGGTATTATCACAAACACTACTTCTAGAAGTTGTTGCTTCCTACGGAAATTTCTCTTCGTACAATTTTTTGTGACTTTTCATCAGATATGTTTTTAAAGAACTAGTTCTTTAATGCACACTTTGTAATTTCTATTATTTGGAATCGCCTGCCGCAACATAAATAAATGAGATTTTTTTTTGTTAATTAGTTCTGCCTCGTCTACAGATTTTTTCTCTTAATTTTTGCAGTGAAGATATCTTCTAAATCCGACTCACTTTGTTCCGGTACGTATTCTGAGCCGAGAACGGTCATTGACATATTAAGCCTAGACTAGGCATACTCACCAAAAAAGCGTAACGCGGAAACAGCTGTAAACAGTCGATCGGTGGTCTATATAACCAAGTGACTTTTGACATGTGACTGACAAAGATGGCTAGACCACTCAAACCTATGTCGGCGTTACACCTCGATGCATTGAGTGGCATATCCCTTGCCTATCCTCTTTACACGTCTCTGAGAACGGTTCAGGTTCAGACTCATACATTATGGCACAAAGTACACACTTCAAAACGAATAGGCCTGGATTCCGCGTACCAAAAATGTTGATTAATAGCAAGCTTTAAATTTGTTAATAGCTTAACGGTGTCTAGTCGGACAAAATTTGATGTATGGGAACACTGGAACAGGGAAAGTTTTAATTATTGTGGAACGTGATTTTAAATTGTGGAACGTGTCATCCTGACTTTATTATTGTGAAAGCTATTATGTCGGTTTGCTAAACTCAGACACAACTAACTAGTGATTTTAGTAGGTAATTTTTTTGTTTTTGGCCAATTTTGCCAAAATTGGCAAAATTACTAACTATTTAGTATGTATTAACTATTTTCCAATTATTTTTTACCAATTTTACGAAATTGGCAAAATTACTTACTAAAATCCCTAGCCAGTTGTGTCTGAGTTTAGCGAACCGACTATAGTAGGTTTTTAACGTTTATTCAATAGCAAACTTTATAATATAAATTTACTATATTATAATATAATATGAAAAAATGTTTGTCCGACAAATATGTTGGGCATTTTAATCAGTCCGACATGTATAAAATGGCAAATGATAGGAATTATCTTAGTGGTAAATAGCAGTCTAATTTTTGGATGAGAGATTAATGAAAGGGTAACAAATCAATTGGAAGCTATTAACAAATTTTCAGCTTGCCATTAATAAACTTTTTTTGGTACGTGGGATCCAGGCCTAGAACGTAACAAACAAGCCAAGCATATACTTCTAAAATATGAGCTATAACTAATTTGCGCAGTAGCAGGGTACATGATCAGACCTGTCCAAATAATGTAAGACAAACGGCGGTACGCTCTCAAATAGAATTGGAAATAAACACGTTGCCCAATATGATATTCAAACTTCAAACTGTTAGAGAAGTTTGATTTCAAGTCAAAACTAAAGATATCGCAATCTAGTCAAATCAAACTTTTGTAAAAGAAAGTTTGGTTTTCAAGTCAAGTCAAGATTATTGAGTAAACTCAAACTAGTTTGATTTGTTTCATCTCTACCAACGGTTGTCTTTCATTCTTAATATGTGTCATGTGATTTATGTGTTACGATTAGGCCCCTCATATTGTATCAATTTTTCATTAAAACAAATATGACTGTATCACATTACTTTTTGTGGTTTTAATAAAACTAGCTGATACTTTGCAAATTATGTCGTTTCAGTTAAAGAAAAATGGTATTAGTTAAATTGGCTGACACTATGTAGATGTAGAGAGGTAAGCTTTATATTAATCATGTTGAGTAAAAGTTCTAGTTGCATCAGATCTCAAACCTCAATTGTTTCTTACTTGCATATCAAAATGATCATTTCTCTTCAATTTTTTTCAAAATCATCTGAATCTCATTAAATATGAATATTAGATCTGAATGACATTGCCATTGCTTATGGTTGCCCTGTCAAAATCATATCGTTAAAAATGATGAGCCAGAAAATCAAGATTTAAAATACACCCATGTATATTTTGATTTGAGTTCTTTGAAAATCGATGTTTCCAGTGTTTAACAAGATAATGATAGCCACATTTTTGTCGCATTTATGATCCAGCAATAATTTAATATAAAATCAAACGTAACACGTTTCAAACATTTACGTTTCTAATGAAAATATTTTGTTTTCACCCATTTTTAAAAAATGTGAAGATTTCACGATTTCACGAGTTCGCGATTTTCAGCATTGTAACTCAGACTAAAAAAACTGGCCACGCCTATGGAGAAGTGAATAATGTAGCAGCTTATAAAGGTACGTTTTTTATTATTGGTTTAAATGTGTGACGAATTTTACTGAAACTCAAGCAACAGTTCACGATATTTTCTGTACCCGTAACTTTTTATTTATTCAGGTTTATAAAAATTTCATGTGTAATAATTAAAGCACACAGCTTATTTCGTTTGATAATCCATAAACTTTTTCTCTTGCAGCCATCAAAAACAATTAATTATTTTTATGCAAACTATTGGACAGTAATTATACGAAAATCAAACAGAGCACATGTCAATAACTAGAATAAATATGACTTTAATTGATATCGAATTAAATGAACTGGAAAAATAATCGTATAGTTAAAAAGTTATGGTCAAAAGTTTGGTAAAAATTACTCAAAATTAGTGAAATTGTAAATCAATCGATGCAATGTTACATGAAGTGTTTAAATATCGACTTTCGTTTCTACATTCGGTCATTTTGGGTGAAAACCTAGGACTTACGAAGTCCAATTACTTGTTTGTTTTTTACGTTGAACGCCAATGAGTTCCAATGATTTTTTTAAATCCCTAACTTTTCATCTTTTATTATTTTTGCTACAACTTTGTTAAAAATGCAACTCCATAGGAGCGTTAAAAATGATACTTTAAGGCACTAGTGCTTTAATTTTTTTTTTGCTTTAAATTACGTTTGTAGAAAAAATATTATATGATATGCGTGTTAAAAAGTACATTTTTAAGGCACTTATATGAATTGCAGAACTCGCTATCGCTCATTGTGCAAACTTTCACATGCGTGCCTTAAACGTGTACTTTTAACACTTATATCATAAATAACTATTAATAAATCTTATAAATGATTAAAACTGAATCAAATTAAAATGAAATAAGTAGCCAGTGTGTATCTTCCATATTTACTTTATATTTAACAAAGTTTGTAATTTTTAAAGCGGATAATTCTTATCTCTTCCGAAGATAATAATGATAATACTTAAACAGTAGTTTTATTTTTACCATAATATAATAATAATCAAAATTAAGTAATTAAGTATAAGTATAAGATAATAATGAAAATGTAAATAATGAATACATGTTATATTATATTTAACACATTAGGTGAAACAATACCCCAGGCTGTGGGTGAAAAATAGGTCGATTTCAGGATATAATTCAGGAATTTTTGAAACCCATCAGGTGTTGTAAAGGACGATGCCAGGAATAACTTCTACTAAAATGTAACCAAAAATATTGTGCGCTTTTTTTTTAATTGCGATTTTCATTTGTTAAATTTGCAATTTTTATTGATTTTTAATTTTGCAGCTTAGGATATTGATTTTAGAGAAAAACTTTTTAATAGAAAGTTGTAGTAAATTAAAAAACCTACAATTTGAGGTACGGTAAGTTTAATTTGGTTAATTGGTTATTGCAAAACAGCCTGCGAACAGTCCAAAATGACCGTTTTTTAAAATTGCATTATTTATTGTACAAATATTTTTTTTTATTTTTTAAAGCTTTAAAATAAATATCTTTCAATTCCAAACATAAAAAAAATTGTAAAGCCAGATTAACGAATTTGTTGCTTAGATATTATAAATTGTTTATCCCAAGAGGTCAAATGTCGAAGGCTATAACGTTTTGAAAAAAAAAATCGTAGAGAGTTGGTGAAACATCTAATCTCCTTCTAAAGAGTTATATTTTCATATTCTGATGTAAATAAATGCGTAAAACATTTTTAAACCTCTAATTTTTGGGTTTGAAAATAAGGGGGCAAATTTTGTTATAAACATTTAGAGCTGAAGCGGCCCTGTACATCCTATGAGTTTTTAACTTACAGATTATTGTTGCTAAAGATGAAACAAAGATTTATAAAAAAAATAAAAATTTCTACGACCAACTGAAGCCGAGATAATTTGTGGGTTTGGAAATAAGGGGGCATATTTCGTTATAAACATTTAGAGCTGAAGCGGCCCTGTACATCCTATGAGTTTCTAACTTACAGATTATTGTTGCTGAAGACAAATCGAAGATTTATAAAAAAACAAAAATTTTCTACAACCAACTGAAGCCGAGACAATTGTTTTTTTTTTCTTAAGTCGTAGTGCCTTAATTTATAACAATTAAGAAATTATTTTACAGTCATTGACTAAAGAAAGACTTATATTATCTTAAAATAAGAATTATTATAAAATATAATTACATTTAATTATTAAAAATTATTTTTAAAGTCGGTACATTTGCGAGCGGCCGAATTTTGCAAATCGCCCGGCTCGCTTCAAATCCGCGCGGTCGGAAAATTTTTACGTAGCTTGTATTAAATTTGGACAGAAAACAATTTAATAATATTACCATTATAATATACAGTCTATTTACCACTGTATTTGTTTTTCTTGATAAACTTTTATATGTGAAATTTCATTTCTGAAGAAATAATATTACAAAAATGATACATATATATGAAATATATAACTATATTTTAATTTTTTCATTGTTATATAAATATAATAATAATAATGTTACTTCTTACTATAATATACAATATAAAACTTTTTCTTCTTGTAGTGACTATTCTTTTTGGATTTCACATATAAAAGTTTATCAAGAAAAACAAATACAGTGGTAAATAGACTGTATATCATAATGGTAATATTATTAAATTGTTTTCTGTCAAAATTTAATACAAGTTACGTAAAAATTTTCCGAGCGCGCGAATTTGAAGCGAGCCGGGCGATTTGCAAAATTCGGCCGCTTGCAAAAGCACCGATTTAAAAAATAATTTTTAATAATTAAATGTAATTCTATTTTATAATAATTTTTATTTTAAGATAACATAAGTCTTTCTTTAGTCAATGACTGTAAAATAAATTGTTAATTATTATAAATAAAGGCACTATGATTTAAGAAAAAAAAAACAATTATCTCGGCTTCAGTTGGTTGTAGAAAATTTTAATTTTTTTATAAATCTTCGTTTCGTCTTTAGCAACAATAATCTGTAAGTTATAAACTCATAGGATATACAGGTCCGGCTCAGCTCTAAATGTTTATAACGAAATTTGCCCCCTTATTTTCAAACCCAAAAATTATCTCGGCTTCAGTTGGTCGTAGAAATTTTTTATTTTTTTATAAATCTTAGTTTCATCTTCAGCAACAATAATATGTAAGTTAAAAACTCATAGGATGTACAGGGCCGCTTCAGCTCTAAATGTTTATAACGAAATTTGCCCCCTTATTTTCAAATCCAAAAATTAGAGGTTTACAATTGCTCTACGCATTTATTTACATCAGAATATGAAAATATAACTCTTTCAAAGGAGATTGGATGTTTCACTAACTTTCTACGATTTTTTTTCAAAAAGTTATAGCCTTCGACATTTAGACCTCCTGGGATAAACAATTTATAATATCTAAGCAAATAATTCGTTAATCTGGCTTTAAATTTTTTTTTATGTTTGGAATCGAAAGATCTTCATTTAAAGTTTTGAAAAATAAAAAAAAATTATTTGTACAATAAATAATGCAATTGTAAAAAACGGCCATTTTGGACCTTTCGCAGGCTGTTTTGCAATAACCAATTAACCAAATTAAACTTACCGTACCTCAATTTGTAGGTTTTTTAATTTACTACAACTTTCTATTAAAAAGTTTTTCTCTAAAATCAATATCCTAAGCTACAAAATTAAAAATTAATAAAAATTGCAAATTTAACAAATGAAAATCGCAATTAAAAAAAGCGCACAATATTTTTGGTTACATTTTAGTAGAAGTTATTCCTGCCACCGTCCTTTACAACACCTGATAGGTTTCAAAAATTCCTGAATTATATCACGTTTTTTCACCCACAGCATGGGGTACAAGGTGACAAAATCGGGTAATTCGAAATATTTAGTTCTAGTCCAGAGAAATGAAATAAGATTTTTTTCGTGAACCATCCCCCTCCAGGCCGAAACCAAATTTTTTGAGTAGTATGGACATCTGTGGTTCTTTTCATGAGCATTTTTCAGTGCGTCACAGTTTTTCGATTTCTCTCTAACGCATTAAATTGTGTGTGACAGAAAAAAACGCACGTCGCTGATTGCATTTCGTCGGTGACATTTATAACATTTAATCTAGTTGTCAATAGATGGCGCTAATAATATAATATTAAATAATATTATATTATTTTCTATAAAAAAAATTTAATCTGTACAATTTATAAGACTATACAAATCAAAGAAAATACCATTTTATAAATGCAATAAACAAAATTGATTTGTTTTTATACCAAATTGCAAATAAAATGTGACAACTGTCAGATTTAACTAAAATGTCATGTTAGAATAAATGTCATAAATGTGTATTTATCACGGACTAACCTTTTTTTCTATTATTTGTGACGCACTGAAAAATGCTCATGAAAAGAACCATATATTATTAACCTATATGTTTCCTGCAGCCGATTTTGATGATATACATAGTTATAAACAAATGAAGATCAAAAAACGGTAAATTATCGTTTTTTTCGTCTATTACCAAAAAGTTAAGCACTTTAAACAAATTTGAGAGTAAGAAAAGTCATAAATCTTATAAAAAACTTCAATATGGCGTTCGCTGAATATGTCCATCCCTATTGGTTGCTTAGAAAATTGCAAAATAAATCATAAATTTTGTGTTTTTTTAAATATTCATAACTTAGGTAAAAATAAACTTGAATCTTCTTATTACACGGAGTGCCGAGACTTCTTGTACTTAAATTATATGTTAAATTTCAAAGCAATTGGTCAAATAGTTAAGTTATTTAATTTTTGCACGATTGATCATTTTTGACTGTTTACCGTGACAGATTTTATGTCAGTAGGTGACATTTACTAGCAACTCGACGGTAAGTAATCCAACTCGATGGTAAATACTCCAACTCGACGGTAAGTAATTCACTTAACGTCGAGTTAAAAAATCTTTTAATTTTAATTTATTTTTTGAAAGAATAAAGAAAACTAACGAATTATTTATTAATATTGAAACTTATGGTACAATTTGTTAAATTATTTAATGAAATCCCACTTGTTTGGGCTGTGGTTTCACTTCTAACAGAAACTCCTGCAGAATTGCATACATTAGTAGTATCCAACATTTTTTCTCTTCAAATACGCGATCAAAGTTGAAAACTTGGAAATATTAATGCCATCATAAAGAAAAACGGTGGATTTAATCATTGAATATTCTGCCCAGAGGCTTCCAGGAGCTTTCAACTGCATATGTCTTTGAACGAAATATGCCAATAGGGTCTTTTCTTCGATTCTTAAATTCTTGCCTTCGCACCATTTTTTAAAACTTTGTTAGGTATTTTGATAACGGATTTTGGATTTTTCGGGAGTAATAATTGCGGAACACCCTTCTTCCCAAGCCCGTTCAATTTCTTCAAATTCACTTTCGCTCATATTTTAATTGATAATAATCAAAATTGTACTTAAAATTATTGAAAACTAAATAAAAACTCAATTCTCCATTGTTGTTATGCACCCTAGTTACTACCTAACAACCAAGTATCTATCTTGATAAAATGAATGAAACTAGTCAATATGACGAAAATGTTTAATATAATAATTTATAATGGTATCAATCGTGCAAAAAACGTTATAAGCATGTCGAACGTTAAGGGGAACCGATCTCAGACAATAATTGGAGTCGTCGCTCCGCTCCTCCTCCAAACAATTGTCTTCGATCGGTATAAAACCCTTACCGTTCTCCATACTTAATATACTATTGTTTATCCCAAATTCATCTTTTTTGCAACACTATAAGTCAGAAAATTATGAGGTTACAATAATACTTCGCACAGGTTATGAAAGAAGAACATTTATACTATTACCTTAATTAAAAATAAATGACAAAAAATAATTTTAAACAGTGTAAAATTATTTTGCAAAAAGATGTGGATTTTTTCCCTACTTAAAAACAATTAGAATAACTTTTTAACCGTTACCCGTAGAAATATTATTTTGTCATATTTAGAAAGACTGAATTTTTATACACATTTAGAAAGAAAAACAACTGTCCTAGGACAATTAGGGACAAAGTTATTCCCCCCCCCCCCATTTTTAAAATTCACATGTTTTTGCAATATTTATAATTGTTTTTTGTCATTTTTTTTTAATTAAATTAATACTGTAAATTTTCTTCTTTCATAAACTATCCAAAATATTACTGTAACTTCATAATGTTCTGACTTACAGTGTTGCAAAAAAAATTAATTTTGTAAAAACAAATTAAATAACTTATAAACTATTTGACCAATTGCTTTGAAACTTAGGGTATGATTTAAACACCATAAGTCTCAGCATTTCTTGTAATAAAAAGGCTCTAAGTTAATTTTTACATAAGTTATGAATATTTATAAAAACTCAAAATTTATGATTTATTTTGCAATTTTCTAAGCAACCAATAAGGATAGACATATTCAGCGAACGCCATATTGAAGTTTTTTTACGGTTTATGAGTTTATTACTCACAAATTTGTTTAAAATGCCCAATTTTTTAGCAATAGGCGAAAAAACTAAAATTTACCGTTTTTTGATCTTCATTTGTTTATAACTATGTATATCATCAAAATCGGTGGCAGGAAACATATAGGTTATTATTATAGATGACCATACTACTCGAAAAATTTGGTTTCGGCCTAATAGGGGAGTGCAATTAGAACGAAAAGATACAATGTTTCGGAAAAAATCAAACAAGGTTATATTTTTCTAAAACTTTTTTTGTTAGTTTATAAATATGTTAAAGTAAAAAGTTCTACTCACAAATTTCGCCACTAATTGTTTATTAATTGTTTAAACAATAACAATTGTTTTGTATAAATAATGTTAAGAATATGGGTGAATTCAACATTTTATTTTGATAAAAAATGTTTTTATTTTAGTTTTGATTATGCTGAACCCGAATCTGACATTACAATTTGCAAATTCAAAATGGCGGATTCAAAATGGCGGATTTTTTCCTAAAAATCCTTAAAAAGTAATTGTAAAATCCGAATTTTTTTTATAAAACGTGTTTGTTTACATATATGTGGATATTTTTGAGAGGTTGCTGAACCTGAATCAAATTTTGATAATTTAAATTATAAGATGGCAGATCCAAAATGGCGGATAACTTAAAAAATAGTTGTAAAATAGTAATTTCTTCACAAAATGTATTTATTTCAACATATATTTATTTTTGAGAACTTTGATAAACCTAACTTAAATGTTAACATTATAAACTATAAAATGGCGGATCCAAAATGCGGATTTTCTAAAAAGAACGTTAAAAAGAACATTTTTCTAAAACATTTATTGTCTTTATTTTTAACAGGTTGTTAAATCTGAATTAAAGATTAAAAATTTAAATTTCAAAATGGCGGATCCAAAATGGCGGATATTTAAATGAAAAACAAGTAGAATCCAATTAAACAAATATGGAATTTCATTCTTAAAAAAAAGATAAACAAATAATTTTCACAATAATATTAAAAATTAAAATGTATTAGAAAGAAAGAACAAATTTTCGATTAGAAGGATATAATTACATATTGGAACATAGTTTTTAATTCCAAACAACTTTTCTTTATAAAAATTTTCGATATTGTGAAATATAAAGGTACTTTACTCTTGAGTGAAATTCATATTTTTTGACATACCTCGTACAAAATTAACAAAATTTGATATTTGATGGCTGCATCTTATGTTATATATGATGCAGAGTATTTTATAAAGAATAACTTTTTTCGTAAAACTGATATTAAAAAAGTTATCAATAGGTTCCAAGTTACGCAGACATACTGTATAAGAGCTAAAAAAAATTTTTTTGTTGAATATTTATTATTGTTGAAGCTTATTATTAAATATATTTTAGGTAAGTTTTAGAGAAAAAAGTTTTGATCACTCTGTATATACATTTTTTCAGCTGATAATTTTCGGTTTGTGTATTCCATTTTTGTTATCTTTCTTAGTTTTCTCAAAAAGAAATTGTTTATTTCATTTTAAAACTGAAATAATTCAGTGTTTTTTAAAAATTACATCCTAAGCTTCAAAAAAATATCAAAAAAATTGTATTAGATTTATTCAAACTTGAGTAATACCGTCTTAAAATGGTGGGAATTCTGTAAAACTACGAAGTTTTCAAAAATTACATTTTTTGAGACATCTTATTATTTGAATTAAATTTTTAATATTTTGTTTGAATGAAACATCGTCTAGTAAGATGATTGAGAGATAAGTTGTGCAAATTTGAGAGTTTTATAAGTAAAATTGTATTAGTTACACATTTTTAAATCATTTTTAAACAAAATTCATGTAAGGCTCACTTTCCGCCCACACCGTACTTATGTCCATACATTTTATTTCTTTTTATTACAACCATAAGATAGCTTATTTCATCTTCTTACATGTCCAATTTGTAAAATTTCTTTTGATCCATTAATTAAAGAATTACATTAAAAAAACTCAACCGTGCACTTCTTCCAACGCTAGTGTACAGTGCGCCAATGTGTGTGAGAAGGGTGACTTTAGCGTTATAAATAAAAAATTACAGAAGCTAGAGATTTAATTTTAGAAAAATCTTTATATAAGGTTTATTTTGGAGAATTTTCTGAGTTTTTCAATGGTCAAGTCAGTTTTTTCCTAAAAATTATATTTTCGGAGTTATTTAAAAAAACATCTAACTTCGCTGTTCATTTGTTTAATAAAAAATGAAGCACCCACTTCTCGAGTAGAACTTTTTGATATGTTGTTTATTAAACATTTCTTAATGAAATTACAAAAAGTTTTATCTTGTTTGATTTTTTCCGAAGTGAAAATCTAAATGCACTCCCCTATAAAGGGGGTTGTGTCACCAACAGGATTTTTTTTCCTTATGTCTCTGAACTATTCCCATGTATCTACCATAACATTGGACAGTTTAATATCCATATATACCAACGATTTACAATGAGAGTTATTTAAAGTTTGTGAAATATCATATATCCAGTCCTACAAAAGGCATAAAAAAGGTCCTATCTGCAGATAAAATCAGCCAAACTGATTAGCGATATCTAGTAAAAGCTTTTGTTTAATATAGTATGATAGCACGACGATACTGAAGATGGGGAAGGAAAGCGAAGTCATAAAAACAATTCAAACGAGAAAACTGGAATATCTAGGCCACATAATGACTGGGGAAAAGTACTCCCTGCTAAGGCTCATAATCCAAGGAAAAATCTCGGGAAAGAGAAATGTGGGACGTAGAAGGATTTGCTGGTGGCGAAATTTAAGGGAGTGGTACGGGTGCAGTTTAATACAAATGTTTATAGCTGCAGCCAACACAGTTAAAATTGCTGTGATGGCAGCCAACCTCCGATAGAAGACGGTACTGCAAGAAGAAGACGACGACACTTTAGTGATAAGAAGACATAAAATTTCAATAGTGAAATCGCCGCTTCTATCGCAAGTGCTGCCGTTATTTATTGTCACTTGATTTTGAAATCTACCTATATCAATCTGTATATGTATAACAAAAATAAATTAGATATTGAGAACGAGATTAAAAAACTGGCCACGCCTATGGAGAGGGAACTAATCTACCTTATAAAGATAACGTTTTTATGATTGGTTTAAACGGGTAGTATTTTTTACAGAAATTCAAGCGATATGGCACGATATTTTCTTTACCCGCAGCTTTTTATTTATTCCAGTTTATAAAAATCTCATGTGTAATAATTTAATAAAGCACACAGCTTATTTCGTTTGATAATCCATAAACTTTTTCTCCTGCTGCCATCAAAAACAATTAATTACTTTTATGTAAAATATTGGTCAGAAATTACACGAAAATAAAACAGAGCACATGTCAATAACTAGAATAAATATGACTTTAATTGATATCGAACTAAATGAACTGGAAAAATAATCGTATAGTTAAAAAGTTATGGCCGAAAGTTTAGTAAAAATTACTCAAAATTAGTGAAATAGTATATGAATCAATGCAAAGTGACACGAAGTGTTTAAATATCGACTTTCGTTTCTACATTCGGTCACTTTGGGTGAAAACCTAGGACTTACGAAGTCCAATTACTTGTTTGTTTTTTACGTTGACCGCCAATGAGTTCGAATTATTTTTTTTTAAATCCTTAACTTTTTATATTTTATTATTTTAAATCTTTTAAATGATAAAACTGAATTAAATTAAAATGAAATAAGTAACCAGTGTATATCTTCCATATTTACTTTATATTTAACATAGCCTGTAAGTTTTAAGGGGTCCGGACAAAAAATCCCCGGACAAACAATCCCCACAATTTTTTTTGGAAAAAATATCCCCACAAAAAATCACTGACAAATAATACCCACAAATTTTTTTGCACAAAGTATCCCCACAAAAAATCCCGGACAAAAATCCCCAAGAAATATTTGCTGCCGCATGAATATAGTTCTCTAAAAGTTTTCCCGAAATTTTACCGAATTTTGAATTCCAATTCCATGCTAAAAACTTCAAAATTTACATGACAGAAGAGTGTGAGTTTTTTCAAAAATCGTGTAAGATACGGGGAATGAGCTAGGGCCCCGTTCTCATGACGCTCTTAACGAGCGTTTTGATAACGCGCGATTACAACCACATACATTTTACTGAAGACCGTTCACATGCTAACGCGCGTGTTAGGCTATTAAAACGCGCGTTAGCATGTGAGCGGTCTCAAGTACAATGTGTGTAGTTGTAATCTCGCGTTATTAAATCGTGCATTAAGCGCCTGTCATAAGAACGAGGGCTTAGCTCATTCCCCATATCTTTCACGATTTTTGAAAAAACGCACTCCTTTGTCATGTAAAATTTGAAGTTTTCAGTATAAAATTGAAATTCTAACTTTGGTAAAATTTCGGGAAACCTTTTAGAGAACAATTCGGCAGCAAATATTTCTTGGGGATATTTTGTCCGGGATTTTTGTGGGGATACTTTGTCCAAAAAAATTTGTGTGAATTATTTGTCCGGGATATTTTGTGGGGATTATTTGTCCGGGGATTATTTGTCCGGTGATTTTTTTTCCGGGAATTTTTTGTCCAGGGATAATTTGTGGGGATTTTTTGTCCGAGATTATTTGTCCGAGGATTATTTGTCCTAGCTTCGATATCTAATAAAAGCTTTTGTTGAATATAGTATGATAGCACGACTATACTGGAGATGGCGAAGGAATGCGAAGTCATAAAAACAATACAAACGAGAAAACTGGAATACCTAGGCCACATAATGACTGGGGAAAAGTACTCCCTGCTAAGGCTCATAATCCAAGGGGAAATCTCGGAAAAGAGAAATGTGGGACGTAGAAGGATTTCCTGCAGATCAATACAATTGTTTATAGCTGTAGCCAACAAAGTTAAAATTGCTGTGATGGTAGCCAACCTCCGATAGGAGACGGTACTGCAAGAAGAAGACGACGACACTTAAGTTATAAGAAGACATAAAATTTCAATAGCATAAACCCGCTATAAGAAGTCGCCACTTCGGTCGCAAGTGCCACCTGCCGTTATTTATTGTCTCTTGATTTTGAAATCTACCTATATTAAGAGGATGGGTACGTATTTTCGGCTGCAATGCTATTCAAATGGGGATTCATTTTTTTTGAATCCGGAGAAAACTAATAAATATTTTTGAAAAATTTAAACGCAGAATAAAAGTTTACGTTATTGGCAAGAGCCGAAAGTCCCTGAGAACTTCTATAATGTTTATTTTAATAAGTTACATGGGTGACAATCTAATAGAATTTAGTGTGATATTTAATTTAAAATATCTCATTCAAAACAAACTTTTTATTTATTCTAATGGACTTTCGGCCCTCGGTAATAACATAGTCTTTCATCCTGCGTTTGAATTTTTCAAAAATATTTATTGGTTTTTTCAGGATTGGTTTTTTCAGGAAAAATGAACACGATGTCCGTGGTAATATTTCCAAATCTATCTTTGTTATACAACGCACTCAGTCAGGTTAAATCACTATGCTTGCTTGCTTGCACTCAGTCGAATAGAATATTGTAAGCATACTGTCAGTCAGACAGTGACAATAAATGACAATTTTAAATATTTGACATGGCATCGGAAATATTTTGAGTTGTTGATTAAATAATATTGATATATAGTGTATTTGATAAATAATTAATTTAAGACGTGAACTTAGTAAAAAGTTATTTATTGTGTATTATTTGTGGAAGATTCAAGCAGAGAATACATCAGGATAATATATTCTGTGATCCAAAAATTTTTTTGTTAAAGATGTTCAAAATTGTAAGCGTTCCATAGTAATAATATATTATTAAAAAATCACTTAAACATGTTTGCTCTTTTTTCGATTGAGTATTAGTTTTTGTTGTACATGTAAATTATTACAATCACTGAATACATAGTTAGTGAAAAAATTATCACATTTACTAGCTGAATTAATAATTTGCAATTATAAAAATAACAGTTATCCAAGAACATTCAAAAGCCATCTCTTTAAATTAATGATGACATTTTCAAGTAGAATGACATTCTAGTAATGTTTACATATCCATACCAGTGTGAATTTTATTACACGTAATTTGCCGTGTAAAGACAGAAAAAGTAGGGATACCAGTAAAATATTTGCGAATTGTGTCCCTAGGGCCTTAATCTAAAAATAAATTAGACATTGGAAACGAGACTAAAAAAACTGGCCACGCCCATGGAGAGGGAACTAATGTAGGATTTAGAGGTAGATTATGAGGATAACGTTTTTATGATTGGTTTAAGCGGGTAGTATTTTTTACAGAATTTCAAGCAATATAGCACGATAATTTCTTTACCCGTAGCTTTTTATTTATTCAGGTTTATAAAAATCTCATGTGTAATAATTTGATAAAGCATACAGTTTGTTTCGTTTGATAATCCATAAACTTTTTCTCATGCAGCAATCAAAAACAATCAATCATTTTTATGTAAACTATTGGACAGAAATTACACGAAAATCAAACATAGCACATATGTCAATAACTAGAATAAATATGACTTTAATTGATATGGAACTAAATGAACTGGAAAAATAATCGTATAGTTAAATTTGTCGGAAACGATGTACTGCAGAAGCATTAATGAATTCATTGTTCGAAGTAACGTGCACGTTATATTTAAACGTCACTACTGACAAATTATACTCAACGAAAACTCTCGTTTTATTGCTACGCAGAGAGCAGAAAGAACGAACTAATTTGTAGTTTATACGAGGTATTACATAGATCAGCAGAGCTATGGAATTGAAATTTATGTTTCCTTTATTTTCCGCGGGATTTTTAATTTATGTATTTTCCTAGTATTATAAAAAGGTTACGATGAATTCTGAAACTGTTTTCTTGTTGCATTGTACAATATAGCAACCAGACATATAGAGGGAACTCAATAGAAGGACATACTGGTACCGTAAGTATGAATGACGGTTATTGACAAAACACCGGTTTTCGGTTATACCCGTTTTTTCTACCTACGGTTTAACCTAGCTGTTATAACCGGTCAAAAAAACCGGTTATTCCATAACCGGTGTTCGGTTTTCATAGACAATAGATTTTTTATTCATAGACAATACCCAATAGGTTACATTTACATTGCTCTTTAGTTTGCGATACTCCATTCGAATCGATATCAGTCTATATCAGTATAGAAATCAGTCGTCAGTGTTGTGAAATTGATTTCAGTCAGCTAAACATTTCACATTTACGCGCAGGGAGCGAAAAATTTTCCCATTTTTTCTCTGAATTCAGTATTTTTTCCACTTATCCGGTTATTACTTTAAAAAGAAAAAACCGGTTATACATAACCGGGTCAAAAAACAACAGGAAACACCGATTATTGCCGAGGAAAAAAACCGGTTGCAGGTTATGACCTGTAGGTGTTTCCCATCCCTAACTGTAAGACTAGTAGAATTAGAAGATAGTCGAGGGAAATCTGAAAACCCATAGTTGGGGTTTTGAATGAGCAAGGAAACGGTAATGCACAGACGTAAGTGGAATATTACATTTACATCCTCCACTTAGACTTAACAAATTTTGTCAAATGAAAACAGTAATTCTATGACAGGTAAATACATGTATCATAGACACAGAAGCAGCTACTTCCATAGTTAAATGTCCACAAGATTTTATGCAGAAACATGTGAATAAACACGATTTGGGCTTTGAAACGTTAATAAAATTTTTTTTTAATTTAATTGTGGCTTATTTCCCATCTAAATAGTTAATCACGTGAAACCAAACACAAAGGCGAAAATAAAAGGAGTAACTAAGGCGAACAAACAGTGGGAGAAATTGAAGCAACACAGGAAGTAAAATAAATCGGTTCACTCAAAACTTTCAATTTCAATTAATCCAACCAAACGTTCTCATTACAACGGACGGAATCATAGGAAAAACCTTGATTTCAAATTTTAAATGCATATTGGACTTCATTAACTTAAAAATGCACCACTCTACTCTAAACTGCAAGCAAACCTCAAGCTTACTTGAAACTCTCTCGTAATCTGACTAAGTAATTATCTCGTTATACAGGGTGTAACAAAAATACAGGTCATAAATTTAATCACATATTCTGGCACCAAAAATAATTTGATTGAACCTAACTTACCTTAGTACAAATGTGCACATAAAAAAAGTTACAGCCCTTTGAAGTTACAAAATGAAAATAGATTTTTTCCAATATATCGAAAACTATTAGAGATTTTTTATTGAAAATGGACATGTGGCATTCTTATGGCAGTAGTATCTTAAGAAAAAATTATAGTGAAATTTGGACACCCCCTAAAAATTGTATGGGGGTTTTGTTCCTTTAAACCCCCTCAAACTTTTGTATACGTTCCAATTTAATTATTACTGTAGTACCATTAGTTAAAAACAATATTTTAAAAACTTTTTTGCCTCTTAGTACTTTTTCGAAAAGTTAGTTTTTATCGAGATATGTTCGATATTTGTCAAATCCACCACATATTTGTATATGGTTAAGTACGATTATGGAGACTTAGTAATAATATAATAATATGAAAATTTATTTATGTTTTACATTTTTAGGTATATTTTGAACCATATTAAAAAATAAGCCACATCTCGATAAAAGGTGCCTTATCAGAAAAATACAAACAGGCAAAAAGTTTTAAAAACACTGTGTTTATTTAATGGTACCGCAGTAATAGTTTAATTGGAACGCACACAAACATTTGGGGGGTGTAAAGGCACAAAACCCCCATAAATTTTGTATGTAAACATATTAAAAAAGAAGCCGCATCTCGATAAAAACTGCCTTATCGAAAAAATACTAAGAGGCAAAAAGTTTTGAAAATATTGAATTTAACTAATGGTACCACAAAAATATTTTAATTAGCACGTACACAAAAGTTTGGGGGGGTTTAAGGAAAGAAAACCCCATAAAATTTTTGGGGGGTGCACAAATTTCACTATAATTTTTCTTTAAGATGTTACTTCCATAAGAATGCCACATGTCTATTTTCAATAAAAAATCTCTAACAGTTTTAGATATATTCGAGAAAATCAATTTTCATTTTGTAACTTCAAAGGCCTTTAACTTTTTTTATGTGCATATTTGTACTAAGGTAAGTTAGGTTCATTCGAACTATTTTTGGTCCCAGAATATGCACTTTAATTTATGACCTGTATTTTTGTTACACCCTGTATTGAGTGCAACTATTTTTATTATACAAATACATCCATATTTTCACTTTCGATTCGATGTCAATCTTGTATATATAATAATTAGGGTGGTTCGAAAAAAACTTGTTTTTTATTTCTGATCGCTATAGTGCACAATAGTTGCCATTGGTATAGACGTGAAATAACCACTAATTATTATTTTTATATTAATTTGTCTTCCGGTCGCACAATGCCATCGAAGTTAGCAAAAAATTATGAAAAACCTTAATTTTTCATATTTTTCTTAAACAGGCCAGATGGTTTTAATTGCGTTTCTATACCATGAATTAACTACTAAAAGTATGTAAAATCAATAAACATGCACTTAGTATTCATTTGTTTCATATCTTGCGGTCGCGCAAAATAATACAAAATGAGTAAAATTAGTAGTTTTTGAAAAATTTCAAAGTTTGACTGTTTAGTACATTTTAACCGTACAACTTTTAGAGCTGCCATAGTTTAATTCTATTACAATAATATATTTAAAATCCAAGCATATAAAATAAATTTTGATCTTCAAGTGGAATTCGGTCGCGCAGCTTCGTCAAAAACAACAGACTACCGAGAGACGAGGCGAAAGTGACGAATGCCAGGGAAGCGCGCACAGTCACAAATAGAGATACCTTTACAATGGAGTATTTCTCTTCTCCATTACAACGAACTGCCATTCCGCCTCCTTTTCCAACACCTAAATGAAAATACAGCAGGCCCAATAGGATATCCGGAACGATTGGATAGGCCTTACCTGTTTGCGAAAGACTACCAGTTGTTGATTTTAATCCTATCGATTGTAATATTCAAATAGTTAACAAGCTTATTCTTAGCAAGGACCAATGGTACTTGCTTAAGACATCAGAAGTCGTCAAGTTAGGACATTGTTCAGAAGACTTTGTAGTACGTGATCATGGCTCAATGTCAAAGTTGGCATCGCTAAACGGTGCAATACTGTGGTTCTAATATGTAACTGTGTGAATATACTTTACTTGAAACTTCGGTCACTAGCTTAAAGCCTCTTTCAACTGCCCGTGTATGGCATGGGAAAGCATCTATACTCATAACAGACTTAAAGTCATTGGTCACCTACTGTTTTATCTCTGCATTAGTCAATGGTTTTAACAGTGAAGGAGGAGTCAGTGTACAGTGTACAGTGTCCATTCGATAATTTTGTAATACTCTTTAGCTTTAAAGTTTAAGTTTGATGGATTAAAGATTCTGATAGTCACTTTCAGATATTGCTTGCTTTTCCTTCATGATACGCCTGAAGCCCAGCTTTCAGATATGGTTCCTTTCATCAGTTACCATAGCCAAAAGTAAATTTTCGGGATGGGTAAAGTAAGCATTCCATTGTTAAAGGGTATCAATAACATGAAGAAGCTCTTCAGGTAAGTACCTTGTAAATTCAATGATTTTGTAAACATGTCTAGGCCCATCTCTGAATTTTTAGTTTATTTTTATGGTACAAACCACATAGGCATATAACATTTGAGAATTAATGTGACAATCTCTCTCAGATTTTCAGATCAGCTGGACAAACTGATGTAGAAACACAAAACTCGGTTTGCAATAGTAAGTCACCTTGAGTGTGACATTGGGTCAGGATCACGTACTACAAAGTCTTCTGAACAATGTCCTGACTTGATGATTTCTGATATCTCAAGCAAGTACAATTGGTCTTTGCTAAGAATACGCTTGTCAACTTTAGGAATCTCACAATCAATAGGATTAAAATCAGTAACTGTTAGTCTTTCACAATCAGGTATAGGGGCCTTTCCAATTCGTCCGGAATATCCTATTGGGCCTGTTGTATTTCCATCTAAGTGTTGGAAAAGTGGCGGAATGACAGTTCGTTGTGATGGAGAAGAAAAATACTCCAATGTAGAGGTATTCCCACATGTATCCTATTTGTGGCTGCGCGCGTTTCGATGTCATTCGTCACTTTCGCCTCGCGTCACGGTAGTCTGCTATGTTTTACGAAGCTGCCCGACCGAATTCCACTTGAATATCAAAATTTATGTTATATGCTTGAATATTAAATATATTATTGTAACAGAATTAACCTTTAACTACACGCGCTGGCGTATTTTGTACGCCAGATATAAGAATTCTACTGCAAATATAATTTAAAAATTTAATTTTTGACCTTATTTATTGCTCTAACCTATCACTGGAATTTTCTTTACAATTGATTTTAGTTTCGTTATAATCGGCGTTCTGGGAAGATCGTAATTTACAGTTTATTATTTGTTGTTTCCGGTGGTGGACAATATACAATATATATAATAGTAATAATATAAGTACATCTTTCAATGGTTTTTATTCAATATGGCACAGAATATATTTTTCTTTATAAACAATTCTTTTTCTCGTTTAAAAATCACATTTCAAAAAAATTTTATTAGTAATTTTATTTATCATGGAACCAGATTCCAGTTATAAATTCCAATTGGCTTACTGAGAAGGAACTCCAAGTATTCGCTGATGCCGAATAAGGTTTACAACAAACAACTAAGTGTATTTTTTCAAAAAAAGATAAACAAATCCGCTATTTTTAAGTGTAATTCCTTGTGGTGTATAAAGTACGCCACGCGTGTAGTTATGTTATAACTTGATGCGCGGGTAGTTAAAGGTTAAAATATAGCATCTCTAAAAGTCGTATGATTAAATTGTACTAAACAGTCAAACTTTGAAATTTTGAAAAACTACTAATTTTACTCATTTTGTGTTATGTTTGGCGACCGAAAGATATAAAGCAAATGTATAATAAGTGCATTTATATTGATTTTATATACTTTTAGTAGTTAATTCATGGTATACGAACGCAATTAACACCATCTGGCCTGCTTAAAAAAACATGAAAAATTAAGGTTTCTTACAATTTTTGCTAATTTCGATGGCATTGCGCAACCGGAAGACAAATTATTAAAAAAATAATAATTAGTGCTTTTTTCACGTCTATACCAATGGCAACTTTTGTGCACTATAGCGATATAAAATAAAAAAAGAATGTGTGTGTGTACTTTGTACGCACGTAAGAAGTTATACTTCTATTATATGATTTAAACGAAATTAATATACTTTTTATTTATATTTTATTTAAATATTAAACTAATTTATACTTACTACTTCTCAAACATTTTTATTAAAACAGTGCCAAAATTTAAAATAATAAAAGAATAAAACACACACAAACACATTAAAAATGCCACAAATGATTTCTGAACATTAATTGTCGGAAAATTTTTTATCTAAATACGTATTTTTTGAAAATAAAATTATATAATAAATATATTTACAATCATGAAATGTATAATAAAAATAAAATAATAAAAGTTTCTATTGGGATTCGAACCAGCTTATCAGCGCGGTTGGTATTGGCGTTGTATTGGGGTTCATTCGCCTTAAACTCTTCGCCACGGAGACAATGTGTCATTATGTGCGAAGATCGACTAACTAAACGGATTAAACTTTTGACATTTTTGAAATTAATCAAATTATTTTGATTTGGAATTGAAATGATTTAGAATTGAAAAAATACAACAAAACATAGAGTAAGAAAACAATATATTAGGTGAATATTGATAGAAATTTTAATGGTAATCAAATTATGTAAATAAAAGTATTCCATACTATGTATTTTGGTAGGTTCAAATAGGTAGGTACCTATGATACATTTACAATTATTACGTACCTGTTGCTTTAAAAACTATTTAAAAGTCACTACAATTATAAACTGTTTTGTTTCTGTCCTCACAACAATAAAACTTATACAGTATGTCCCTGTAAGTTGTATCCATATGGAAAACTTTTTTATTATTAATTTTACGAAAAAAAGTTATTCTTTATAAAAAGCTCAGCATGGTCCAAAACCTGAGATTTAACCATCAAATATCAAATTTTTTGAATATTATACGAGGTATGTCAAAAAGTTTGAATTTCACTCAAGAGTAAAGTAGCATTATTTTTCGTAATATTGGAAATTGCTATTATGAAAAGTTGTTTGGAATTAAAAACTATATTCTAATATGCAATTACATCCTTCTAATTGGAAAAAAATTTTTTTGAGAAATTATGGAAAACTATCATTATTTTTTCGTTAGGTATTTCAGTTCTGATAACCCTTTTATTATTAATTTTACGAAAAAAAGTGATTCTTCATAAAAAATTCTGGATGGTCTAAAACTTAAAATACAACCATCTCATATCAAATTTTATCAATTTTATACGAGGTATGTCAAAAAAGATAAATTTAGATCAAAAGTAAAGTACCTTTATAGTTCAGAATATTTCAATTAGAAGGATGTAATTACATACTGAAACATAGTTTTTAATTCTAAATAACTTTTCATAATAACAATTTTCGATATTGTGAAAAATAAACGTATTTTACTCTTGAGCGAAATTCATATTTTTTGACATACCTCGTATAAAATTGATAAAATTTGACAAAAGATGGTTGTATTTTAGATTTTAGACCATTCAAAACTTTTTATTAAGAATCACTTTTTTTCGTAAAATTAATAATAAAAGAGTTATCTGAATTAAAATAACTGAAAATAATGTTAGTTATCCATAATTTTTCAAAAAAAAAATTTTCAATTAGAAGGATGTAATTGCATACTAGAATACAGTTTTTATTTCCAAACAACTTTTCATAATAGCAATTTTCAATATTGTGAAAAATAAAGCTACTTTACTCTTGAGTGAAATTCAAACTTTTTGACATACCCCGTATAATGTTCAAAAAATTTGATATTTGATGGTTAAATCTTAGGTTTTGGATCATGCAGAGCTTTTTATAAAGAATAACTTTTTTTCGTAAAATTAATAATAAAAAAGTTTTCCATATGGATACAACTTACAGGGACATACTGTATATTATACATTTGTTTACCTTCATATTGAACAATTACTACCCGATTATTACAGAGCCCGTATAACGACTAATACCATACTGTCGGTGTGCGCATGCGCGCAGATTAATATAAATTCACCCTCAATCTCAATCGCGCCCAAAGTAGTACAACTTCAAAAAAAAGTTTTTGTCGAACCACCCTAATGATAATATGCTTATGCTTCATCAGCGGGATTCTCTGGGTCACCGAATGAATGCGTGGGTTCCACATACGTTGTAATACATCGATGGTATTTTTCTTCTTCTTCTTCTCTTTCAGCCTTAAGTAATCCAAGTTTAGACATAGGCCACCCCCAATTTAATCCAGTGGTTTCTTGCTTCAAGTTGTGTCCTCCAATCTTCTTAATGTCATTAGCCCGTCTCAGTTGTCGTCTTCCTACGCTTCTTCTTTCTAACTATGGTCTCCATTGTTGTATTTCGTGGTTCCATCTTTTATCCTTCAGTCGAGCATTGTGTCCTGCGAAACTCGATTTTAATTTGGCAGCATGTTCTTGTGCATCTCAAAGTAAAAGACGCAGGAGAACATCGATGGTATTGTTTATTATTTAACATATAATTAACATATAATTAACATATAATAAACAATATCGTATTATGTAATTTATCTTTTTTAAAAGGATTTTTAGAAGTATCTGAATTGTCTGAATATTGAGTTAAATTATGGTACACCATCGCTCTTTGAGAAAAGAATTTCTGAGCAATATATTGTGCCTTTTCCTCTCTCTTCGAAAAAGAAGAAAATTTTTCGTGTCATCATCATCAACTGAATACTCATATATGCGGAATTATATACAAATTTGTAGCACATAATGCCCTATATCTGGTAACAAATGTTCAATAATAATAATAATTGTGCCTGTTTTTCACATATCACTTATTCATTGTGTTTGTGGACTGTAAGCTTATAGTCTATTTTTATGCACCTCCTTGATCTTTCCGATACTTTCCAACTTAACTTTACAGTTAACGTTACTTACCTATGGTATTAGATAAGGACCTACATAAAGACTATCAAACTTACCATTATCTTATTTTTTGACCAGGACTAGGTCTCCTATTTTAAAGTGTTGTAGTGTGGCTTTTGATTTGTTCGTCTCTTGTTGTTCCTTTTTGTGCTTCAATAGGAAGGTTTTAACTCTCTCGCGTGCTAATTGAACTTTTTAGCGTAACTAATTATAGTAGGCATCTCTGTTGTAACATGGTTGAACTTCTTGTGTAAGACCTTCCGGTAAATTTACTTTTTCACCATACAGCAATTCGAACGGTGTATAGTGTATATCCATGATGCGCATTAAGGTCGGGGCACACATATCCGCGCCGAGCCCGCACCGCGTCCGAGCCAGCATGTCCATTGGCCAGCCTTTCAGAGACAGCATGGCCATTGGCCAGCCTTGAAGATAGAGCATGGCCATTGGCCAGCCTGCTCGGTGCGGGCGCGGTGCGGACGCTGTGCTGACTCGGTGCGGATATGTGTGTCCCGACTTTTAAGGGTGGTATTGTAGCAGCATGGTGGTCCGGACAAATAATCCCCGGACAAGTAATCCCGGACAAAAAATCCCCAGAAATTCTCCCTAGACAAAAAATCCCCGGACAAAAAATCCCGGACAAAAAATCCCCACAAATTTTTTTGTACAAAATATCTCCACAAAAAAATCCCAGAAAATAAATCCCCAAGAAATGTTTGCTGTCGAATAGTTCTCTAAAAGTTTTCCCGTGAATGGTGGAAGATATGGGGAATAGGCTAAGGCTGTGGAAATCGTGTTGTAATTGGCTTAAATCTATTTTTCACTCTGCTTTGAATAACTGTGTTCAAAACATTGTCTATATACTATTCGTGATGATAAGTGCTGGTACTGAAAACGATAATCTTGATTATACTAATGCAAAAAATCCATTTCACGCATCGCCAGGAAAGTTATACAAAGCTTTGAAATTATTTTGATTTTTCTGGTGGTTTTGGGAATAAATTTAAGGGCATTACTATTCGATATCCGGTTTTTAAAAAACGTAATTGAGGATATGTGTGCATCCATAAAAAACTTTAAAAATTTATCCATAAATCAAACCAGACATAGCTGCTCGGGGAGAGGCCAGATGGGATAAGATCTCTAAGGCGGCCTAGAGAAAGGTGGAAAGATGTAGTCAGAGAAGGTCTGGAGTAAATGGGAGTGAAACAATGGGAAATAGTGGCACAGGACCGACAAACATTAAAGGAAATAGTAAACGCGGCCATTACTCTAGAAGAGTTATAACGCCATTGATGATGATGATGACTAAATATTGACGTTATTTTGACGTTACATTTACAAAAAGGAACAGAATTTTTTGCATTACAATCAATATTATCGTTTTCAGGACCAGCAGTTATTATCACGAATAGAGAATAAGTACAACATGATTCCCACAGCCTTAGCTTATTCCCCATATCTTTCGAATTCGAAATTTTTTTAATCAAAATTACAATTTATGCTTAATTTTAATTGCTAATCATTATTTTCGTGCCGAAAACTGGTTTCATGGCGATTGCTATAACTCTCATGCACTGAGGCTGAAAAACATTTGCGTCGATTGCATTCACGGGAAAACTTTTAGAGAACTATTCGGTAGCAAATATTTCTGGAGATTTTTTGTCCGGGATTATTTGAGGGGATATTTTGTCCAAAAAAATTTGTGGGGATTTTTTGTCCGGGATTATTTGTCCAGGGATTTTTCGTCCTAGCTTCGCAATATGTGAACATTCTTCATCACACCTCCCAATGTTCTCCTCTTCATCTATGAATGATCTCACGTATTCGTTTAATGTTCTATATAGTTTCTCACGACTGCCAATCAAGTGAGTAGTTAAATTTGTCGGAAACGAGCTACTGCAGAAGCATTAATGAGTTCATTGGTCGAAGTAACATGCACGTTATATTTAAACGTCACTACTGACAAATTATACTCAACGAAAACTCTTGTTTTATTGCTACGCAGAGAATAGAAAGAACGAACTAATTTGTATTTTATACCAGGTATTACATAGATCAGCAGAGCTATGGAATTGAAATTTTAGTCCAGGAACCGAAGCTTTTCACCCCTCAATTTTTACAGAATTGATCAATTTGCTTGAAAATTTGAGAAAAAGGAGTGGATAGTCCAAGGGTCAAAATCTATATGATGACGAAAGGCGCTTTTACCATGGGGGTGGTTGCCACCCCATCTGGGGGTGGAAATTTTTTGTTATATTTTGACCGCAAAAGTTGATAAATACATTAATTTTAAGCAAAAAAATGTTCTACATATTTTTTTGATAAAATTAATAGTTCTAGATTTATTCGCTATCGAAAGTGTTAGTTTTATATCGAAAAAATTCAATGTTTTTCGATATCATACTCATTTACGATTCACTCAATTTTTACCGTAGAAAAAATTTTTCAAGCCAAGTTCTTCAGAATTAAATATCCTACAATTTCATATTTAAACATTTTTTCGTATCTCAGATGCGAATCTTTCTATTCGGAAGAAAATGGCATTTTTTACCAAACTACAAATATTCCTTAATTGCTTTTAACTCCAGTTTTTTTTAACTAATCATTCTAAGCCAGTCAAACTTCTGGAATCTATTACTAATACATAACTAAAGAAGAATGAATAAGACCAATGACTAAAAATACCGCTAACTTACATTATTTTGCTTCCAATTGGATTTCTTCTTTTTTTTTTCAAAAAAATATATTGATTTTCTAACTGCAACTTGTTATCTTTTATACTAGAAAGTTTGGTAAAAAAGAATTTTGTAGGTTTTTACAAGATCTATAAGGCTATTAATATTAAATCCTTTTAGAATCCTCAGTCACAAAAACGGGTGACTTTGAAAGGGTTGGTAAAGGCGGTTTTTGCATATTATTACAAGTTTTAATTGTTAATAGCTCACTCAAATTTTGCCGTACAAAAATTTTGCAAACCAAGTTCTTGGGAATTAAATAAAATACAATTTTATTTTTAAATACCTTTTCGTATCTTTTATATTAATTTTTCTATTCTGAAGAAAAGGGCATTATTTACCAAACTACAAAAATTCGTTATTCGCTTTTAACTCCATTTCTTTTTAAAACTAATCATCCTATGCCGGTCAAACTTTTAGAACCTATTAATAATACACAAATAAAGAAGACCAAATTAGATCAATGAATAATTTTAATTAGGGTGGTGAGCAGAAGGAAGTTTCCGATCACTTTTTCGCTGAAAAAAATAGGGACTGATATTCTTTTTATTATAAGTCACTTAATTTTTGAGCTAGAGACTATTCTTCTATTTCTTGAGATAGATATTTTTACATACTGTAAATTAGTTTTAATAAGTTATCCTCGAAAAATGCATAGTTTTCCCGTCTGTTGACTTTGAAACTACAATATTTAGCATTTGACGAAGAAGAGCTAACAGAGCGCTGTTATCATTGATCTTAAAGAAAATTTAAAAAATAGGTTTTGCTTATTTTTTCAAATGGTACATTTTTGTTAAGCAAAGTTGATTTCATAAAACTAAAAATTTTTGAGTTATTGGCAGAAAACTGATTAAAAACATTGATTTTTTCGATATAAAACTAAAAATTTCGATAGCGAATAAATCGAAAACTATTAATTTTATCAAAAAAAAATTATAGAACGTTTTTTGCTTAGAATAAATGTTTTTACCAACTTTTGGGGTCAAAATAAAATAAAAAATTTCCACCCACCCCCACGGAAAAAGCCCCTTTCGGCCTCATATAGATTTTGATCCTTGGACTATCCACCAGTTATTCTCAAATGTCCAATCAAATCGATCCATTCTGTAAAAATTGCGAGGTTTTGTCCTATTTTAAGCTTCATTACTTGGACTATTTATGTTTCCTCTATTTTTCTTGAGATTTGTATTTTCGGTCTCTAGAGTTATTAGTCCATTTACTCACGGTTCTTGCTCCAGATTTTAAAGAAGCGTTTGTATTGACATAAAATTTGGCACGCACATAGCTAACATGTTAAAGAAAAACGTGATATGTTGCCGATGTTTGCATTTACCCTTGGGGTGAGTTTCACCCCTTTTCTGGGGTGAAAAATATCTCGGGAGTTTAAACCGGGAAACTCGGGAATTTACTGACTTATTTCCATTATTCTCATCTCAAATGTGTCAAAAGTGCTGATGGCTGACAATGCGATAGTCAGGTGTTCTCTGGTCATGAACGAATGCCTATGCCTTTGGCAATCGCTGCACCTCTTCACATATTCCTCAACATCTCTCCGTAATCCGTTCCAGTAAGAGTATTTACTTATATTTTTAAGTTAGCTAAAGTGAATTTAAGTGAGACAATTAAGGCGAGTAGAGTGTGGAGTGGTCTAGGTGAAAAGAAGTCGAGGAAGATCGTCAACCAGAAATACAGATCTTAATGCGAAACACACAGGCAACACTCTATAATAAATAACAAAATATCGAAATTTGACATAAATAGAACAAGAAAACACAATACATTCCACGAAATCACGATGCTTGAAAACAAGCTACGAACTAGGAATAAGAAGAAACAAAGTATATAGTTTAAATAAAAAAGTGCACATGTATATATGAAATATTGCAAAGAATATGGTAAAATAGCTCAACATTTTTACTGTTATAGAATTTTTGCTATTTGCGATTTTTCAAATGAACTTTTTATAAAATTGATGTTAGAGTTAAGCTTCTACTTCTCGTTTCCATCAGGCTAAACTATCCATTCGAAACTACCGTTAATAAAGCTTTGACCAGAGCACGTTGCTGTAAAAAACTCGTTCTGCGTAGAAACTGATTTTATTTTAAAAATTCAACTCCGGATTTATCTGGCGTTTACCCATTTGCCGGGAATCCGCTTTAATAGTTTAATCTTTCACTTGGTGGACAAAATTTGCGGAAATTCTCAGTTTCAGCTGGGAGAATAGATGAGTTTGTCATGTAACTCCTACTACTTGGAAAATGTAATACACTTGGGAAATGCACAATGAAAATAGTCTACAGGAATACGAGTGTGAGCCCTTCGGCTTTTATGAGGTCGCCCTTATTTTAACAGGTTTGGGAACACAGAGAAAAGCGACCAGAAGCCCTCAAAACTTCTCATAAAGGATGAACCGATGGACAATGAAAAAGCACAGCGTGTGAATCTGTTTAGCCTAAAGTAATATTGAGTTTGAAAGTTTTAACCGAATATGTTCATTCGGTGCTTTATGTTGTATTGTCGGAGGAAAGTTTCGCTTTTTGCTTTGCCGACGTTCAATTGGAAAAGTTTTATATTGGCAAATAAATGTTATTGACTGTAATACAATGTATACAATTATACATGTTTTATGGTTCTATATCTAATCCTATAGAAGCCTAGGAGAACACGTCAGGCGGAAACGCTGTTTATCCGGAAAAATAAATCCCAGATTATTTCATTGTTTATTTATTATTTATTTTTCAATATAACTAATAAATATTAGTAAAATCGTTTAAAAAATATTGCGAAAAATTACGAATTTTTAGTATAGGCGTTCGTCATAGGTGTTCGTTTTGTGTAGGCAACGCTTATTCTATCTCATAATTTTTTGTTTTTAACTTTCAAGAATTTTTGACACAGGATTATTCAATTGTGAGTTATTCTAGTACTAAAATGTACTCTTGGTTTAAGTCGGCATGATACACCTTTTCTTGAAAAATCGATTTGTCGAAGACGAGAAGAAACACTTCTTAATTTGGTCTTGAATAACTGTAATAGTTTTTAGCGTTGGACAATGAGTAAGGCATTTCTTGTCTAGATGTTTAGAAAATACATTCAATTTCTTTTTAAAATCTGTTGTTATCAATCTGTTCTAGTCGGTAACTTTTCAGCTATTCTGGAACTTATTCTCTTCTTAATTTGAATCTGTTACGCCAGTCAATGAGAACAAGAACAGGATATTACCACCGAATTCTATCGTACTGTATGGATTTTAATGAAATTTTGGGACTTGCCTCTTCTTCTTCTTCTTTGAGTGCCTCTCCTATCGGAGATTGGATATCATTAGGGCGATTCTAATTTTATTTACTGCTGTTTTGAACAATTCGTTAGTGGTACAGCCAAACCACTCTCTCAAATTTCTCATCCAGGACATTCTTCTACGGCCTGGATTTCTTCGTCCTTGGATTTTTCCTTGCATTATATTTTGTAGGAATGTGTACTTTTGTCCTCTCATCAGGTGGCCTAAGTATTCAAGTTTTCTCTTTTTTATACTCCGTAGAACTTCTGGCTCGTTATTTATTCTGCGTATTACTTCTTCATTTGTAATTTTCAAAGCTTTCAAGATTTTTAATATTCCTCTGTTTAAGAGTCCATGACTCAACACCGTAGAGCAAAGTACTGAATACATAGCATTTTAACATTCTAGTTCGTAGATGAATACTAATATCACGATTACAAAATAATTTTTTCATTTTTATAAAAGTAGACCTGGCAATTTCAATACGTCTTTTTATCTCGTGATTTTGGTCACCTGTTTCATTGATAAGGGTTCCCAAGTATTTGTATTCGTTTACTTTTTCAAGTTGGGTACCGTTTATTGTGATACTAGTGTCATTTATTGGATTCTTACTGAAGGTCATATATTTGGTTTTTTTGACGTTCATCCTTATGCCGTAGTTATTACATATCTCATTCATAGTTTCAACTAAATGTTGTAGATCTTCCGCTGTTCTTGCCATTATCACAGTATCGTCAGCATATCGAATGTTATTGATAACTTCTCCATTGACTATTATCCCTTCGTTTGCATATGAGAGAGCTTCTTGGCATATTTGTTCGCTGTAGATATTAAATAAGAGCGGTGACAATATACAACCCTGTCGTACTCCTCTACGTATTTCTATTTCGTCCGATGTTTGTTCTTCTATTTTTATATTAGCTCGCTGATTCCAGTACAGATTTAATATTATTTGTATGTCTCTGGTGTCAATGTTCTTACTCTCCAGGATTTCTTTGAGTTTACTGTGGCGTACTTTGTCAAAGGCCTTTTCAAAGTCTATAAAGCAGGCGTGTACCTCTTGGTTAACATCTAGGCATCTCTGTGTTAGAACGTTCAAGGCAAAGAGAGCATCCCTTGTACCTAATCCTTTTCTGAATTGCCTCTACTTTTATCCTAATTCAAAGTCTACCCTATGCTGATGTGCGCTTTTATCTTGGGGGCGGTTCCCATCCTTTCAAGGGAGTAAAAAATGTTTTGGTCAAAATATTCACGGAAGTGGCTAGAGAACCTTATTCTAAACAATATAATATTCTACATATAATCTTTTTTTTGAAAACTCAATTGAGACTCGTTTTTTCATACGACTTCTGGTTATAACACAAAAAAAGATATGGTAGGTGAAAAGTTTGTTTTTTTTTGTGCATACTCAAATCGGTGTATTCCACTTGCAATAACAGAGAAACGGTCAGTGTTAGGTGTATGCTACCACCACCTTCTGTAGTACGTACTAGAAAAGACCTTAAAAATGAGCAATATTAATTGTTGATTACATTCAAACTAAGTGAGATATGCTGCAGAATTATTGATGACTAATGTATTTTAAGGAAAAATAAGAAGTGCATTTAACCCTTCATCCAACATAATTTAAAAGCATCGTTTTCCTTCTACAATACCTCTTAATATAGTGTTGTTTCTATGTTTAAAAGTTGGACGGATTTAAAATAAAGGGTTTTTGAAAAAAATAAGATCAAATTATAGAGCGCATTTTTAAATTTTCATAAAAATCTTCCTTTTTCTCCATGTAACTTGAAAATGATAAGAGATACAGTAATGAAAACTAAAAACAAAATTTTATCTAAAAATCCCCACTTATTAGTATGGTATCTTTTTTCGTATCTCTTATCATTTTAGAGTTACATGGAGAAAAAGGAATATTTTTAAGAAAATAGAAAAATGCGCTCTACAATTTTATCTAATTTTTTTCCAAAACTACTTACTTACTTACTTAAGCCGTCCTCTTGTACCTTACGGTGTCGAGGTAAGTGGAGAAATCAGACGTCTCCATGCCTTTCGGTCAGTAGCTAGTCTTTCTGCTCCTCTCCACCCAATATTCCTTTTTACGCAAGCCTTTCCAATATCTGCGTTCCACGTTCTTGCTGGCCTGCCTCTTCTTCGTTTGTTGTCGGATGCCGCTTTCCGTATCCTCTTTACAGTTCTACCTTCACCCATTCTCGTCATATGTCCGAACCACGATAACTGTTTCGTTTCAAGTCTGTCTAAGGTCCTTCCAATACCGCACCTTTCACGTATGTCTTCATTTCTTCTACGATCACGTCTGGTCACCCCGGATACCTCACGTAAATATCGCATTTCGCATGCTTAAATTTTACTACGGATGTTGTCATTCATTGTCCACGTTTCACTACCGTAGAGTAGCACCGGCTCGTATACAGTTTGGAACATTTTCATTTTTGTTTTCAGGCTTACTTCTTTCTTCCCAATAAAACTTTTATTTAGCGCATAGTACAATTTTGTTGCACTCATTACCCTGCTGTTTATTTCTGGTTCTATATTTCCTTGTCCATTCATTGTTGATCCTAAATACTTGAAGTCCTCTACTTGTGTAATGGTCTCATTTCTCAGCTTTACATTTATATTTTCTTGAGTTTTCGATATTACTAAAGCTTCTGTTTTTTCAATATTTATTTTCATCCCAAATTTCTTAAAGGCTTCATTCCAAACATTTACATTCACTTGCAAGTATTTTTCTGATTTTGCCACAATTACCAGGTCATCGGCATATATCAACTCTGACACGTGAACTTGTTGAAGTTTATACACCCCTACCCTAGTTCTTTTTACCTTACCCCTGCATTCTTTTGCAATTTCGTCCATTAGAGTGATGAATAACAAAGGACTCAGAACACCACCTTGTCTTACACCTGTCCTTTTGTAGAATTCTAGAGATGAGCGATTTTTCGTTCTTACATTATTACGTGTACATTTATTATATACTCTTTATTGCTTGGATTAAGTTCGGTTTCACATTTCTACGGTTTAATATTTCCCAGATTTTGTCGCCCGATCAAATGCTTTTTCCAAGTCCACAAAACATAGAAACAACTTACTGTTATGTTGTAGGGCTTTTTCTGATAACTGTCTCACCGTGAATATGAGATCGGTTGTACCTCGCCCTGGCCTAAAGCCGCATTGGCTGTCATCCAGTGTGGCCTCGATATTTTCTCGCAGCTTTTTCTCGAGTATTATTTCGTAGATTTTACTAGCAACTACCAACAATGATATTCCCCTGTAGTTAGAACACTTATGTTTATCACCTTTTTTGTGTAATGGTAGAATAGTGGCAAGAGTCCAGTCTCTAGGTATGCATCCGGTATGCCAGCAGCTCCTTATAATTTTCCATAGTAACTGTAATCCTTCTCCTTCCATATATTTAATTAGCTCAGCCTTAATATTATCGTGTCCTGCAGCCTTGCCATTTTTCAATTTTACAATTGCTTCCCTATATTCTTCGTAAGTTATGTCATCATTATCTTGTTGTTCATTTAAATTGTACTCCTCCCTGTCATTTTCTATTTCGTTGTTGTCTCCCATTAATAATTCCATAAAATGTTCTCGCCATCTTTCAGTAATCTCTTCATTTTTTAATAATATGTTACCATCTTTGTCCTCTAAACCTCTTACTCCGTTTGATTTCTTTTGTCTTAGGTTTTTTAGGGTCCTATAGAGCAACTTCGCGTTACCCTTACTATCACTTTCCATTTTATTTCCAAATTCTTCCCATTGACGATTCTTAGCTTCTTTAATTTTATTTTTAACCATTATTCTCTGTTCCTTATATTCTTGATAATTACCTTCACTTTTATTACTTATATACTTTTTCCACAATTTTTTCTTCTTCGAAACTTCCAATTTGATGTCACTATTCCACCAAGCTGTACCTTTCAGATATCTTCCTTTCGTTACACCACATACTTTACTCCCAGTTGCATACACCAGCTCCTTAAAAATATTCCATAATATTTCTATATCCTCCTCATTTTTCAAATTTGTTTTTCGTGTTTCTTCATTTAATTTACGACAGTATTCTTTTCTAATATTTTCAGACTGAAGTTTGTATACTTTAATACTTGGTTGTTCATAGCGATTTTCTTCATTTTTAATCTTAAATATCTGTTCTCTCCTTGTCTTTATTTTAGCCTCAACGAGAAAATGATCTGAACTGATCTCATAACCTCTTTTAACACGAACGTCCGCTATTTCATTTTTATATCTGTTCTGTACTAATACTAGGTCAATTACGGATATTTCGTTCCGCGAATCCATCACTCGTGTATATTTATGAATCTCTTTGTGTTGAAAAAATGTGTTACTAACTTGCATATCATTCATGATGCAAAACTCGATAACCCTTTGTCCATTATTATTCCTGACTATTTCTCCATATGGTCCTACAGGGTAGTCATATTCATTGCTTGACCCTACTCGCCCATTAAAATCGCCTACTAACGTGTGATCCAAAATTATTGTCACCATAGGTGGCTTTGAACGACAGAGATAGCTATACAGTGCATGTCTATTCTTAATTCAGATATACTTTCCAGTTTACGTCAACTTTGCAGTGTACGTCAACTTAACAAGGAAAGTTAGGTTATGTAGTTTGTTTGATTTTATTTATGATTGTTACTTATAATTTTGTTAATTCTTTTTATTTCTGATTGAAGTTCTGTGTTAGGCTTTGACTGATTTTTTATGTTTTATAATGTTAATCAAAATAATTGATAAACCAAGGATATAAATTCAGATTAAAACAAGACATACGTAATTTTTTGCACGGCTAGCTTTGATCCCAATAATTGTGGATCGCTCGTTATTATGACCTTATGACTTATTTGGTCCATTTCGTCCTGTAATTGTTCCCAGAAGCTATTTTTGAGTTCCTTGGCTTCATTTTCCGACGGTCCATACCCTACAGTTTTTTCCAAAACTATTCATTTTAAACCCGTACAACTTTTTGAAAATTGAAATAACACTATAATAAAAGGAATTGTAAAAGGGAACGAAGCATTTTTATTTTGGTGGATTAAAGGTTAAAAACACTTCTCATTTTGTCTTAGAATACATTAGTTATCAATTTTTTTGCAACATATCTCGCTTAGTTTAATTGGAATCGACATTTAATATTGCCCATTCGTCTTCGGTCTTTTCGAAGAGTACAAAAGGTATTGGTAGCGTTATACACCTAAAATCTACCGCTTCTCTGTTATTTCAAGTTGAATACACCGATTTGAGCATGAAAAAAAAAACAAACTTATTTCACCTACCATATTTCTTTTTGTATTATAACTAGAAAATTTACGAAGGAAATAATCTGTCTGTTTTTTTATAAGCTACAAAAATGTTTTATACTGTCTTTTTATTTAGATGCGTTTTTTAATAGTCTAGGAGCCGAAGATTTTCACCTCGCAATTTTTACAGAATGGATCGATTTGCTTAAAAATTTGAGAAGAAGTAGTGGATAGTCCAAGCATCAAAATCTATATGATGCCGAAATGCGCTTTTACCATGGGAATGGTTGCCACCCCATCTCGAGGATGGAAATTTTTTATTAAATTTTGACCGCAAAAGTTGATAAAAACATTTATTCTAAGCAAAAAATATTCTATACATTTTTTTGATAAAATTAATAATTTTCGATTTATTAGCAATCAAAAGTGTTAATTTTGTATAGAAAAAATCAATGTTTTTCGATATTATACTCATTTCAGTTCTTGGGAATTAAATTATCTACAATTTTATATTGAAACATTTTTTCGTATCTCTGATGCTAATCTTTCTATTCTGTAGAAAATGGCATTTTTTACCAAACTACACAAATTCGTTATTCGCTTTTAACTCCAGTTTGTTTTACACTAATCATTCTGAGCCAGTGAAACTTCTAAAGTCTATTAATAATACATAAATAAATAAGAATGAATAAGGCCAATGACTAAAAACACCGCTAACTTACATCATTATGCTTCCAATTGGATTTCTAGTCTTTTTTTTTCAAAAAAAAATATATTGGTATTTTAACCGTAACTTTTTTATTTTTTATCTTAGAAAGGTTGGTAAAAAAAATTTATATGTTTTTACAAGATCTATAAGCCTATTAATATTGAATCTTTTTAATCTCCTGTCGCAAAAAGAGGTGACTTTGAAAGGGCTGGTAAAGGTGGTTTTTGCATGTTATTACAAGTTTTAATTGTCAATAGCTCACTCAATTTTTGCAGCGAAAAAAAAATTTTGCAAACCAATTTCTTGGGAACTAAATAGGCTAAAATTTCATATTTAAACATTTTTCGTATCTCTGATTCTAATCTTGCTATTCTGGAGAAAAGGCCATTTTTTTCAAATTACAAAAATTCGTTATTCGCTTTTAACTCCATTTTTTTTTAACTAATTTTTCAAACCAGTAAAACTTCTAGAACCTATTAATAATACATAAATAAAAAAGACCAACTAAGGTCAATTAATAATTTTAATTAAGGCGGTGATTAGGGGATTGCTTGAGATCACTTTTTCGCTGAAAAAAATAGGGACTAGCATTCTTTTCATTATAAGGGCCAATTTCTCATATCGAGTTCAACTCCAGTTTAACCTGAACTTCTAGTAAACGTCAGTTTAAAGTCAAAATCGTCTTTCTCAATTCACGATCAACCGATGGCAGTTTAAACTTGAACGATCCTTGAACGGTGGAATTCGGCCGTTCAAAGATTTCAGAACTCAGTTCAGATGATTCCATGGACTACGCATGCGTTGTATTAACACGAACCGCTGTCATAATATAAATATATCCTATTTTATTATATTAAGCCCAACGATAAACGATAACATTATTTTTGTTTTTATAATATTTATTTATAATTATTAAAATGACTATTTGACTATAAATACTTAAATTTAACTTTATTCAAAAACAGCATAAAAATGGTAGTTCAAAATGGCGACAGTTTTTTACCTTTTGCCATCTATTGGCATTTCTCGAAAACTGTAGAACGAGCGCTGACATGAACGCGCAATGAGAAATGCATTTCAAACAAAACCACAGATCACGGGTGAACCTGGTTCAACTGAACCATAGATTAACGCAGGTATGAGAAATCGACCCTTAGTCACTTAATTTGTGAGCTAGAGACTTTTTTTATTTCTGAAGATAGATATTTTTAAGTACTTTAATTTAGTTAGAACAAATTTTCGTCGAAAAATGCATAGTTTTCCAGTCTTTTGACTTTGAAACTACAATATTTAGCATTTGATGAAGAAGAGCCAACATATAGTAAAGTATAGCTCGATTAATATTGGTCTTAAAGGAAATTAAAAAAACGGTTTTGTTTATTTTTTCAAAAGGTACATTTTTTGTTAAGTAAAGTGGTTTTGATAAAACAAAAACTTTTGGAGTTATTAGCAGAAAACTTATTAAAAACATTGATTTTTTCGACATAATACTAACACTTTCGATAGCGAATAAATTGAAAACTATCAATTTTATCAAAAAAATGTATAGAACGTTTTTTGCTTAAAATGAACGACGTTTTTACCAACTATTTTGATTAAAATAAATAAAAAATTTCCACCCCGAGATGAGGTGGCAACCATAAATTTCCACCCCATGGTAAAATGCCTTTCGCCATAATATAGATTTTGATCCTTGGACTATCCACTACTCATCTCAAATTTTCAAGCAAATCGATCTATTCTGTAAAAATTGAGAGGTTTTGTTCTATTTTAATCTTCATTACTTGGACTATAAGTTATTCGCAAAAAAACGTCCAAAAAGTGTAATTTTTTAATGAAGATGCCCAATTTTCAACCACGAATAACTCAAAAATCATTATGTTTTCAAAAAAAAATTATAGAACAGTTTTTGCTTATAATTAGGTTTTCTAGCTACTTCCGTTGTTATTTTGACCAAAAAATTTTCAATCCGAGGGGTTTGGAACAACCCCAAGACAAAAAGCGCCATAGTATATAGGGTGGACTTTATTTCTTGAGCTATTTCCTACTTACTGTGAAAATATTAAGTGAAGCGACGTAGTAGGATGGATTTCGGAGCCAAATACCCTCATTGACTGCCCTATGTCGAAGGATTGACAAATTAGTTATTTTGTCAAATAAACACACTCCCAGTATTTGACGCTAGCATTACCTTTCATATTAAAGACTTCTATTTTCCTCTTTTGTGTGTTTTATTGTCTAACATTCAGAAAAGTATAGGAATATAGAAAATACCAAGCTTTGATCTATTATTCGTACTTGATAAGCGTTATAGGATGACTTTTCAAAATACTTGCAAGTTTTCTCATGATTTTTTTTTCCAGAGCTCTTCTCCTAATTTATTCAGTATATCTCCCTTTGTATTTTACTAAGAAGCGCAGATAAGTGGAAGTGTTAAAACTTCTGTGAAAGCACGCCAAATAGAATTCTATTTTAGTGACGTCACGTTACCTAGCAACCGTCGATTCTCCCATTATGAAATTTTATTTTTTGACGTCAGCAAAATAGAATTTTATTTGGCGTGCTCTGGGCCGAGAGCACGCCAAATAGAATTCTATTTTGCTGACGTCACAAAATAGAATTTCATAATGGGAGAATCGACGGTTTCTAGGCAACGTGACGTCACTAAAATAGAATTCTATTTGGCGTGCTCCCGCACCTGGGCCCTGTTTCGATGTTATAGATTCATTTTACATTATTAATTATTTGGGCTTTGTCGGCTTTTATTGGTCTACTATCATTGCTTTGGTTTTCTCTTTATTAACCTGCAGACCGACTTTCAACCATTATGCTTCAATTTATCCTATGAGTTCTTCTAATCTTTCTTTAGATTCAACGATGAGGGTGGTATCATCAACGTATCTAAGTTAATTAATTCTGGTGCCATTATTACTGTATCAAGTGAAAGATTACACTATTTAAGCGGATTCCCGGGAAATGTGTAAACGCCAGGTAAATCCTGAGTTTAATTTTTAAAATAAAATCAGTTTCTAAGCAGAACGGGTTTTTTATAGCAACGTGCTCTGGTGCAAGCTATATTAACGGTAGTTGCGAATGGATAGTTTAGCCTGATGGAAACGAAAAGGGGAAGCTTACCTATAACATCAATTTTATAAAAAGTTTTTTTGAAAAATTACAAACTGTTAGCAAAAATACTAATACGGTAGGAAGTTAATAGTAGGGGAGGAAAGTATGCTAACTGTGCAGTCACTCGCTCGTTATGGGGACCGATTGGGTTGTGAAGAGTAGGTCCTAAAACCAAAAAAAGTTAAGTAAAGTTTTCCATTTTAGTGGGGACTTTCCCTTTTTTAATTTAATTTTCCATTTCCAACAATCGCTTTTTTCGATTATATCGCCATCTATCCATAATTCGAAAAAATGTCTCGAATAATAGTTACTTATTTTTACGTAAGGAATCAATATCTGCAATAAAAATGGGGGCTCCTATTCAAGATTTTAAAGTAACCCCCACCCCACCTCCGTGGGGGGTCGTGTGTGGTGATATTCGATAGATTTTTCAAAAATATTGAATACGTGTATTTTTCAGTTTTTCGATCTGATGTTCATTTCGCGAAAAATCGCGAGGTTCGTATTCAAAATTTTAAAATTACCCCTCATTGCTCTCCGTGGGGGTCGTGTTTGGTATCATTCGATAGATTTTTGAAAAATATTGAGCACATGTTTTTAGTTTTTCGATATGTCGTTCATTTCGCGAAATATTCGCTTTTTTTTGTGAAACTTTGCGACTCACCCATTTTCTTACGCGCCGATCAAATCGTTAGATTTTTGAAATATGCATTGTTTTGCATGTACTTAACTTACCTTATCTTATTCTGACGATTTCAAGTTTTTCTAAGGACCCCCCCCCCCCCCTTAACGAACTTCCTTATACAGGGTGGTGAATCGTAAAGCGGGACATAGGAAACTCAATGTAAAATTCTAAACTGTTAAATTCCTGCTTCCCTAATTATTTTACATCAAAAGTCGTGAGATAATATTTGTAGAGGATTGAAATCTGTATTAAAAACAAAAGTTAAAATTGTTCTATGATTTAAACACATTCCAAAATTTTGAAAATTATGATACATTTGCCACAGTAGGTATGTGTGTAAAATTTAGGCCCACGTTACTATTTAACTAACAGTGCGCACATTATTGATTGAATAAAACATCTTTATTATTAATACTTTCTCCTCAACTGAGGGTATCCTATCAACTTTATTATTTTTTAAACAACAAACGATAAAATAAAAATTTGACAGTTCAAATATTGTTAATATTAATAACTTCATTGTGACCGAACGCAACCGTTACACATCATGACATTGTGTGTGGCCTAACTTTGGCGTCACAGTCTAAAAATTTATTATATTTTTACAAAATTTTGGAATATGTTTAATTCGCAGAACAATTTTAACAGTTGTTTTCAATAGAGATTTAAATCCTCTACAAATAGTTTCTTAGGTGTTTTGATGTAAAATAGTTAGGGAAGCAGGAATTCAACAGTTTAGGATTTTACATTGAATTTCCTATGTCCCGTTTTCCAATTCACCACCCGGTATATACGCCCTGTGCTTCGCTGTTATAGCCACCTACTTAGAGGATTACTAGTACAACTTTCGTTGGAAATTTCGCTGGAAAGAGAAAAGTGTTGCCTATCCTCTGTGAGTTTCGCTGGTATCGCCAACTAGCGGATGACTTACTTTTTTGGCCTGAAAATTAAAGAGGAAAGGAAAAAATCAATAATAATTGTTTAAAACTTGTAATGTAATTCTTATCGTGTAATATTTACAACTTAAAGAAGTAATTGGATTGTAATCGATAGTTAATATCAATTAGTAAGTACAGAATTTGTTATTCATTATGATTATTTTTAAGATTTTGCTTATCGTTTTGAAATCTATGTTGACAGATAATATTAGAAAAAATGTATTCCGAAAAAAGTATAATAATTTTATATAATTATAGTATAATACTTCTTAAATATTAAATTATGCATGTTTTGTATTTATTTATACAAAGTATTAGGTCTGTTCGTACAGGAATCAGAAACTATCACTGACTATCAGCAACTGCACGACGCATGCGTGTTTCAATATTAGCGTTCGCACAATTGAAACACGCATGCGTCGTGCAGTTGCTGATAGTCAGTGATAGTTTCTGATTCCTGTACGAACAGACCTATTATTTCTGCTTCTGATGGTTAATGCTGGTAAAAAATTGATATGCTGAATTAAAAACTGAATTTTATTTGTACACTGCTACAATATGATATAACCTTACGACATGATGATTATGATTGACATTGTCATGCGCGCTGTCACCAGCTGGCATGGAACGAGCAATTATTTGCCATACACTTGTGTATTCTGCAACATACCGCCAGCCTTGAAATACCCTGGCTATTTCAAAAAGAAACAAAAAAAACAATAAACTACATTACAATAAAGGGTCATAATTGCCCAGTATACATCAAAACATAGAAATGAACTTAAATGTCTGTTGGTAATATGCACACGCGTGAGAGAGCTCTTGTCACTTCACCATTGTTTGTTTTTATTGTCACAACACGTATTCTATTGTCTCTGCCTCGATGTACCATTGAAATACGTCCTAACCTCCACTGTAGAGGTGGTAAATTGTCTTCTTTAAGACACACTAGCTGGTCTATCTTCACTTCTTGGTTGCTAACAGTCCTCCATTTGGATCTTGACTGAAGTTGAGTTAAATATTCTGTTGACCATCTTGCCCAAAAATGTTGGAGCACTTGAGTCATATGTTGAAACGTGTTGAGATTTGAAATTCTTCGTAGGTCGGGCTCAAGAAAGGTTGTTAATGGTGAAAAGATTAAAAAATGACCTGGGGTCAAAGGTTGAAAATCTGATGGGTTAGAGGATAAAGGAGTTAAAGGTCTGGAATTAAGACATGATTCAATTTGTGTTGTCAAAGTTCCAAAATTATCTACTGAAAATATATGATTTCCCACAATCCTTTTAAGATGAAATTTAAATGATTTGACTGCTGCCTCCCAAATTCCCCCATAATGTGGTGATCTAGCAGGAATGAACTGCCACTTTATTGATTCTACTGTCAAAAAACTGTTAATTTCTGGTCTGGAATTCTGTACTAAATCGTACATTGATTTGAGTTGATTATTAGCCCCCACAAAAGTTGTGGCATTGTCCGATGAGATAGTCAATGGTTTACCTCTACGACTGATAAATCGTTTTAAGCAATTTAAAAAACTTTCAATTGTTAAGTCTATTAAAATTTCTAAATGTGTAGCCTTTGTGCTAAAACAAACAAATATGCAAACATATATATGGATGATTTTTGAATTGCGTAATTTATTAGCTTTAACTGAGAATTGTCCACAATAATCTAAACCTGTATGTAAAAATGCTCTAGCAGGAGTAATTCGCTTCTCTGGTAAGTCACCCATAAGTTGATTGACTGAACTTGGCCTATTTTTAAAACATACAATGCACTTTCTTAAAATTCGTTTTACTGTAGTTAAACCTGATAATATCCAAAATCTAGTTCTCAATGTTGATAACAATAGTTGTGAACCAGCATGCAAGTTTTTATAATGTTCATCCCGAATGATACAAGTAGTAATGTGATGGTCTGAAGGTAAAAGTATTGGATGTCTTTGAGAAAAAGGTAAAAAATCTGCATTTTTGATCCTACCACCAACTCTGAGAATACCATCTTTAAGAAATGGATTAAGTGAAATAAGATTGCTATTCCTTTTGACTGTATTACCTTTCAAAATCTGTGAAATTTCTGATTGGAAACATTCATTCTGAACAAGTTTTACAATAGTATTTAAACTGACTTCCAGTTCTGGTACAGAAATTTGGCCACAATATTTGTCTGATTTATTAAGACAGTTATGTTTAAATCTTAAAAGCAATGCTATTATTCTTTGTAACCTTGATATTGAAGAATATTTATGGATTATACTAAATGGTTCCTTTTCTTTAACATGAGCTGATAACTGGTATTTAGGTCTTTTTTCTGGTAAATCCTTTACTGATTTAAATTTCGGTATAGGCCAGTTGTCTTCACTTTCTGATTACCATGAAGGTCCATGCCACCACAAGGAAGAAGTTGACAATGTTTTTGAGTCTATTCCTCTTGAAATAAGGTCTGCTGGATTTTCCTTTGAAGGAACATGTCTCCATTCATTTGCCTTGCTGTTTTCATGAATGTGAGCAATTCTGTTTGATACAAAAGGTTTCCAAACATGAGATTCGCTGTTTATCCATTGAATAACTATAGCTGAATCTGTCCAAAATGTAAATTTGGCAAAATTAATATCTGAACAATCTCTTAACTTTTTTACTAAATCTGTTAATATCATTGCTGCGCATAACTCTAATTTTGGAATTGTAAGTACCTTTAATGGTCCTACTCTACTTTTTGCAATAAGTAACTGACTCTGTTTCTGATCGTGATACTGACTAACAATATATAAACAAGCTCCGTAAGCTGCTTCAGATGCATCGCAAAATCCATGCAATTCTGTATCTGCCCCTTGAAACAATGTAACACGTCGTGGAATACTGATTTGATTTAATTCTGTTAACTGATTTATAAAGTCTACAAAACAAGTATGAAGTTCAGCAGGAACTGATTCATCCCACTTTAAATTAAGTTTCCACAACTTCTGTAATATTATCTTTGCTTGAATGACATAAGGTCCTACTAAACCTAAAGGATCAAAAATTTGAGATATTGTTGACAAAATTGATCTCTTTGTAATTTTTTCAGTGTCTTTACATTTAATTTTGAATAACAAGTTATCTTGACCTGACTGCCAAGTTATTCCCAAAGTTTTATTTTCCTCTTTGCTTGAGATAAAATATTCTATACCTACTTGTTCTTGCTCTCCTGGTGAGAATATATCTTTGTCGTTGGACATCCATTTTCTTAATATAAATTTTGATTTGCTAAGAATTTCCTGTAACTTATTTTTCAACTGTTTTGCCTGTTCTCCAGTTTCACATCCATATAACAAATCATCAACATAGAATCCATTTCTGATTACTACTGCTACATCTGGATCTGTTTCCTCAATTTCATTGGCTAGTTGGGTTAGGCTTCTTATCGCTAAGAATGGTGCACTTGCTGTTCCATATGTTACTGTTTTAAGTTTGAAATTTTGGATCTCTTCTGAGGGATTTGTACGCCATACGATTCTCTGATAGTTCTGGTACTTTTCACTTACTAAGATTTGTCTGTACATTTTCTCAATGTCTGCTGCTAAAACTATATTAAAAAATCTGAATCTTATTAAGATAGAAAGAAGATCACTCTGTATAGTTATTCCAACCTTTAAGCAATCATTTCATGATAAGCCTGTAGTTGTTTTTGCTGACCCATCAAAAACAACCCTTAATTTAGTAGTAGTATTATCTGATTTTAGAACTCCAGGATGTGGTAGATAGTATGAGGGATACTTTAAATCCTCTACTGTTATAAGTGACATATGTCCCAAATCCTGATATTCCTTGATAAAGTCTGTGTATAACCTTTTATATTCTGGATTTTTGATTAATTTTCTTTCTAAACTAGAAAATCTGTCGAGTGCTGTTTGCAATGAATCTCCTAAGTTCTGTATGTTGTCTTTTGCTAACAGTGGAACAACAATTTGTCCTTCTTGATTTTTCTGAAAATATGTCTGATAGTCTTTTTCACATGATTCTTTTCTTTAGTTAGACCTTTTGAATTATCAATATTTTCTATTTCCCAGAATTGTTTGATCTGATCATTAATGCTGTTGACAGTAAAATTACACCTGATGGTTGGTTTATTTGAATGAAATGGGACATTCCCAGTAATAACCCAACCTAGCATGGTTTTTTGCAAAATTGGTAAAAATCTGTTAAGTCGAATTTGTCTAATGCATAATAAATCATAGAATATAGAGGCACCTAATAAAATATCTATTTTCCCTGGTTTATAAAATGTTTCGTCTGCTAAAGTTACATTTTCTGGTATAGTAAATTCATTTCTGTTAAGATTGACTGTAGGTAATGTTTCTGTAATTTTATCTATAACTAAGAAAGAACTTTCAATCTGATATGCATTTACTCGAGACTTAATATTTGTAGTCACTGAATGGTTTATATGAGTTATTTTGTCATTTATACCTGATACTGGTATATTTATACATGACTTATCAAGTTTCAATTTTTTGCAAAGATCTGCTGTGATAAAATTTGATTGTGATCCTGAATCAAGTAATGCCCTTGCTTCAAATGTATTACCTGACTGGTCAAAAATATGTATAACTGCTGTTGCTAATAAAACTTCTGATTGATGATTGGCGCTTGAATTTAGAACTACTGATGTTGATGGCTGCGCTGAATTAATCTGTACTGTATTTACCTGGTTGTGCTCATTCATTGAGTTCCCAAATGATTCTGATTCTTGGTTCATATTGATATGGCTTTGTTGCTGATCTGTTTGAAATCTAGAATTTGAGTAATGTAACAACGAGTTGTGCCTTCTCGTGCAAAATTTACAACCTCTGGTTGATACACACTTCTCTATTGAATGATTTCCTCTTAAACAGTTTGTGCATAATTTCATTTTTTGTACTTCAACATTTCTTTGTTTTACGGATAATTGTAGAAACTTATTACAATAAAAAATTGAGTGTGATTCTTTACAATAAAAACATTTAAAATTCTGATTAGTTTGATTTACGAATGATTGTACTTTATTTTTGTTATGTGGTTGATTATTATTTTTATGGTTTGCACCATGTGTTTGTTTATCATTATTTGCATAAAGAGTTTCTAAAAGACGAGAACGCTGACCTAAAAAACTTAAAAATTATTCAATTGTTGGAAGTGCCTTTTTGCTTATATTCTCCGATTCCCACTGACGTCTTGTGTTATTGTCTAACTTAGAAGTTATTAAATATATTAACATTGTTGACCACTCCTTTACAGGTTGTTTAAATGATTCTAATACCCTTATATTTTTATTTACCTCATCAATCAGTTTTCTCAGCTGAGAAGGTGATTCTTTTTGTATCACGGATAACTCAAATAACGCCCGAACATGAGAATGTACTATGAGTTTATCATTTTGAAATCTATCTGTTAAGATTGGCCAAGCAATCGTATAATTTTCATTCGTAACCTCCAAAGAGGAAATTACTGCTGCCGCACTGTCTGTCAAACAAGATTTGAGATAATAAAATTTTTTAATGTTACTTAAATTAGGATCATTGCCAATTAAACTAGTGAACCCGTCATAAAACTCAAGCCATGAGCTCCCACTTTCTGCACCCCCATTTTCTGAGGCCCCACTGAACCTTGGAAGATCAATACAAGGTAACCTTATGTCTTGTGAAGCTTGTAACTGTGAACTACAACTTGTATTTATTGTGTCTGCTTGTTGATTAAATGTCTGTTTTTTTATTGAAATATCAGCTTTTAGTTCAGCTTCATATTCCTTACTTTTATTTTTTGTCTCATCTAAATCTAATACCATAAGCTGAACCATTACCGAGTTAAAGTCTGACAATAAATCTTTTGCTACTGCTAGTCTGCATTCTAACTGATCTTTGTTTGCTTTACCTGACTCTACATCTTTTATAAAATTAAAAAATCTCGTTAACTGACCTTTTAAGGAAGTTTTAGTGGTTTTTAAGGTATTTTCATCTGTCATTCTGATGATTTATAAAAATTTACTGTTACAATACAAAACAACACAAATTAGATGCAAGTCATGCATAGAAATTTTTTATAAAAACGGATATTACATAGGATACCTGATTTCCAATGATTTTCTGATAATTTGCTTTGATCTTCTGTAATCCTGGCGTGGCCCGGTCATTAACCTCTGCTTCGAAATGGCCGCCAAAATGCTGTCTGGTTTTCTGGTAATTATTTGTTTCTTGTCCTGTCTACGGTCGCCAAAATGTTTTGTATTTATTTATACAAAGTATTATTTCTGCTTCTGATGGTTAATGCTGGTAAAAAACTGATATGCTGAATTAAAAACTGAATTTTATTTGTACACTGCTACAATATGATATAACCTTACGACATGATGATTATGATTGACATTGTCATGCGCGCTGTCACCAGCTGACATGGAACGAGCAATTATTTGCCATACACTTGTGTATTCTGCAACAATGCGTTTATTGCACTTAAATAATTAATTAAGAGCGTGAACCTAAAATTTCGCACCAACACTTTTTAAATGCATTCCTTTTTTTCGAATCCTGAGAGAACCAATAAATATATTTGAAAAATTTAAACGCAGAATGAAAGACTACATTAATTATTATCGAGGCTCAAAAGTCCATGAAAATTTCTATTTTAATCAGTTACAGGTGTGAAAAAAAGAGAAAATTTAGTGTGATTTTTAATTTTAAATATCTCGTTCAAAAGAAACTTTTTCTTTATTCTAAGGAACTTTCGGCATTTTAAATGAGATATTTAGTCAACATTATATGCAACTCTTAATATATAATGCAGAACATCAAATTTCCAGTTAAAGTTCACTGACTTGTCACTACAGGCGCTCGCGAAATTTTAATTATCCTCTCTACCTTCGAGCTCATAGCGGATATGGTAGAGGTACATTTACAGGGTAAAAGATTTCTTATTATGTGATAATCAGACGCGATCCAGTAACTTCAAAGATCCCCGCTTGAACTCCCCTACCATAATACATATATGTATTTTACAATTTTGTTGCGATCGCAAATTTTCATATTGATATTAGTGCCAATGGTAGTTTGTGTACTTTTTTTATTTATAATTTATGCTTTATCTCTTCTTTTTCTTAGACGGTAGCTTGATTTTAAGCTTTGTGATTTCGTGAAATAACGTGTGCTGTTAGTTATTATCATTTTTCTCGGTTCCAGCTTATTTGATTGATTACTGGAGAGACTTGCGAGTGAGATTCGTAATAAAATCTGTATCTATATATGATTGGAGATATTTTCCTCTGGATCATGCCCCTCTCTATACGGCTTTCCAAACCGTTTCTTTTAATAAGATAGCGGAATAACTGGGTAAGATTTTTAGCTAACGAAACCTTTTTTTATGGTAAGTAGTGTCTTCTTTATTCGGATCTATCGGAAGACTAATAAATCAGTTCTTTTCTCAGACTAAGACACTCTTATAATGTTACTTCAGACACACATCTCAAAGGCATCTACACTCGGGTGCAAAGAAATCAATCCACTAAAAATTTAGTCATTTTGATGTCTCGAGTTTCCTAAACTTGTTGTCCGGTTTAAATGATTTTTTTACCATGTTATGGCCTTATTCATTGTCAATATCTTTGTAATAATATTGTTGCTAGACAGACAAACTGTGATTGTATACCGGGTGTGCGAATCAAACTGTGCTTTTTCTCAAAGTTCGCATCACCCTCTAGACTATTCTAGTGTTTATAAAATACTGAAATTAAAAACCGACTATAGCATCAGGTTTTCTTAATTTAACAATATTTAAATTCTGATCGATGAGGGGTTAAATTAATATACTTCTCATTCCTTCTTAAAATACATTAGTCATCAACTTTTTTGCAGAATATCTCGCTTAGTTTGAATATAATCGACATTTAGTATTGCTAATTTTAAAGGTCTTTTCAAGCACTACAAAAGTTATTAGTATCATTATACAACTAAAATCGACAGTTTCTCTGTTATTTCAAGTTGAATACACCGATTTGAGCATGCAACAAAAAAAACAAACTCTTCTTACCTACCATATCCCTCTTTGTATTTTAAGTAGAATATTAATGAAGTAACGAATCTCTTTGTTTTTTATAACCTACAAAAATATTTTATTAGTTTTTTTGTTAGATGCATAGTTTTTAAGCTATTCGCAAAAATCCGTCCGAAACGGTGTCATTTTTCAATGAAAATGGGCAATTTTCAACCACGAATAACTCAAAAAGTATTAAGTTTTCAAAAAATAATTATGGAACAGTTTTTGCTTAAAATAAGGTTCTCTAGCCTCTTCTGTGGCTATTTTAACCAAAACATTTTCTACCTTCGAGAAGGGGTGTGAACCACCCCCAAGATAAAAGCACACATCGGCATAGGGTAGGCTTTGTCTCTTGAGCTATTCCCTACTTACTGTGAAAATATCAAGTAAATCGATGTAGTAGGATGGAATTCGGAGGCACATACCCTCATTGACTGCCCTAATACTGGAAAAAATCGATTTTAATTTTGTAACTTCAAAGGGCTATAACTTTTTTTATGTGTACATTTGTACTAAGGTAAGTTAGGTTTAATCGAACTATTTTTGTTCCCAGAGTATGTGATTTAATTGAAGACTTGCATTTTTGTTAAACCCTGTATAAACTAACAAAACAAGTTTTAGAAAAATATAAGCTTGTTTTAGTTATTCCGAAACAATGCATGTTTTCGTTCTATCTTGACTCCCCTATTTACCGTAATGTCCGTATTTTCAGTTTAACAGGCAATAAATGTACATACATTTAATGTAATCCTAATTAAAACTAGAAAACGTATGCCCCAATTATTTTACTTTAGGGTAAACATTAAAAACTGTAATAGATATCCATGATGAAAGTTTATCCAAACTTTAACTTTTACTGCAAATAAAATGTTCAGTAAAACTGCTCACTAATGTTGGATAGTTTTCAAACATCGTCGTAAGTACTTTCCAAATTGATGTATGTATCAAATGTTTGTCAACACGGTTGAATGAGTTGTAGAGAAACTCTTTGAGGTGCTCTAAAAATTGATCGCATCTCGTATGTTTAAAGTTAATAATAATTATAACTTTTTTAGTGCCGTTTCAGTAGTATTTTTTTGTACGCTGGATAGATTTAGATGTAATAAAGTTGTCTGCTTTATTTTTAGTGAAATTTTTTTGAATTTATATTAAATAAATTATTACCATAAATATAGGAATGAAAATCTTTTCCAGGATATATGCATAAGGCGTTTTATAGTACGTTTTCTCACGGTTTTTGCTCTAAATTTTACAGAACTGCCTGGATTGGCATGAAATACGGCATACATATTCTAGGTAACATCTCAAAGGACTGCACTGTGGGTGAGATTCACCCTTTGTCGAGGGTGAAAAAATATACGTTTAAAATAAGCCCGGAAATGGAAAATGACTAATTCTTAGCAACTTTTATTCTATAGCATTTTTTCACAAAGTTTTTGAGCTATTCGCGGGTAAATATGTCCATTTAAAAAAAAACACGCTTTTAGACGGTTTTTTACAAATAACTCAAAAAGTAAGTATTTTATAAAAAAAAATATTCTTAACAAAAATATAGCTCATGAATAAGTTAAAAAAATTGTTTATGAATGAACTCCCTAGACCTAGTAGAAGAGAAGTTGTAGCTAATGAAAAATAGGTTCATATTCGTCAAATTTCAAAACGAATATTTCACCGTGAAATAACCAAAAAATAATGATGAACTTTTGGGAAAACTTATTATAACTTTTTTAGTGTATACAAAATCTTTATTTTTGTTGTTTAAAAAAGTTTCTAGCACCAAAAGTGAGCAAGATACGCTCAAAATAAAGTTGGTTCCTTTTTTTGGTCAAAAAAACTCGGGACTATCACCCCAATCATACTCACGCATTATTTATACGAGCTGTAAGTTTTATGGGTTCAAAGGGCTTAGTTTTGAAAAAATTTCGTTTTATTTTTTTTTAATTCTAAATTTTGAAAAAATTATTCTCAAAATTTGCATATATTTGTGATTAGTGACTAGTTCAAATCCTTTCAACTACAGTCCCTTCAAAACTAAGCACTTTGAACCGGTGAAGCTTACAGTTCATATAAACAATACATACAAGAGAGTAAAGTAACTTGTAAGGTGGTCAAGATTAAGCTAACGGGGGAGGGGGGTGATTTACCACGGTTTTTTAGCATAAAACGTGACCAATTTTTTTTACCGTAACTTCTTTACTTTTAAGGCTAGAAAATTTAGGGATGAAACTCACCCCGTGGCAAAATCACACATCGGCATAATATAATTTTTCTTCTTTGGCTAGTTATCTATGTCTATGCCAACTATCATATCAATCTAAGCGGTTCTTTAAAATTTATAGGTTTTGCAATATTTTACCGTCAGCGAACGGACTACTGTAGTTTTTTTTTTCGAAGGTTTTTTTAATACCAACCAACGCAATATCTTGACTAGCATCAAATATCTTTTATATTTATATTTTTTAGATTCTTTTTTTAGATTATATGTAGATTTTTTTCTCAATGAAGGTTGGCTAATAGGATTGCAAACTCGTCTCTGCCTTCAGCTGGTTTTATTCGCTGTTCCCAATTTAGCCCTTCCTATTTCGGACATATCTTAACCACGATAGACTTTTCCTTCCCAAGGTACTAGGGCCCGGGCTTCAAAAATCTGACCTGTTGTATAAGTAGGCTAGTAGAACTGATTTGGAAGCAGGTACATAAAACAAAAATAATACTGAAACGTAGGTTTAATAGGTACATATTCAAAAGCCAGGGGATCAAACAGTTTGTGATAACTACAGAGGAAAAATGTCCTCTAAACGTGACTTGCAAAACATTGGCCCAAATTCTTTACGATAAACTACGGGAGGCTATGAACTATGAAAACATAATAGGCAAATACCTTTAAAAAATATATGAGTATGTAATTGATACACACCATTTCTTAGTGGATTTAGATTAGCCCTGAGAGTGTAGAGAGAAACGCACTAAACAAAGCCATGGAAGAACTCAATGTCTCAGTATATTCTTCTTTCTTCTTCATGTGCCCTTTCCTTTAAGGCAGCGGTGCTCAAAGAGTTGATCGCGATCGACCGGTTGATCGCGATCGACCGGTCGATCGCCAAAGTTTTTGAAGTCGATCGCGATATGATCGCGATTCGCGGATAAAATAAAAATGAAAAAGATATGGACACTAATTTACTTTTGCATACATATGTGAGGTGGTTGAAATAATTAGTCCCGAAATAATTTCTTTTCTAGAAGAACGAGGGGAAAATTTACTTCAAAACGAAAAGCTCAGTGATCTGGCTTTCGTATCAGATTTAGCAAATCATTTGAACCTCCTTAATTTGGAACTACAGGGTAAAAATAACAATTATCGATATGATGAGAGCAGTGCACTCCTTTGTCAACAAATTTTTATTATTGATTAATCAAATTAACAGAAAATATTTAAACAACATTCCGTTGAAAAAAAGGTTAACCGTCCATTTGAATTATATTTATTATGAGTCGGAGATGCAAGTAGTTCATGGCGAGTTTGAAAGATGCTTGGCTGATTTTAAGAAACTGACAGATATTGTAACATTCATATCTAATCCATTTTCTTGTGAAGACGTTGTAAAAATTGCCAATGAAATATTAATTACTTTCAATGTGGAGATTATTTCCGTCCAAAATGAGGCACTGAAAATAATTTCGGATACTTATATACACCTTAAGTACAGAGCAGCTGATAAGATATTTTGGTCTTTCATACCGTATAACAAATATCCATCTTTGAGGCAACTAGCTCTGAAGCTCATAGCATTCTTTGGATCAACATACTTGTGTGAGTCTGCATTTTCCCAAATGAAGGTAGTGAAATCAAAGTATCATAATCGGCTAACTGACGAACATATCTCATCATGCTGGCATCTGGCCCTCGGTAATTCTGTACCATCATATGGAAATTTTGTGAATATTATGAAGTGCCATGCATCAACATCCAAATAAAATTAGGATGAAAAACATGACTTTAATTACAACTCTCTGAAGTTACAACTTTTTATCAAATAGAAATGTGCAACAAAGTTTTTTTATTTTCAAAACTTTTGTTTTTAGACTAGCAGTCGATCGCTGGACGCTTGCAGTTTATGTGGTAGATCCCACACAGTATAGTCTGAGCACCACTGCTTTAAGGATATTTGTGATCATCTTTGCAAATTTTACTCTGTTTGCAGCGGTTTTGAAAAGTTATAAAATAGAATAGAAATATGCTTTATTGTCACTGAAAATTATACAAATTTTATGGACAAAGCTTAACAAAGTAAAAAAAATACAATAAAATACACAATTTTCTGAAATGAAATAAATCTACAATATAAAAAAGATTACAAGTTAATAAAGTAAAGCACAAAACAAAGCCAATATGTTGCAAAATTAATATAAATTGCAAATTGAATATACAACCTCATAATAAAATACAAGGAACTAATAAGTTTAAGCTGCTGCATGTGACACCCAAATATAGATAAATATATTTTAGTTACTTGTACTCTTCTATTGAATAACATGGTCTTTTATGTAGATAGATGGGCTTTTGTCATTTTATGGAACTTGGGGAAAGATGTTGCAGATTTGAGTTGTAAAAGAAGATGGTTGAATAGTTTTTTAGCGGAATATAATATAGATTTCTTTACTAACTCAGAGGACGGGATCGGTAAATAGACATCAAAAGTTGAATTTCTGGTGGAGTAGTCATGATGAGGCCTTGCTGGAAAGGCATGCAGGCGATTACGAATTAAGCAAACAGTTTCTAAAATATATAAAGATGGAAGGGTTAAAATTCCGTGATCTTTGAAGTAACTTCTGCAATGGGTTCTTATGGGGCCAAACAGATATCGTATTGCTCTTTTTTGTAATTTAAAAATAACATCTAATTGGACAGCTGTGCTAGAACCCCAAAACGAAAAACCATATAGAAGATTAGACTAAATGCTTAATTGAGTTTCTTCGAAACTGATCTTATAGCATAGCAGGCTGAGTCGAGTTTTTTACTTAACAAATCGATATAAAGGGACCATTTTGAGGTTGCTGTCTAAAAAAAAGTAACAAGAAATTTTACATTCTGCTATCACTGGTATTTTAGATACTGGTATCACTTGGAACAGCAAAAAGAAAAAAATTTCCATCGATTTTTAAATTAGTGATGTCATTTATAATGATAAGGAACAGTAGAGGATCCAAAACTGAACCTTGTGGTACTCCACATATAATGTTTTTGAGACTAGAGTCAGTATCATTTGCTCTAACCAGTTGTTTCCTATTATCCAAGTAGGATTGAAACCAATTCAAATAAATACTTTAAGTTCCATAGAAATTTAGTTTCTTAATCAAAATGTCGTGATTTACACAATCAAAAGCTTTGGTATAGTCACAGAAAATAGCGGCAGTATAAATATTATTGTTTAGTGCTTGGTAAACTCCATGAAGCACAGGAAACATGGCATCAGTGGTATATTTATTAGTTAAAGAGCCGCACTGATTTTGTGATTAAATGTTGTTATTAATGAAAAAGGACACAAGTCGGGATTTTATGAGTCTCTCAATAATTTTGGAGAGTACCGGTAGTAAGACAATAGGTATATAGTAGCAGGCATTAGATTTTTCACCACCCTATGAAGAGGAATAATAATGGCTACCTGTGGGACTGTGGGCACTCTGGAAATTTATCTTTTTTAAAAGAATCATTAATTAGTAAGACGAGGAGTTCCAACACATTCTCTGTGAGATTTGAGAAGATTTTTATGGATAGTCCATCAGTACTACAAAATGATTTGCTGTTGATACTATTGATCGTTTGGATCAGTTCAGATTTATCGCCTTATCTTCTAAAGAATGAATTTGAGACCATTCCTGAATTAGGGAGATACGAAATAGAAGCTTTTTGCGGCAAAATAGTAGATGTTATATTTTTACTTAACGAAGGGCAAATGTTTGAGCTGCGTGAGTTTTATTTCGAAGATCGTTTATTATGGACCACGTTTATTTGGCAGCACTTTTAGGGCTTCCCAGACGATTTTGATAGTAGGCTTTTTTAGCCTATTTGTCATATTTGGCACCACCCTACATTTGAAAGGCACAGGTAAATTATTTTAGAAATCAAAAATGGGAATTTTTTTGCAAAAAAGGGTGAAAATCAACATATTTATTACCAGAGAACGGCAGTTCTTGTCAGTGGCGCACAATACCCCTACATGCGACGCTATATATACACGAAATTTTGGATTTTCTAAATCTGACTGAATTGACAATCGGACCAAATCCCATCTTAAATTTTAGGAAAAGACTCGCCCATCCATATGTCAACTCTCCATTTTGGTTCAAGGTTGTGGATTTTACGGAATTTTCCATTTAGGATCTGTTTTTCGTTCTCGTCCTCGAAACTCCCAAAAATTTCAAAAATTTAAGTCCGGCCTTTATGGCTTCGGATAGTACTGTTCATTACCTTTCCAACAAATGTCCAATTTTGAAAATCGGTTATACCGTTCAAAAGTTACCGGGCTCAGAAATATGACTCAATTTTTATTTAAAAAGGGGGAAATGGTTGTGGATATCTGTAGCCTAGTTTCAAAGATGGCCAACTCCATTTAGCAAAATTTTCAGTATAGGCAAAAAACTGTTTAAACTACTTCCACACAATTGGTACTGTTGAATTTTTTTTGTTGATTAACAATTATTTCCAGATCATCTTGGAATAATAATATTTATGCATTTTACTGTAGTTAAAGGGATATTTAACGTTGAAATATGAGTTGGCCATGTTTGTAACCAACATGTGGAGATACTCGTTTTTGTCACCAAAAATATTGCTGATGGTGTCGCTCAAACTTGAATTAATTGGGAAACTGTAGTTTTGTTCGCCACTGACAGTTACTGACTTTTGTTTCTTGGACAAAATTAACTTTTTGACTTGTGAAATTTTGAAATGAAGATTTGCTGGGTCTTTAACACAGTTTTTAGCTTCTGACTTCCAATCTTGGTTGGTCCAGTCTTTTCCAAAAAGTTTGACTGTCCCATGCTTACTAAACTCTAAATGATACTCTTCAAGCTGCACAATTGTATCTCTTTTCTTTACACTTTCTTCTATGCCACCAAAAATTCTATCACTAGGCATATATGAGTGACCCGTAACAGGAAACACAAGCTCCACTGTTGTGATTGAAGTTTTAGTCCTGTGCAGCCAAGCAATGCACATCGTTAATACAATACTCTTCTTGTTTTTTCCTGGATACCCATCAGTTACCAGCCTTAAGGTGTCTTTTCCTTCAAAGTAACCGGATTTAGATCTGCACTCAAGTTCTTCAAATACAGCAGAGGCTATTTCATTCGAAGACTTTTTCATTTCGTGTTCGGCCCAAGAGTAAATTGATACATTTTCTTTGCGTAATGCATCGGTTCCAGTAGAACATCCAGAAACTATCGTCAGATTATAGCAGTATAACTGTCTTGAATAGTAAACACTCTGATCTGGGAGTTTTGGCAGAGGCATATTTTTTTCCATGTCGTACGACATTATAGCAACATTAGGTTAATCTTTTTTCAAAAGGTTAAAAAACCCTTTAGCACGAGTAGTGTGAACAGTGTACTCTGCTTTAAGCGTTTGCAATATTGCCTCATTTTTTTCAACTTTCATTTTTTCTTTGTACTGAAGACAGGTCAAACACACATCTGTCGAAGGACTTTTAAAGCTAATGTTGAACCTAGTTACGAATATGTGTCGAAAAAACGACTCTTTAACTTTAAATTAGTAAAACTTTAAAATACTATCCAATAAAACAACACCAGTCACAACACACCAGAATAGCTCAGTTTACTGCTATCTTCTGTTTCACCTAAGGCGGTGAAGTCACGTGACAGAATGAAGCCATCTGATTGGTGCTTTGTGGAGATGGCTGTTTTTGTCACCAACATATTTCAGAGCCGGCCGATTTTGTAACCAAGGGTACTATTTAAATGCAGTTTTAAAATTGTTCTGGCCATTTTTGACACCAAAACTCTTTAGATTTGGATTCCTCGTGTTATTTTACACAAGAAACAGTCAACCTTTGAATTTTCAAAAAAATGGAGTTGGCCATCTTTGAAACTAAACTACAGATATGTATGTACAATGTACATGTACAAGAATATAAAACCGCTATACGCCGTAAAAATGAGTGGCGCATACAATATTCTAGCTACAAAAGATCTGATATGAATATTACGTGGGGCGAAAATGTATTTTCGTTTTGATGCAAAACAAAATTCTAGTTTTATTTTAAAAGAGTTTTCCATTATATTTCCTACATTTGAAGTAAAACGGGCCACAAAAGGGTAACTTTGATACAGTTTGAATTTTGAAACTTTTTTGTGGCGTGTTTACTTCAAATTTAGCAAATATTATTAAAAAATCTTTTAAAATAAAACTAGAATTTTTTTGCAAAAAAAAATCTAGTGTCCATCAAATGTACACTAGATTTTTTTTCTATTGAAAAAAAAATATTTAGATGGCCGGTAAATGAACTGGAATTGCACGTTGCCAGATCAAATTAAGCGTCGTAATCACTACATTAATAAACCATTTCGGGAGTAATCGTTAAGTGGATTATACTTTTATAGCTTAATAACTTCTAAACGGCTAAACCGATTTTGATCATTAAACATGAGTTTGAAACGTATTTGCAAGTAGTATCTGATGCGTCTAAGGTCAGGAATGATAACTGAAGCTATTACAGGAATTATTGAGCTTGAAAAACCGTTTTTTCCCATAGGAAATAGATTTGATCATAATTATGAAGCCTATAACTTAAAAACTCGAATTTTTTTCAGATATGAGGTATATACTGTTAGACGTGTCTAGAGTCCTCCTACAAACTCTTAGTTATTGGCACAATTCGTAGGTTGAAATTTTGAGTGCTTGTCGAAAATCCAAAATTTTTTTTAATTTTTCAGTTTTTCGGCTATACTGAGCCGTGTGTAGGTATGATCTTGATCGCTTAAGCACCGTTTGAAAGCTTAACTCAATGCTATTGATTTGGTGTATTTGCGGTTTTTCTGTCTCTCCTTGAACCTAAGATATTTACGCCCAAAAAATATGCCATTTTGTATTTACCAAGCCCTATAGCTGGCTTATGGGTGGTCAAAAGTCACAAACTACACCGATTCTGAATCGACCATCACCCCCTCTTCAAACGCAGATAAAAAAAATTCAAATCGGTGTAACTTTTCCACACACATACATACATACATACATACATACATACATACATACATACATACATACATACATACATACATACATACATACATACATACATACATACATACATACATACATACATACATACATACATACATACATATCCACAAACATTTTCCCCTTTTTAAATAAAAATTGAGTCATATTTCTGAGCTCGGTAACTTTTGAAGGGTATAACCGATTGTGATTTTCAAAATTAGACATGCGTTGGAAAGCAATAATCAGTACTATCAGAAGCAGCAAAGGTCAAACTTCAATTTTCAAAATTTTTGGAAGTTTTGGGAACGAGAACGAAAAACACACCATAAATAGAAAGGGCCGCAACATCCACAGCCTTGAAAGGTGCCTAAGCGATCAAGATCATACCTACACACGGCTCAGTATAGCCGAAAAACTGAAAAATTAAACTTAGAAAATTTTGGTTTTTCACTCTCAAGCACTCAAAATTTCAACCTACGAATTGTGCCAATAACTAAGAGTTTGTAGGAGGACTCTAGACGCGTCTAACAATGTATACCTCATATCTGAAAAAACTCGAATATTTAAGTTATAGACTTCATAATTATGATCAAGTTTATTTCTTATGGAGAAAACAGTTTTTCAAGCTTAATATTTCCTGTTATACCTTCAGTTATCATACTTAAGCTGGGATATATCAGATACTACTTATCAATACGTTTCAAACTCATGTTTAGTGAACAAAATCGGTTAAGCCGTTCAAAAGTAATCGAGCTCCAAAAGTATAATCCATGTAACCTATATTGGCGAAATGGTTTATATAGTTGTAGTGGTTACAACGCTAAGATTGATCGCGCAATCCGAGTTCATTTGTCGGCCATAATTATAAGGATGGCTGGGATATGAACTCGGATTTTCTTATCACAAGTCTGGTGTCGTAACTACTAGATCATTTGGTAGAGAATGCGACAAAGGCGACCTTGTATAACGCTTAACGTGTAATCGAGAAACATTACATTTGACTTCATACATTTAATTTATAAAAAACTTTGAAAAACTCCTGATACAAGAATAAAAAACCGCTAAACGCCGTAAAAATGAGTGGCGCATACAATATTTTATTGTTTTTTATTCTTGTAATTGTTACACAAAAAATAAGCATTAAACAAAAAATATCTTAATAGCATTACCTCAAGGAATGACTAAAGAAAACATATACAAAATTTCAGGTGAGCTGGTCAAGTAATTTTTGAGTTAAAATGTCTACAGCCTTTGAAAAAACTGTTTTGAGAAAAAAGTGTTTAGGGTATTGTAAGCTTTTATTTTCAATTTTTTTTGTCTGACAAACCGTAAAATGATGCACACCGGAACATCTTTTTGAATCACGGAGTAATTTATAAAAAAAAATGAGAACAGCTGTTGACCGCTGTTCAACAAGCTAGTAGAAGGTAGAAATATTCAATACTATCGGCTTACCTCCCTTCCTTCCTACTTTCAACTTGCTTTGCAGCAAGTTCGAGCCAGCGCGCTTGAGCGTGGTAAGAAACGGTCAACAGCTGTTCTCATTTTCTTTTTTAAATCACTCCTCGATTTAAAAACACATTCCGGCGTGCATCACTTTACCATTTGACAGACAAAAAAGAAATTGATAATGAATTTTGACAATACTTTAAACGCGTTTTTCCAAAAACTGCATTTTTCAAAGGCTGTAGACATTGTAACTTAAAAACTACTTGACCAGCCCACTTGTAATTTTGTATATATTTTCTTTAGACATTCCTCGAGGTAAAGCTGTCGAAATATTTTTGTTTTCTGCTTATTTTTTGTTAACCAATAATAAATATGTTGATTTTCACTCTTTTTTGCAAAAAAAATCGTTGTTTGATTTCTCAGAGATATCGAAAAGTCAAAATTAACTTAAAAAGCTCGGCAGCGTTACCTCGAGAAACTGATATGCTAATAAAATTTTTTGATTTTTTCGTTTATTATGATCCAATGATGAGTTCTGATGTCCACCGAAAAATTCATTCTATTTTGAGGTTTCTTCAAAAATTTGCCACAGTTGGCTTATTTTTCAATATTTTTCCTTGAAATTTTTCTTGAAAAATCTATCAACTGTACTGAATTTGCCTATTTAATTTAAAAATAAAATAGTTCCATTTTACTTTAAAAAAAAACTGTGCTTGGAATATTGATTTCAACCCGTACCGCCCCTCTTAACAATAGCTATGATACGATTTTGATAGGCAACCCATGCTAGAAATATTTGTCTATGTATGAAATTTAATAAAAAAATTGTTTCATTCAGCAAGCAGATGGGTACAGATCGACCTATATTTGGATCCCGTACTATTGGTGTTATTATTAAATATTATTCAATCATTAATTATTTAAAGTTTTTTCAATGCGCTACCAGCGCGTTAGTCAAAATCGGCATTTTAGTTTTTTCGTCACTTTATAAAACAAAATAGATGTAATGGCAGTTGTGAATTATCATCAAAATTATGTTTAACAATGGTTGACAAATTGCTTAATTTGAGTTTGTAATCAAAATTTGAAATTGCTGTTTTTGTAATCACAGTTTAATTGCACATTGGTGCCCACAAAATTATGGGCTATGTAAAGATTGGACAATATATTATTTTCAACATTAACACAAATTCATTTGAATATTGAGGGGTTTAAAAATCCAATAATTATTTAGATAATAAAGTGTTTATCGAAATATAGATTACCTAATACAAAATTATATTTATTTGTGATTTTATTCAATTCCATTATCGTCGCTGGCTCGCCTAAAACCCAAAAATGGTTGTAATTTTTGTTCCAGGATCCTTCTCATTCTAATCTTCGTATTTTTTTGATTTCTATTTATGCATTATTTTTAAGATTATGTCATTTTCTACTTGTTCTATGTATCTCGGCTTCGGTCTGTTGTAACACAATACCCTGATAGTCGGAGAGAAGCGGATTTTGTGCGTGATAAGTAATATGGAAAAACTATACGGGGATATGTTAAATTAGTTGTGTACATGACTTTCACCAACGGCCGGAAACCAGAGTGGAGGCCGAGGGTAGTTATAATGGGTCAAATTCGCGGTTTTTATTATTTTTTTGTGGCGCTCATGATGGAGATAGTCCACCAAAATTAGGTAATAAGTAGGTCATGACGTAACTAAGTAAAATCGCTAGGGGCTGAACACTGCGTGGCTGACAAAGGGGTGGGGGTAGGGGTGAATATAAAAAATATAATGGTTTTTTTGCGAAGTTAATAAGTAGACCATGACATTACTAAGTAAAATCCCCAGAGCCGGAAACCAGAGTGGGGGACGAGGGTAGTTATAAGGGGTCAAATTTGCCGTTTTTATTATTTCTTTTGTGACGCTCATGATCGAGAGAGTGCACCAAAATTTGGGAATAAGTAGGTCATGACGTAACTAAGTAAAATCTCCATGGGTGGCACGCTGCGTGGCCGACAAAGGGGTGGGGCAGGGGTGAATACAAAAAATATAAGGGGTTTTTTGCGACGTTCGTGATTGAGAGAGTGGCCAAAATTTGGGGATAAATAGACCATGACATAACTAAGTAAAATCCTCAGAGCCGGAAACCCGAGGTGGAGGACGAGGGGAGTTATAAGGGGTCAAAGTCGCCGTTCTTATTATTTTTTTTGTGACGCATGAACGCTGCTTGGCCGATAAAGGGGTGGGGATAGGTGTGAATATAAAAAATATAAGGGTTTTTTGCGACGTTCTAGATTGAGATAGTGCACCAAAATTTGGGAATAAGTAGACCATAACTTAGCTAAGTAAAACCCCAGAGCCGGAAACCAGAGTTGGAGATGAGGGTAGTTTTAAGGGGTCAAAGTATCCGTGTGTAATATTTTTTTTTTGTGACCTGGCACAACATTTTTCCGTCACGCAGAGTTCCGTGCCTGGAAATTTTACTTATTAATGTCATGATCTATTTATTCCCAAATTTTGGTGCACCATCTCGATCAGAAACGGCAAAAAAACCCCTTACATTTTTATACTCACCCCTGCCTACCACCATTTGTACCCCAAGCAGCGTTCCGCCCCCTAAGATTTTACTTAGTTACGTCATGACCTACTTACTTCCAAATTTTGGTGCAATATCTCCATCATGAGAGCCACAAAAAAAAATAATAAAAACCGCGAATTTTACTCCTTATAACTACCCTCGTCCGCCATTCTGGTTTCCGCCTCTGGGGATATTACTTAGTTATATCATGGTCTACTTATTCCCAAATTTTGGTGCACTATCTCAATCACGAACATCGCAAAAAACCCCTTACATTTTTTTATATTCACCCCTGTCCCACCCCTGTCGGCCACGCAGCGTTCCACTCCTGGACATTTTACTTAGTTACGTCATGACCTACTTATTCCCAAATTTTGGTGCACTATCTCGATCATGAGCGTCACAAAAAAAATTAATAAAAAACGGGAATTTGACCCCTTACCTTTCTCCACCGCTCTGGTTTCCGGCTCTGGGGATTTTACTTACTTATGTCATGATCTATTTATACCTAAATTTTGGTGCACTATCTCGATCATGAGCGTCATAAAAAAATAATAAAAACCGCGATTTTGACCCCTTATAACTACCCTCGGCCCCCACTCTGGTTTCCGGCCGTTGGTGAAAGTCATGTACACAACTAATTCAACATACCCACGTATAGTTTTTCCATATTACTTATCACGCACAAAATCCGCTCCCAGCTCTTAGACTATGAGAGTATTGTAATTTATAAAGAGTAAAAATTTAAAATTGAAGGAGAACTGAGAGAGAAGTTATTGAATATAATAATAAAAAAATGGCTTAGCTCACCGGAACAAATTAAACTGCCAGGTAGACACTAAAGCTTAAGTGAGGATTCGGCCTAACTTTACTACACTGAAGTTTGCCTTTGAGATAGAACCAGAGATATTGGACAATAATGCTATACAGGTTGTTTTATTGCGAAAGTAACATACGTTATCTGTAGAAAGAGGACACTGGGGCTGTCTCAAAAATACCATACTTAATGGGTCTTACTTCATTAATAACAAAGATACTGAGTGATTTATCTATTTTGCCATTTTCTTATTTGGTTCATAACTTTTTAACCACACTGTATATTTATTTTATATTTGGTAAGCAAATATTATTGAAGGTGTAAAATTATCTAGTTTATTTAAAATTGTGAAAAATACAGGTCCGGATTTAAAAATAGTGGAAACATATTCCGACCCAAAATGTTCCCTGTACATTAAATTTTTTAAATTAGATTTTGCATTTGAAGAGAGGATGAAAAATTAAAATTAGTGGTATACTTTGAATTTTCGGCAAAATGATTTTTCTGGTCAAATTTTGAATTTGAATTCTGAAATTTTGTGAATTGCGAAAGATTGAAGTAAAAAAAAATAAATACGACTTACAACTTGTTAATCGCACTGTATATTTATTTTATATTTAACACCCAATATTCTTTAAGGTGTCCAGTCACTTAATTTATTTAAAATTATAAAAAAATTCAGGGCCGGATTAAAAAATATTGGAAAGATATTCCGACACAAAAAACACCCTGTTTATTAAAACCCATAAAAACCTATAAAAAAACCTATAAAAAAACACCCCCGTGAGTTTCTTTGGCCATCTGACACGGCCGTCGTGATTTAATGAGTGGTACGATATCCGGATACTGGTATATTTTTAATAGTTTAAAGTTGAAACTTCTTTGCCAAATTTCACTTTCTCCCAGAAAGAAAATTCCTCTACTAGTTTTTGTACTACTTACAGTAAATATTCTGGCACTTTCGATTTTGTTATTTTTCTAAAGCACTTGTTTAAGTAATGCATTGAAAATGTTGTTTTTAATCATGGAACGACGCACATCCGTCGATTTATTGGATTTACGCGGCCAAAATTATTTTACAGCATATTTCTACTAAAATTGGTACATATCAAAGAAAAATATTGTTTTTTAAAAATTTGCTTGTATTTTTCATAGAAAAAAATCAAAATTTAAAATGATTACGAAATACGCGGGTTTTTACTTATACATACCTCAGTCGGTATCTGACATATCGGACTCAGTATTTGGGTCACCTGGTACGTAACAGCATTTGAATTGTTTCAGAGAAAAATGACCTTTATTTGACCTTTTTCTGTACACGGTACTTACTGCTTAAAATTGTTAATAGTTGGTCAGAAATTAAGAGAAGCCTAATTTCCTGTATGCAACTCTGTACTTCCTGTATTTCCGTGTACTAGCTGGTATCTCTGAGATATCTTTTAATATTTTTGAAGCATTCCTTCTTCCACGAATCTGTAATGTCTGTGCTGCATGGACGATAAGTTCATCATCAAGCAAAGAACGTATTTCTTCTGTTTTCTTTTTTATCCTTTCACTGGAGTCCCCAAATAATTTAGAGAGGCGCTATATCTGCAGCTAAGACCGATTTTTGGGGTTAACTTCTATACGACAACCAACAATTACAGCATTTAAATTGATTAGCGATTTGCAGCGAAAATACAAAAAAAAAACATTAATAGTATAGTTTACTACAGCCTAAAATATAGAGGGTAATTTTTTCCTTTAAATTTATACAAATTTTAATGGTTAAAAAAATAAAAATTTCATTGTCCTATAAATAGGACGCTGGCGTGTAGTGAGTTTATATAATCTTTGTTTTAGAGACTTGACAAATGGTTCTTTTTCATTTTAATAGGATAAAATATAATAAAAACTGCTGTTTTGAACCAATTTACTAAGTTTGACAATAAAAAACTTTTTAATACTCCTGTTATATTTTTATCTATAATTTATTTGGAATGCTTTTTACAAAAATATAATGAAATAAATCTTTGAAAAACTCCCTTCCTCTGTTTATTACTTTGTGGGCAGGTAATTTATGGCGGTTCCTTTGAAACTTTTAAAAACGTCGAAGGAAATCTGAGTGAAATGTTTTCTTTTATAGCATTCGGTTAGGGAAATGGTGGAAATATTTTAGCGGCAATCACCATTACTCCATCGTTGTATATATATCGTTGTCACATTAGTCTCAGGAAAAGCACCGCCATTGATTTTGTGCGGTCTCAAAAGGGTTTTTGGGAGTTTCTGAATAATAAGTTTAAACTTTTAGATTTAGTATAGCGGATTGAGGAACACATATTCTTACTTAGGTAATTGTATTATCTTGAAAGTAAATACGTATTCACTACTTAAATAAAAAGAAAGTAAAATAGTATATTATGCAACGAGCATTTAATGATGGTCATTATGAAGCGAGCATGAGGGATACGAAACGAGCCGCTTAGCGGCGAGTTTCGTATAGACTACGAGCTTCATAATGATAATTAAATGCAAGTTGTATACACAATTTTTTCCATGATCAGTCAAAATAAAATATATATATTCAAATTTATTAATTTTGTAACGCAAACAAATTAAGTAGTTTGTCAGTTTATTTACATATTGAGAACTGTCAAAGCGTATGTATTTGACTCGCCATTGGTCACTGCGCGTGTGCCACCTTCATCGTGAATGCCATGTAGCGATTCTATTGGTTAAAAATCTGTATCGTAATGAAAACCTGTATCATAATCAAGTTCATTATGATACAGCTAGTGAAGTCATAATTGATATATTACAGTATGAGAATAGAAAAATATATTATATAATAATTAATAAAGTTTATATGTATAATAAAGTTAATAGTATGCATGTATATTTTTCGACGATAATAGCCCAATTTTGTTTCCCTGGCCATATAGACCTGGATCCCGCCTACCAAAAAAAGTTTATTAATAACAAGCTGAAAATTTGTTAATAGCTTAACGGTGTCTAGTCGGAGAAACTTTGATGTATGGGAACACTGGAACAGGGGAAGTTTTAAGTGTGGAAAAGTTTAAAAATTTGGAACGTCAGACTACGAACTATACATTTCATGTATTTTGTCGGACAGTACTTCCAATAATTGATTTGATACTCTTGATTGATAATTAAACTCTCATGCAAAAATCAGACTGGTGTCAGGTGTCAGGGCACCAACTGGGCATTTAGTTGAGTGGAACACGAAGAACATGTCAAATGATAGGAATCATGTTGGTTAATAATAGCAGTCTGATTTTTGCATGAGAGTTTAACGAAAGGGTAAAAAATCAATTAGATATTCTGTCCGACAAAATACATACATGGGACGTTTTCGTTTTCTGACGTTCTAAATTTTTAAACTGTTCCACACTTAAAACTTCCCCTATTCCAGTGTTTCAATACATCATTAATATCTATCTAATTGATTTGTTACCCTTTCGTTAAACTCTCATGCAAAAATCAGGCTGCTATTACTAACCAGCTTGATTCCTATCATTTGTCATGTTTTTCGTGTTCCACTCATTAAAATGCCCAGTTGGTGCCCTGACACCTGACACCAGTCTGATTTTTGCATGAGAGCTTAATTATCAATCAAGAGTATCAAATCAATTATTGGAAGTACTTTCCGACAAAATACATGAAATGTCTTCGTAGTCTGACGTTCCAAATTTTTAACCTTTTCCACAATTAAAACTTCCCCTGTTCCAGTGTTCCCATACATCAAAGTTTCTCCGTCTAGGCACCGTTAAGCTATTAACAAATTTTCAGATTACTATTAATCAACCTTTTTTTGGTACGCGGGATCCAGGCCGAATATTATTACACGCACTATAAGACTTTATAAAAATGTTTTTTTTTTTATTGAATTAACGTGTCTCGATTACAATGATCATTGACACAGGTACAATTATACATTATTGAACAATACATACATACAATTAATACATAGACACTAGTGATTTACATTACATGAACATTTATATTTTATTGAAAATATTTATGCTTCTTAGGTAGCTTATGGTGTGGAGAATATCAGTTGGCGAGTTTAGTGCTTCATTCAGGCTACTCTTTAGTCCATGAAATCGTCGTTCATGTTGATATTTTGGGCAATCGAATAGGATATGTTTCACTGACAGCTGACATTGGCAATATTGGCACATAGGAGGGTCTTCAGAAGCCATTAAATATCCGTGGGTTAGTCTGGTATGCCCAATTCTCAGTCTTCTAAGTACTACGGTTGATTTTCTGCAGAGATTCGGCGGTGTAAATGTACCAATATTCGGTTGAATTTCTTTCAGTTTCGAAGGCAGCCTATCCCAATGGGTTTGCCAGCAATTGCTTGTTAAATGTTTAAAATGACATTTTAAATCTTTGTCTATTTGGATACATTCAGGATCACTGGTTGATGATAGTGCTGATGTGGCTGCGGCGTCTGCTCTTTCATTTCCCTGAATACCTACATGGGAGGGTACCCAGATGATTGTCGGGAAGACTCCTTGAGAGGTCAGTGAGTTAATTGAGTCATGGATGGCTTTAACAATTGGATGTCTTGTGAAAATATTTTTTATGGAATTGATAGATGCTAAGGAGTCAGTGCAAATTGCTGGAGATGCGTAGTTATGTGATAAAGAGTTTATTGCGTGAAGTATTCCTACTAATTCAGCTGTATGAATGCTGCAAAATGATGGGAGGGTCGATGTTTTGATGATTTCGGTTGACGTTGTGACTGCACAACTAACTCTGCCATTATTCTTGGAGCCATCAGTGTAGATTATTAGGTCAGAGTGTAATTGGCTAACAATATTTAGGAACATGTGTTGGAGAATTAACGGATGAGTTTCATGTTTGGGATATTGACTTAAGGTAGTATTTATTTTGGGGATAGTTTTATTCCAAGGAGGAACGGAGGAGATCTTATTGGGGGAAGTAGCTGTCAAGTCTATATTTTGTAAAAGCGGTGAGAGTAGCTGTCGAATCGTGGGTAGTTTGCCCGAAGTAAGACCAATATTTTCTTGGGGGTTAGCTATCAAAGAATGAACTAAATTACTGGGAGTGGCTGATATCCTAGCAGCGTAGTTAAGTAGTAGCTGCTGGCGTCTGACCCAAAGTGGAGCTTCATCATCTTCAACGTGTAAACTATCTGAGGGACTGGATCTGAATGCTCCCAAGCATAGCCTCAGAGCACTGTTGTGTATCGGATTCAACTTCTTTAAATCAGATTTTGATGCAGTCATGTACAAAAAACAACCATAATCTAACCTGGAACGAATCAGGGATCTGTATATTATCAGCATCATTTTCTCTTCTGCTCCCCATTGATGATGGGCAAGTGTTTTCAAGATGTTTAGTTTACCAGCACAGTTGTCCTTTAGATTTTTTAAGTGTATTTTCCAATTTAACTTCTGATCGAATACTAGCCCCAAGATTTTATGATGATTTACTGTGGGTAAAGCAACATCGTTTAGATATATTTCCGGGTTATGAGCACTTGATTGCTTTCTGGTAAATCTTAGTATTTTAGATTTTGAGTTGGAAAGTTTGATGCCATGTTGTGTTGACCAGGAATATACGTTGTTTACAGCGTTTTGAATAAGATTTGATGTACTGGATATGCTTGCTCCACTACAGTAAATAAGTAGATCATCAGCGTATAGTAGAGCTTTTACCGGTTGATTAACTTCTTCTGAAATATCATTAATTGTTAAGTTGAACAGAGTTGGACTTAAAACAGAGCCTTGAGGTACACCATTGAGTTGTTCGAGAACATGCGACTCACTTCCATTTATTCTAACTTTAAATTTACGGTCATTTAAAAAGTTATCTATGAATGCGTAAATATTGCCTGTAATATTATTATCGATGAGTTTCTGTAATATTACATTCTTTGGAATATTGTCGAAGGCGCTTTCAATATCGAAGGCTGCCACAACTGTATCATGTTTCTTATTGAAATTCTCGGTTATATGATTTTGTAGTAATACTAAATTGTCCATTGCGCTTCGCTGTGGTCTGAATCCCGATTGAACCGAGCTAATTATGTTATGCTTTTCAGAAAACCAGATAAGTCTATTATTGATTAATTTTTCCATTAATTTGCACATACAACAAGTTAATGAGATGGGTCTATAAGAGGATGGCTCTATTGAAGGTTTGTCGGGTTTTTTAATTGGAAGAATGATTGATTGTCTCCATAAGTTAGGAAACTTTCCGTTGATCCAAAGAGAATTATAAAATGAAAGTAATTTTGTAAGTCCATTGATAGCTAAATTTTTGAGGAATATGGATGGTATATTGTCAGTTCCTGCCGCAGAATTTTTTAGCGTGGATATCGCAAAAGTAAGCTCTTGAAAGGTAAAAGGTGAATTTAAAGCGTGAAGGTCATCTGACAGATCTGTAGTAGAAGACATAACTTTATGGGGAATTAGAGTATTTTTGTAGTGGTCATTTTTGCTTTTATTATGAAAATGAGTTGCCATGATGTTAGCAATTTGGTCGTCTTCCGTTACTATTGAATTATGAAAACTAAGGGCTGAAATTGACAAGTGTGTTGTTTTCCCATGCATTTGTTTGATTTTCTTCCAAACTTGACCGGAAGGAGCATCGACAGATATGGAAGATATATATTTATTCCAGCAGTCTTTTTTACTTTGTTTTATGACTCGTCGCGCTATAGCTTTTAGTTGTTTGAATTTGATCAGGTTTGCCTCGGTTCTGGTTCTACGATATTTATTTAATGCCGTTTTGCTTTCTCGGATAGCGTTCTTACATTCAGTATTCCACCAGGGTACAGTTTTTCGAGAAGCCGATATTGTGCATGTTCCAATGTGTGTTTCAGCGGCTAGGGAGATTAAACTCACTAAGGAGTCTAGTGCTGTATCAGGATCTTCTGACAGTTGTACCTGGTTGAGCTTGTTTTCAATGAAGTCTGAAAAATTTTTCCAGTTAGCTTGAGATAATTTCCATCGTGAAATTTTTGCTCTGGGTTTGCTGATAGAATTAGAAATCAAGATAGGAAAGTGGTTACTATCATAAAGGCAGTCCATTGTGGTCCAAGTTAGAAGTGGTGTTAACCTTGGATCACATAAGCTGAGATCAATTGAGGAGAAAGTACCACTAGAAATGTTGAAGTGTGTTTTGGATCCAGTATTTAAGATGCAGATGTTCGAGGAGTTTAGAACATTTTCAACGACTTTTCCTCTACCAAATGTTCTTTCCGATCCCCAAAGTGAATTGTGGGCATTAAAATCACCTACTAAAATAAAGGGGGCTGGAAGTTGATTAATTAAATTTATTAGTTCAGATTCAGTAAGATTGTGGGAAGGTGGTATGTAAATGCTACAGATAGTAATTATATTTGGGCACCAAAGAGTAACCGCAATGACTTCTAGTGTGGTAGTTAAGTGTACTTCTTGACAATAGTAGTCTTTAGAAATATATATCGAAGTGCCTCCGCTAGCTCTAATATAATTTGTTCTTAAAAAGTGATGTGCTTCAAAACCATTAAGATAACCCTTGTCCGTTTGCTTGAAGTTTGTTTCTTGTAGGCAGATAATGTCAGCATTGGTGTCCATAATTAATTGTTGAATACGTTCTAGACGGGGGTAAAACCCGTCGCAGTTCCATTGGATTAAATTGAAAATGATTACTTTATATTTCTGATGTGGCTGGACCTTCAGAGAAATGGTCTTCTTCGAAATTGTCCTGTGAGGATACCGAGATTATGCTTTCTGCGTCAGAATTACTTGAGCCTAGTTCCATTTTAATTTTTTTAATAATTCTAGTGAGTCGATTTTTGAGAGATCTATCTGTTAGTGATTTGTGGATCTTGGAAATATCAGAGAGGAGATTTTCTATATTTTTTGTAAACAGAAGTGCTTCACTCAGTGGGCTGGATTTACCGTAACAATTCTCTAAGAAAGCTATGAAGTTATCGACCGGTAACATAAAGAAATCTTTTTGGTAGTGGTCTCTGATTGCATTCTTGGATTCCAAAGATATTTTGCAGTCATCGTGAATTGAAGAGTCCCTTTTGACTTTCTTTTGGGTTGAGTTGCTTTTTTTGTGGCTTGCTCTGGTCTGATAAACTCTGAATTAGTTGGTTGTTCTATTTCTGACGAGTCAGATGACTTTGGTCTCTTTGCACCTTTTGAATCTACATCCATTTTTTGCGTGTCATTGGGAGTTTCCGAATTATGGTCTTGTGGAGCTACCGGTGGTTTGTTTAGACTTGCAGCTTGGGAAATATCAGAAGGAGGGGAAGGTGTTTTGTTCGAATTTTCTGATTGATTAGATTCAGGAGTGGAGCAATTTGATGCAGTGTGGCCAGGTTTTTTACATAAGAAGCAAATCATTTTATCTGTGGATAAAAATATTCTATGATCAAGATTGTCAAATGGAATAATCAGGGATGTTTCAAGTTCAGGATTATCATGGGGTGGCACAAAATATACTTGCCTACGGAAGGACAAAATATGGTTGTATTCATCTCCTGGAATACCAGCTCGTAGAAATGATATTGGAGAAACTAACTGAAGTCCTATATTTTTCAGGGCGGTCTCTAACATTTCATGTGGTATTGAGGGACATATATTAGATATGATCAGTCGTTTTGCTGGTGTGACTAATTTTCTTACTGACAGGATATGGCTTCCGATGTTAATAGTAGGGTTTGTGGAAATAAGCTGCTCAACTAGGTCGGTTTTGGTTAAATAAATACATATTCTGCTGTTTGAGATCCTTGAGGCGAAGCATATATTTCTTGGGCCGATAATGTCTCCTATGGATTTGACGTAGTCGTATAACTTAAGGTCTTCTTCAGAGTGCACCACTACGGCTTGCTGTTTGCTGGGGAAGGATACTTTCGGTGGTATATTTTTCTTTACTGCTGCTGTGTACGAAGTGGAAGGCTGTGAGGTGTTTGTCATTATGGTGGTATCTTCGGTTGGTGAACTCATATTTTTTTTATTTAGGGTGCCCTCGTAGTCAAAAGCCACCCTAGAGATGATCTTTTATTTTTGGCTTCTATTTGTGTATATTATATTCAGCAACCAGTAATTACTCATCGTAATTCTGGCTGCCTATCGACAGCTGATTAGTTGTTCCAATAATAGGTTTGTTGTGATTATTGATAAGAGAAGCAAAAAGTTGTTTAGCAAATATGGTGTTGTGAATGTTTATATTTAGTGCCAGTAAGTGCAGTAAAACTAAATTTCACTCACCGAAATATCACCAGCAGGGGCACAATACAATAAATTCACTTCACTGTGACTCCTATCAATTAACATCAACTTTTTCTCCACCAAAACTGCAAAATATTACAGAGGTCGTCCAATGCGAAATAACTCGTTATAGCTCGATTAGGCCAGTCCAAAAATGTTTTAATTATGAGGTGATACTAAATATAATTTAATGTAACCATTTCAACGTAGGCGAATTATTGAATTAACCATTTCTATAATTCAGGAGATTGGAAGAGTAAGGGCGAACTCATAAAATGGTCGTTTCAAAAATAGTCTTATCTTCCTCACATACTTTTAAATAATGGGTCTGGATATAAAAGCACTTCATACTCCTAATGTTTTTCTAATCTGTTTTCATTTTCATTCCAATCGAATTGTATGTTATCAACTCATAGTTTTTTTTATCCAATTCTCACTCTTTTTCCTTTCTCCCTTTCCTTTGATGCCCTCCTTTCTATTATAGATTGCATTTCTAGTTATTTTTTGTGAGGTCGGGGTCAATGTATATTCTCTTATGTGGTTGATTCTTCAGTTTCTTTTTGGCTTCCATTACTATCAGTTTGTCTCCAAATGATTCTAATTTTATGATGCATTTGTTGTTTCCTATGGTACTTCTTTCAGGTTTACTTGCAGTTCTAGCAACTCTGACATAATACTTTTGTCTTGTTCCTTCAGACATTTATTACCGACTGTGTCTGTCTCTATGCCTGTAGTGACAATGTTTTTTATATTTTTGTCTCTTTCATTCTTTTCAACTTTTGCTGCAAGCAGTTCTATGTCTTTTTTCATTCTGCCGTTTTCTTTCTATAAAATTTATAATTTAAAAAAATTGTTTGACTCTGGGAATTAGGGCACAAAATTAAAATCTTGATGGTAGATCACTGGGTGTATTCCGTTTAATTCGGGGTCTAACTGGCTGTCTCATCAGGTTTCTCGCTAGTAAATTGGGATGTTGTGTCAGTCTGCTTTCGTATTTCTGAGCGAAGTTACCAATTTCTTCTTTCATTGTTGACCTGAAGATGAACAATTACTGTTGGACAATTATTGTAGTATCCGAAACCTGTCTGGTCGTCCTTTTGACTTAAGAAAACAGATAATGAATAAGTCTAAATTTTATTTCTAAAACACAACATTTGAAGTGTACTCATATTATTATGTGCAACGCATGCATCACTTTATCACATTAAATTTGAGAAAGTTTCAGGCAGTTGTCATGTCTGTTACCAGAGAACAGCAGTTCTCGCCAGTGGCGCACACCTACACCACCTAAACGCGACACTATATACTTATACACGAAATTTTCGATTTTCTAAATCTGACTGAATTGAAAATTGGGCCAACTCCCATCTTAAAGTTCAGGAAAGACTCACCCATTCATATGTCAACCACCCATTTTGGTCCAAGGGTGTGGATTTTACGTCCCTTCTTATTTAGGGTCTGTTTTTCGTTGAGTTGAGTAAATAGCGTTGAGTTAAGCTTTCAAATAGTGTCTAAGGTGTCAGGATCAGACATACACACGGCTCAGTATAGCCGAAAAACTGAAAAACTAAACTTTGAAAATTTTGGTTTTTCGACAATTACTCAAAATTTCAACTTACGAATTACGCCAATACCTTAGCGTTTGTAGAAGGGCTCTAGACGAATCTAAAGGTGTATACCTTATATCCGGGAAATTTCGAATTTTTTAGTTATAGGCTTTATAAGTATGATCAAATCTATTTCTTATGGGAAAAACGGTTTTTCAAGCTCAATAATTACTGTAATAGCTTCAGTTGTCATACTTGACCTTAGATGCACAGGATACTACTTGTCAATACGTTTCTAACTCATGTTTAGTGAACAAAATCGGTTAAGCCGTTTAGAACTTATTAAGCTACAAATGTATAATCCAATTAACGAATATTCCCTAAATAGTTTATGTAGTTGTAGTGGTTACGACGCTAATTTGATCTGGCAACGGGCAATCCGAATTCATTTACCGGTCATCCCAATATTTTTTTCAATCTATTTCGAATAGAAAAAAATCTAGTGTACATTCGATGGACACTAGATCATTTGGGAGATAATGCTACACAGGCGACCATTTATTAAGCTTAACGTGCAATCGAGAAACACTGTATTCAACTTTATAAATTAAAGTTATAAATAACTTTGAAAAACTCCTGATACAAGAATAAAAAACCGATAAACACCGTAAAAATGAGTGGCGCATACAATATTCCAACTACAAAAGATCTGATATGAATATTATCAAAAAAAAACAAGACAAAATTCTAGTTTTATTTTAAAAGATTTTTTCATAATATTTGCTAAATTTGAAGTAAACGCGGCACAAAAGAATTTCAAAATTTAAACTGTATCAAAGTTACTCTTTTGTGGCGCGTTTTACTTCAAATTGGGCAAATATTATGAAAAAATCTTTTAAAATGAAACTAAAATTTTGTTTTGCATCAAAATAAAAATACCTTTTTTGCGCCACGTAATATTCATATCAGATCATTTGTAGCTGGAATATTGTATGCGCCACTCATTTTTACGGCGTTTAGCGGTTTTTTTAATCTTGTATGTTATACCATGATAAAAATACCGAAATTGTTTTTTATAAATGACATTTCGCGACGACTTTTGTTTTCTACGTAAAACTTCAGTAAGTTCCTGTACTATAGCAAAATAGTTTCGATGCGGCGACGATTTGCAAGTCAAATGACTGTTTCGTTTTTCGTCTCGGATGAGTTGCTCCAAACGGAGCGAATTAAAATTTTATTCCAATGTTTACGGAAACATGAAAATACTCAAGATCCTAAGAATTTTATTCTGATCTCAAAAATGCTCAAACTATAAGAACCAGAAATAACAAAAAGCAAGCAAATGCTAATATTATAAAATTTCAACTACCGGAATCGTGGAAAATACGCTGCGGACTGAAGCCGTTTTGCTTGACAAAAAACTCAGTCCCTTGTAACACTGCATGTATAAACAATTTGCAGATGACAAAAAGCTACTACAATCAGTCTTCTCAAAATTTTAAATTCTGTACCTAGATAGTAAGTATTAGTTAGAATATACAGTAAGGACGTTTGAGTTGGACTAAATTCATATTCTAGAGCAGCGGTTCTCAATCCGTGGTACATGTACCACTGGTGGTACATTTCATTTTTTGAGGTGGTACACAAAACGCAAAAACAGCCAAAATCAGCACCACTATTATAGTTAATTAGATCACCTAGTTAGATATGTATTTTAGTTAGGTGGTACCAAAAATAATAAAAAGTATTTGGTGGTACATGACACAAAAAGATTGAGAACCGCTGTTCTAGAGAATGGGTGACTCTGGAGATAAATCTCAGAAATAGGTCGATTTTTATTTTTAAATTATAATTTTTGGCATATATATCATACTAGTGACGTCAACGGCAGGGATGCCTCTTGTCACTACTCATTTTCAACGTTTACTCCGAAAGAATTTTCAGAAAAGCTCTTTCTGAAAAACAAGAAGGAATACTTGTGAACGGTGAAGTCATCAATAATTTGCGAAATGCAGACGATACAGTACTCCTAGCTTCTAGTCAAGAAGATCTGCAAACACTACTTGATAGTGTCGTTGAGAGTTGTAGGGAGGCAGGTCTGGATCTGAACATACGGAAAACCAAAATACTCGTAATAATTAAACAGCAGCATATAAAACCGTCTATTCTTCTTCTTCAAGTCCGTCTCCTATCGGAGGTTGGAAATCATCACAGCTATTCTTATTTTACTGGCGGCTGCCCTAAATAGGTCGATGGAACTGCAGCCGAACCATTCCCTCAGATTTCTTAACCAAGATATTCTGCGCCTACCGATACTTCTCTTACCCCTGATTTTACCCTGAATGATCAGTCTCAGCAGCGAGTATAAACCGTCTGTATATGTAAATAATACCAAACTTGAGCAACTTGATAAAATCGTTTACCTTGGACAGCAACTAAATTGTAACGCAGAAACTCACGGCGAAATTAGATCTAGGATAGAGCAGGCTAGAGCCGCTTTTAGAAGGATGTCCAATGTCCAAGGTGTTATGTAACAGAGACTTATTGGCATTAAGGATCCGCCTACTTCGCTGCTACGTGTTCTCGGTCTTACTTTATGGTGTCAAGTCCTGGATTGCAAATAAAATCGATCTAAATCGACTTGAGGCTTTCGAAGTGTGGTGCTAGAGAAGAATTTTAAAAGTTTCCTGGGTGGAGAAGATTCGAAACTCCACAATAGTAGAACGTCTCAGCAAGACTTCTGAAATCATAAAAACCATTAAGCGGAGAAAGCTGGAGTACTTCGGACATGTAATGAGAGGTCCCAAATATAGGTTGCTACAAAATATTATGCAAGGAAAATAGCAGGCAAACGCGGTCCAGGACGAAGAAGAACCTAATGGTTGAAGAACTTGCGAGATTTGTATGGTGTTGATACAAGCATGTTATTTAGGGTGGCAGTGAATAAAATTAGGATAGCTATGATGGTAACCAACGTTCTGAAAGGACATGGTACATGAAGAAGAAGAAGAAGTGACGTCATCCATCTGGGAGTGATGACGTAATCGATGATTTTTTTAAATGAGAATAGTGGTCGTGGGATACATCATTCAAAAGATTATTTAATGCTCTATGCACTAATATAAACATTAGTATAATTATTTATACAGGGTGCCCAAAAAAATGTTTTTGAATTAAATTAATTGAGAAAAAAGGAAGAATGTACCTTATTTAATGTGAAATACATTTAATGGTTGTCCGAAAACAGGAAAAAATGTTTATTTGATCAATAAATATTGTTTTTCGCTTAAATTCAATATGCTGCCACCCACCTGCCTCTTAGCAGTTTGAACATTTAATTTAAGCAAAAAACAATGTTTATTTGTCAAATTGATATTTTTTTCTGTTTCCTGACAGCAGTAAAGTGTATTTTGCATTAAATAAATTACATACATTCGTCTTTTTGTCTCAATTAATTTAATTAAAAAAATTTTTTTGGGCGCCCTGTATAAATAATAATTATGTTAATGTTTATATTAGTGAATAGAGAATTGACTAGCATTATGTATTTTGCATTAAATAAATTACATACATTCTTCATTTTGTCTCAATTAATTTAATTCAAAAAAATTTTTTTGGGCACCCTTCATAAATAAGAATTATGTTAATGTTTATATTAGTGAATAGAGAATTGACTAGCATTTAGAACGAGCTATCACACAACTTCTATTCTCATTTTAAAAAATCATCGAATACGTTATAATGCTCAGATGGATGACGTCACTAGTATGATATACAGTATGTCTGCTTAACTTGGAACCATATAGGAAACGTTTTTAATAAAAATTTTACGAAAAAAGTTATTCTTCATAAAGTGCTTTGCATAGTCTAAAACCAAAGATGCAATCATCACATATCAAATTGTATCAATAATATACGATGTATGCCTAAAAATACGAATTTCGCTCAAGAGTAAATTGCTCTTATTGAGCAATATCGAAAATTGTTATAAAGAAAAATTGTTTAGAATTAAAAATAAGTTACAATATGCATTTACACTCTTCTAATTGAAAAAAAAACAAATTGAGAATTTTATAAAAATGTCTAAATAGTGCAAAAACTAAGATATCAATTTTTTTTCAATTTTATAGGAGGTATGTCAAAAAATATGAATTTCGCTCAAGAGTTAAATACCCTTATAGTTCACAATATTTCAACTAGAAGGATGCAACTGCATATTGAAACATAGTTTTTAATTTTGAACAACTTTTTATTATAACAAATTTCAATATTGTGAAAAATAAAGTGACTTTACTCTTCTGCGAAATTCAAATTTTTTGACATACCTCGTATAAAATTGACAAAATTTAATATCTTATAATTGTATCTTGGTTGTTAGACTATGCAGAACTTTTTATAAAGAATAACTTTTTTTCGTAAAATTAATAATAACGGATCTATCATAAATAAAAATGATGTTGAGTTGATGATAGAGAGTCGCGTTGTCGTACTCCAGTTACTATTTCTATATTTTTGGTGATTCTGTCATCTGTTATTATTGCTGAAGTCGTTCTATAACCGATACTCTAATAGGCAGCTTCGACTGTATTATATAAGAAAAAGTTTACAATTATACATCCCCTCCATTTTACAAAAATGTAGTGGAAATCCCCCTTCTCGGGGGTGAAAATATACATTCAAAATAAGTCCGGAATTGGATAAAATGACTAAGCAACTTTAATTGTATAGAGTTTTTTCACCAAGTTAATACTTTTCGAGTTATTCGCGAGTAAACATGTTCATTTTTTACAAATAAAAACGTGTTCTTGGACGGTATTGCGCAAAAAACTCAAAAAGGAAGTATATCATAGAAAAAAATGTTATGAGCAAAAACATAGCTTATAAAAATTTAAAAAAAAATGGTATATGCATGAAGTCTGTAGACCCAGAAGAAGCAGAGTTGTAGCTAATCAAAAGTTGGATTTTTTTGCCAAATCCCATATCGAATATTTTAACGTGAAATAACCAAAAAATGGAAAACTATTCGGGGAAAACTCATTACAGTTTTTTTAAAGCGTTTAAAAATGGTTTATCTCTCTTTTTTAAAAAAACTTCTAACATTAAAAGTAATTGAGTTACGCTCAATATATTGTTGGTTCTTTTTATTTTTTGGTAAAAGCATCCTAATTAGCATCCAAAATAAAATTAATCATTACCACTTCACAAGTTACTTTCCTTATGTATTCTTTATAATTAAGATATGTAAGTTTCATCGGTTCAAAGTGCTTATTTTCGACAAGGCTGTAGTTAAAATTGCTTGAACGAGTCACTAATCACGAGTGTATGCAAATTTTGAACAGCCATAGCATAATCAATTTTTGTCTAACAGGAAAATAAGAAATCCAAAATATTCAGAAAAGCAAAACAATCATCGTATTACTTTTTGAGATTTTTGGTATTACCAATAATTTTTAAGTTGTTTTGAAAAAAAAATTGGAATTTTTTCAAAAATGAGCACACTGAACCAATGAAACTTTTATATCATATACACAATACAAAAGTGAAGTAACCTGTAAACTGGTAACAATTAATTTTATTTGGGTGCTAATTAGGGGGTGATTTTCGCGATTATTTTTACCAAAAAATAAAAGGGACCAACAATATTTTGAGCGTAACTCACTTACTTTTAAAGTTAGAATTTTTTTATAAAACAAAAATAATCCTCTTTTGGAACTTTAAAAAAGTTGTAATGAGTTTTTCCCGAAAAGTGCTCCGTTTTTAGGTTATTTCACGTTGAAATATTAGATTTGAAATTTGACAAAAAGGAACTTACTTTTCATTACCTACAACTCTGCTTCTACTGGTTCTAAAGATTTCATTCATACACCATTTTTTTCAATTTTTTATAAGGTATATTTTTGCTAAGAATATTTTTTCGACAAAATACTTACTTTTTCAGTTATTTGTGGAAAACCGTCCAAAATCATGTTTTTCATTGTTAAAAATGAACATATGAACAAAAGTTGCTTTAATTAGTCATTTTATACAATTCCGAACTTATTTTGAATGTATATTTTTCACCCCCGAGAAGGGGGTGTGTAAAAGGACTACGAATATCGGCAACTTGGAACGTCCAGAGTTGGTACAGACCTGGAGCTGCCACAAATGCTGTGGAACAACTGGAAAACATAGGAATAGATATTAGAGCAATCCAAGAAATAAGATGGCCAGACGATGGAAATATAAAAATAAGTAAATCCACCATCTTCTTCAACCGTAACAAAAACGGAAAACATGAATTTGGAACGGGCTCTGTGATTAGAGACGGCCTGGTACAGAATATACTAAATTTCTAATCTATAAACGAAAGGATATGCTATATCAGAATGAAGGGTGAACGATACAACATTTCGATCATCTCAGCTCATGCGCCAACGGAAGAGAAGGATGAAGATATCAAGGATGACTTCTACGACGCCCTAGAAAGAGTGATAGATACGATGCCCAAACAATATATGCGCATACTCTGCGGAGATTTTAATGCTAAAATAGGCAAAGAGCCTAAACCTACACCCCACAATCGGTAAACACAGCCTTCACAATATATCCAACGACAATGGCTTAAGACTCACAGAAACTGCAGCAGCTAATAATATGTTAATAAAGTCAACTATGTTTCCGCATAAAGACATTCATAAGCAAACCTGGATCTCAAACGACCATATTACGCGAAACCAAATTGACCACATCATTGTAGATGCCCGACATGGGAACAATATCATAGACGTAAGAAGCCTCAGAGGAATAGACGGAGACACAGATCATTACCTAGTCAGAGCAAAAGTCAAATGCAGAATTTCTAGCCACAAATACAACAAAACAACAATGAATCCACAATGGAACATGGACGAAATGCAGAACACAGAGAAACATCAAAAAATATATAGACCAACTTGAACAAACCTTGAAATCTGAGACAGTTTACAATGATATAGGAGAGCTGTGGGAAACGACTGCCGAAATAATAACCAAGACAGCTGACAAGATCTTTGGAAGGAATAGGCAGAAGAGGGTAAAAACATGGTATGACGATGAATGTCGGAAACAGCTGGAAAAAAGACAAACAGTAAGGAAGACATGGATACAACTACAAACAAACAAAAGTAAAAAAGGAATACGACGACTGCCGAAAAGAAACAAGAAAAATGATACGCACAAAGAAAAGAAACTATGAACAACAAAAATATAAAGCTGTGGAGAGAGACCGACATAAACCAGGCTCCAGAGAATTCTATAAAGCAGAGAAAAGAGGACATAGAACCAATTCTTTTCATACACTGAGAGACAATCAAGGCCATATGATAATCGACGATAAAGAACTAAGATAAGAATGAAAAGGGTATTTCAGGGATCTTCTAAACATCATACAGGAAGAACAGCACAAAGAAGAGATCTATATAACAGCAGACATGCCCGTCGAAAATCCCTCTTTTGAAGAAACCCGAAAGGCCTTAAATAAGCTGAAAAATCACAAAGCGCCGGGTACGGACGAGATACCAGCAGAATTTCTAAAATATGGTAGAGAAACACTACATCGCCAAATCCACCAATTAATAACACAGATATGGTTAGAAGAAAGGATACCAGCAAGATGGAAGGAAAACATCATAGTGCCCATCCACAAAAAATGGGACAAAATAAAATGCGCGAATTACAGAGGAATTTCACTCTTAAAGACGGCATATAAAATCCTCTCAAACAACATCACTCTTAGTAGACTAACCCCTTATGCTGAAAATGTCCTAGGAGAATATCAAGCCGGTTTTAGGACAAACAGATCCACAATAGGTCAAATATTCACGCTGAGACAGTTTCTAGAAAAGGGATGGGGGTATAACAAACCCATACACAATCTCTTCATAGACTTTCGACAGGCATATGACAGCGTAGAAAGAAGCCAAGTATGGAATGCCATGGCGGAGTTCTCAATACCAAAGAAACTCATTCAGATGACTAAAGTCTGTATGGAGGGTGGAATATCAAAAGTACGTGTAAATAATAAACTGTCTGACAGCTTCGAAATCAACAGTGGACTCAAACAGGGTGATGCATTATCTCCACTACTTTTTACCCTTGTATTAGAGAAAGCCATGAGGTCGGCCGAAATAAAAACAGAACTGCTATCGGTTCAAGGTCCCAAGTTATTACTAGCATACGCAGATGACATTGATCTCGTTGGAGACTCCATCTTATCCCCAAAAGCCATTTTCAACAAGGTGGAAGGAGCAAAAAGCGAAGTAGGGGTGAGGATTAATGGAGAGAAGACGAAATATATGTGTATATATAAAACGACACGAAGAGACAGGATAGGATAAAATGTGACGGTCAACACCTTCAATTTCGAAAGAGTACAACGTTTTAAGTATCTGGGGGCCGTAATCACAGCTGACAACGAGGTTACTGAAGAAATAAAAGGCAGAAGCCAATTAGCAAATCGCTGTCTGTTCGCACTGGATAAGCTTATAAAATCAAAAAATCTTACAAGAAGTTCCAAGATCAAAATCTATAAATCCATCGTCAGACCTGTACTAAAATATGGTTGCGAAACGTGGACCATGACCAAATCAAACGAAGAAAAGCTCAGACGTTTTGATCGAAAAATACTTAGAAAATTTTTCGGACCTCACCACGATATTAACATAAACCAGTATAGGATCAGAACCAACTTCGAATTAAAAGAACTCTACAATGACACCGATATTGTCAAAGAAATTAAATCACAGCGACTAAGATGGGCAGGCCACGTGCACAGACTTCCGAGCAGATCTCCGAAAAATGAACATCCCATTTGACCCTAGGTTGATGGAAGATCGAACAAATTGGAAGAAAGTTGTACAGTCAGCCAGGACCCACCCAGGGTTGTAGCGCTACGTGATGATGAGAAGGGGGTATTGACCTACGTTTTTGTAAAATGGAGGGGATGTAGAACTCGTAGACATTTTCTTATATGATAATAGACAATTTCAACTACCGATTCCCAAATTTTCATCCTTCCTTTTTTTGGGTCAGATTGTTCTTTGATCGGGTTATTCCCGATGTAGATATTTACTTATATGCGCGTTATGTCCACTGAAAAACGCAGATTTTAATATTGAGTAATGGGTCCATAAGTGGTAGATGATTTAAATTTTTTATTCATCTCGTCATACAGAAAAAAGTAAAGCATTTTTGAAAAAACTGTAAACCCTTTTAGTAATTTTCCACTCCAAAACCTTTCCGTAAGTTTTTTGCGATCTCTGCAGCAGTAACGCTTTATTTGCCTATATATTTTTATTTAAAATTTCAATATGGCTATTGAATTCAGATATTTTCTTAAAAAAAATTAACCTTTTTTGTCAGTTTGTTTAAATATTGTAAACTGTCAAGTCGTATGCATTTGACTTAACAATGCTCATTACGTATGTGCCACCTTCGATAAGAAAGTCATCTCGCGATTCTATTTGGTAAATATCTGTATCATAATGAAAATATGTATCATAATGAACCCATTATGAAAAAGGTATTGAAATTGTAATTGATGTATTAAAGTATGATACTAGAAAAACCAATTAATCAATGTTGCTTGAAGTACCTACATTACTAGCTTGCTATGTAGACTAAATTTTAATAGCGTTACATTACGATATGATGAATAAAATTAATTGGATTGGTTCAAAATAAAAAATTCACATAATTTGTTAATTATATTCCAACGTGAGTTATATATTGGGATTTTAAATATGTCATTAAAAAAATAGATGCATTCAGTTTTTCTCAACCTGTTGATAGCGGTCCTTAGGGGACGCCATAATTCTATGCGGGGGAGCCAGCATATAAAAATAAAGGAAAAATGCTGGACGGAAGGGCCGCCCGAGAACTTTATCGTACCGATCTATTATCGTTATAGTACTAGATACTGGCATTCTATAAAAATAGCAAAGTTACTCGTTATTTTGATATTTTAGAAACACTTTGTACACTTGAAAATATTTTATGGTTCTACGCATATCATTAATTCCTGCATTTGAGAAAATGTTCGATGCCATATTTCGGGGGACACACTATAGATGTATAGATTATTGCATAAATTAATAGAATATTTCAAATACTTTCATTTCAAATTAGTTCATTTTTCTGAGAAATTAATAGTTTACAATATTTGCATTTCATTCTATTCCTATTACGTCAGTCAATGCGCGAAATTAAGAACAAGGTATTACCTCCGAATTCTATCCTACTACATGGATTTTAATGAAATTTTGGGAGTAACCCAATCTCCTGATTCAAAGTCTATCCTATATACTATGGCGCTTTTATCATGGGGACAGTTCCCACCACTTCTCGGGGGTGGAACAATTTTATTTTCAAATTACATGGAGAAAAAGGAAATTTTTAAGAAAATTTAAAAATGCATTCTATAATTTGATCACATTTTTTTACAAAAACCATTCATTTTAAACCCGTTCAACTTTTTGAAACTAGAAATAACACTATATTAAAAGCCCTTGCAGACGAAAAACAATGCATTTAAATTTTGGTGGATGAGGGGTTAAATGAATATACTTCTCGTTTTTCCTTAAAGTACAGTAGTCATATAATTTTTTGCACCATATCTCGCTTAGTTTGAATGTAACCGACATTTAACGGTGCTCGTTTTAAAGGCCTTTTCAAACACGACAAAAGGCGTTGGAAGCATTATACACCTAAAACCTACCGTTCCTCTGTTATTTCAAGTTGAATACACCAATTTGAGCATGCACCAAAAAACAAACTCTTTTCAGCTACCATTATCTATTTTTGCATTATAAATAGATTATTTACGAAGGAACGAAACTCTTTGTTATTTATAGTCTAAAAAATGTTTTATATAGTGTTTTTAGTTCGATGCATGGTTTTTAAGGTATTCACAAAAAACCGTCCGAAAAGGTGTAATTTTTCAATGAAAATGGCCAATTTTCAACTACGCATAACTCAAATAGTATTGAGTTCTCAAAAAAAAGTATAGATCAGTTTTTGCTTACAAATAGGTTTTCTAGCCACTTCCATGCTTATTTTGACCAACCAATTTTCCACCCCCTTGAAGGGGTGGGAATTGCCCCAAGAAAAAGCTCCATAGTACATAGGGTAGATTTTGTTTCTTGAGCTATTCCCTACTTACTGTGAAAATATCAAGTACATCGATGTAGTAGGATGGAATTCGGAGTAATAACGGAATAATGATCTGCTATGATCGCGTGAGAGAGGACACACACAAGATTCTAGCAAAATTTCTATTTTCTGTAACTTTTCGAGTTTTTGAGTTACAGCAACGAGTTTTATGCCATTGGAAAGGTAATTTTTCATTGTTTCAAAATATATAAAAATATATAGGGCGTATCTAAAAAATTAAGATTTTTTTTCATTTTCGCTTCAACCGGAGGTGTATTGTGGGTAAAATTTATTGTGATAATAGATAATAAAGGACTATATATGTCTGCCAAATTTAAAATTTGAGTTTCTATTACAGAGGAAGTTACGGTAACTCGAATATTTTTTTATAAAAAATTCATAACTCCCCTTCTATGAGGAGCTAAGAAATATGACTAATGTTATTCAATTTACCGATAGGATATCAAAAACATGTCAAAAAATAAACAAATTCCTAGAAGCCATTTTTGAGAAAATCTAGTTCAAAATTATGTTAAATTTTGACCCCTTAAATATAGGCAACCCATAACTTTTTCTGAAAAATGATAATATTCTTGTTATAGTCCCATCTTTAGGATATGTAAATAATTTTTCAAATTAAATTTATCTTAAACAAGTTTTTAGATTGGTAGGGAAATGTGTCGGGTGGGCGGTCAGCCATGCTGGCCGCAATTTTGGATTTGGAAATGTCAAATTCCGCATTTCTATTTACCTATCGATGAGCTAACTTTAAGTTAAATTTCATTCGTTTCGGTCAAAATTTGCAAAAATGGTCCGCAATTAACCCTCCTATTTCGGCCCCCCTTTGAGAGAATTTTTTCAAAAGTTTAGTTTCTCGACAAAATTCTCTTAAACTTACTCATACCGAATTTCATCGAAATCGGTCCAGTAGTTTTTGCTGGGCGGTGGCGACATAGATACATACGTACGTACATACTTCCGACATGTTTTTTTTATTTGCTTTTCAGACTCAGGGGAACTCAACAACGTCGAAAAAAGTGAAATCTGAAAAAATTTTGTTTGCACGATCCTATAACTTTATCTATAATACTCATACTACGTATGTAGTACGATAAAGTAAAAAAGATAATCAATAACAAAAAAATTCATTAACAGAAAGAAATGCACAATGCTATTTAACTGACATTACAAAAAATTAAGTAAGAACAGTACACATTTCAACTAATATACTATTTAATTATTTTTTTGTGTGTGTTGAGTAAATGTCTTGTTACTTTGAAAAGTAAACTTCATTGTGTTTCCAAAGAGACGCTAATTGTATCCAACCGTCTGCGCTCCCTCCGGTGAGTACCGATCCCACAAGAATAGAAATTATTTTCACGTATTAATTTTAATAAAAGAAAAATTTCCTACCCCTGACTAAGGGGTATTGAGATCGACTAAGGGGTATTGAGATGAGGTACCGTGAGATTCGAACTCACGACTACTTAATCCAAAGGTAAGCCCTCTCACCACTGAGCTACAGAAGGAGTACTATTTAATTTATCAGTTGGTACTCTCAGGTGCCAAATGAAATTAATAGAAAAGTCAACATTGCTAATTTTGAAGTAGCTTTAAGAATTATTGTTAGTTACTCCCTTGTGCCTGTCTCACACAGCAAAGCTGTTCAAAAGAATATCTTTATATTATAAATATCAAAACTGTGTTCTTTGTCTATATTCAGTCGAGACCTATATGTATTTTCTCTCTAAAGCAGCGACGGAAGAAAATGAGAAGAAAATGCCGCTTCTAAAAACTCAATTGTTGAAAATGGCAAAAATGCTCTCGTTTTTAGTGGAGAAAATGCATCATACACTTCCGCCCACAATTAAAAGAGATCTTCTTCTTCTATAAGTGACATCTCCACGGCGGACGTCGGCAATCATCATAGCTACTCGGATTTTAGAGACGGCTGCTCTGAAAAGTTCATTTGATGTACATCCGTACCATTCTCTCAGGTTGCGCAGACACGATATTCTGCATCTCCGTATTCTTTTTTCCTTTAATCTTTCCCTGCATAATTAATTGGAGCAAGCTGAATCTCTCTGCAGGTGTAAGGTGTCCGAGATTTTCTCCAAATACAAAATTTTCAAATTTTCTTGTTTTGATGGTATATAAGATTTCCATTTCTTTGTTCATCTTCCTCAGATGTGACGTGTTCTATCCACGATATTTTCAGAATTCTTCTGTACACCCACAGCTCGAATAATTCTACTTTTTTCATTGATGCAGAGTTCAAGGTCCAAGCTTCCATTCCATAAAACAAAGTCGAGAAAACGTAGCACCTAGCCAACCTAACTCTTAGCTACAACTTAAAATCTCTTATGCAGACCACTTTTCTCATTTTGTTAAAATTTGCTCTAGTCTTACCTATTGTGATTTTGTTTTCTGTAAGTAATCACCTGTAGAGTTGATTATTGTTACAAGCTATGCATATTGGTCTGCTCATTCGATATTGGATCAGTTTATGAAGAAAATCTCGTTATTTTTTTTTGCAGTTTTCGATATTCTCATAAACTTCGTCTTCTTGACGTTCATTGTTAGACCGTATTCTTGTCCAAACTCCACTATTCTGGCCACCAGCCTCTGAAGATCCCCAATATTTTCGGCTAAGATGACAGTGTCATCCGTATATCTAACCCTCAAGAGGTTTGTCCGAGATCTCTCAGGCAGTAAAAATAATTGACGACAACACACATCCCTATCTCACCCCACGTCTGATTTCAATTCTTTGTGACAGCTGATCGTTAACACGTACTTTTGCTCGTTGCTTATATAAGTTCGATATAATCCTGAGGTAATTGTAGTCTATCTTCTTTGATTTCGGGACAAGCATTAATTCTTCATGTCGTACTTTGTCGAATGCTTTATTATAGTCAATAAAACACGCATATATTATTGTGTTTTCAATTTTATCAATCAAAGGCAAAATAAAAATTAAATTAAATTTTTTTTTAAATAACGCGCGCACATAAATTTGATACACCCTGTATATTGAGCTGTAAATATTTATTAGAATTTAGTTTGGATGTAAGTGGATTTCTCTTTTGATGAGCTTTCCGATGAACCATTAAAGACTTTTGTGAATAATTAAAGTGAAAAGGGCGATGTATTTAGATTTAAAATGGAAATAGATTGTTTATTACGAGAACTATAGAATCCACAGGTAGAGGTAATTATCAATTTCTAGAAGAGTGGTTTTAAAAGAAAGTTTGGAATTTTAATCTTTGTTTCAACACGAGTAAATGTTGTAGAGTTTCTCCGAAAGTAATTAGGATGGTCGGAATAATTTTGAAAATGACTGTTTGTTTGTCGAATGGAAAAGTCGATTGGATGATTGAGAGAGTTTGAAAAAGAAGTCATTATGTTTTTGGCATCGCTGAAGAGCAGTTCGACGTTTTCGTGGATAGATAGTTAGCAAGTACCAGTGGTTGTTTGATAGTGGAGAATAGTGTTGAAAAGTGGAACGAGGGACAGATTAAATTGAGACGAAATACCTCTTTGATTCTGTATTATTGTGAGAAGGAGAGCAGAGCATTCTTGGAGTTTTGTTTGAATCGAGTACGTGTCAAAAGAGGCCCGGCTTGTTGGAGAATTGGTGCTGGTATGCTGATAGATTTGAAGCTGGAGAACGGAGAGGGCTTTGATGAGTAGCCTTTAACATAGTCAACGAGGGAGAGCTGTTTTGGGTCACGAGAAGACATCCGAGTGAGTGAAGCAAAAGGTCAGTCAATTTATGTGAAAGAGATTTTTATGTTCGGAAACTAAATTTTTGAGTAAAAAGCATATGAATTAAAATTCCAATATTTCAAAAAGTAAATAGTAAATATAGGTAATCTTGCAAATACATGAAGTTGTTTTGTTTAGTTTGTTTTACCAAAGTCATCGGGAACAAACTGATAAATTGTTTTTTTTTTAACTAAAATAAATTTAAATGGTAGAAATTTCATTCGGACATCTGTGTCCACAGGTTTTTAGATTCGATAGATTTTAGAGTATTGATTTTGATAAATAAAAGACAATTCTGTATTTTTATTTTAATATTTTGCTTTATTTCTTTTCCCTATTTTATCCCGATTAGGATCAACTAAGAGATACTAAACCCACGAGAGAAGATAAGTATAACGTGAGATAATTTAGATTTTTTTTAATAGTATAAAAAGGCACCCTGAGATTTTTTATTCATTTTTTATGTATGATTTGCGACAATTAAATAATTAATCAAATAAATAATAATTAATATAAAATTAATAAAAAGCAGATCATAACAACATGGCGAGCCAACGTAGGACATTAAAGTATCTCTGCTTGTGAATTTGAAGGGAATAGGAAACGAAAAAACAGGTGAAGGAGAATTTATTTGCCCGTCGGAAAGAGTTAGATATATTTAAAATTTTTGAAATATTTGTTGACTTAATTTTTTTATCTAGGTACAGTTTTTACATATTTATTTTATTTTTGATTGATTTGAATTTTGGAATATTTAAAAATTTGTGGGATAAATTGATTATATTTGGGGAGAGAAAAATTTCCGTCTCGACAGCATACAATGTATTTTCGAATTTCATATTAGGCGGGGATAAATTTTAACTACATGTCGATAACAACCAGAAGCAAAAACAAGAAGAACATTTCGAACAAGAAGAACATATAGAATAAGAAGACATTTTCGAAACAACAATCATGGCATCAGAACAACAGGAATTATCAGGAATAGATAAATTATTACAACTGATGCAACTCCAGTCACAAAAAATGGAACAGAAAATGGATGAAACACAACAAAAACTGGATAGAAATCAGGAAGAAACATCAAAGAAAATGGATAAAAATCAGGAAGAAACAAAACAAGCAATAGAAAAGAACAATAAGAAAATAGAGGAACACATAGAAAAGTATGAAAAGGAAATAAAAGGATGTTTGACAACAATGAAAAACGAGATAGAACAGCAAGAAATGAAAATTAAAGATCACATGCTAGAACAAGAAATGAAATTTCAAAACAAAATGGAGGAGTTAACAAATTGCCAGCAAAAGGAACTAGAAAATTTGGAAAACAAATTTGAAAATGCTTTACAAGAAGACAAGAAAGAAATAGAAGAAAGATGCCGAAATAATGAAAAATAAATTGATGGTATCAGAAAACAACAAAATTCCGGAGAAAGAAGGGAAACGATTATCCATAGTACAGAGGATGTGAAAATAAAATTTAGCGGAGATGTAAAAAAATTACACCCAGTAATTTTCATAAACAATTTAAAAAAGAAAATACGACACATCGGTAACTTCGAAACAGCCAAAGAAACGATAAGGAACTATCTTAAAGATGAGGCAAGTTTATGGTTTGATAGCAAAGAAGAAGAATTGGACAATTGGCATAAATTCGAACAAAAGTTCCTGAATTTTTTTCTGGGGAAAAATACAACAGCTAGAAATAAACAAGGAATTGCAAAATGGGAGGTACCATAATAGAATGGGTATTTCAGAGATGACATATGCACTACAATTATATAATAATGCAAAACATCTACAGTACAATTATTCATCCGAACAGCTAGTAGAACTGATAGCCAGACATTTTGAAGATACCTTAGAAGATCACATAACTCTACAAAACTACAAAGATATCGACAGTTTGTGCCAATTCTTGCAGATACGAGAAGCAAAAATGAGAGAAAGAGAAATAAGAAGATCGCAAGATAATTATAGACAACGCGAAAATCGAGACTATAGAGATAGAAGACAGAACTTTAGGAGAGATTATACAAGAAGAGAAAACGAAAATAGAGACAACGGAAGAGGAAACTATGAACAAAGAAATCGGCAATGGAACGAAGACAGATATCGAGAAAACCAGAATAGAAATAACACCCGCACAAATCAAGAAAACAGAAATGATAATAGAAGGAATGAACAGGAAAATCGGGGAAACCGATACGGGTCCGACAGACAAAGAGAAAACAGAAGAGCGGTAAACAACACGCAAATATATGAATATGAGGATGAGAGACAAAGCGACGGAAGAAGAAGCGAAGAAGAACAGCAAGCGTTTTTTCACGAAAGCGCTCACTAAAAACAAAAGAACAAACAGGAATTTTTGTCACCCGAAGGAATTTATTAAATTAGCAGGAAATAATGATAATGGAAGTGGATCAAATTTAAAATTTGTAGATGGTTTTATCAATGAGAAACCGATTAAAATTATGATTGATACTGGTTCAGAAATTACTTTGATTAACAGGAAATTAATAGAAGAGGTTGATTTGACGAATTTGATTTACAAAATTCCCAGGGTAAATTTAGTGGGCGCAAATAAACGGACTTTGGCAACAATAAATGAAGGAATACGAATAAAGGTTCGATTGGGGAAGAAATTTTATGCACTACAATGTGTTATAATGCCAAACATGATGCATGATATGATCGTAGGAGTGGATGAATTGTCAGAAAAATATGTGGTGATAGATTTCAAAAATAACACGATGAAAATCACAGATGGAAAAGAAGAAGAACCGAACATTCTGAAAATGGACAAGGAACATGAGAAACGAAAAAAGGAAAATGTAGACAAAAAACAAACGGTGGAAATGAATTTGGCAATGAAGCAAGGACAGAGAAGAAAGAGGAGAAAGCAACAGAAGATAAATAAAAACAATGAAGCCTGGGATTCCTCGAAAAAGGAGATGAGCCCAGAAGAAGAAAAAGAAGAAAAAAGAGTGACAAAGGAAATTGACGATTGGAATTCCTCGAAAAAAGAGATGAGTCCAGAAGAAGAAAAAGAAGAAAGAAGATTGATAAAAGAAAATGAAGATTGGGATTCCTCGAAAAAAGAGATGAGCCCAGAAGAAGAAAAAGAAGAAAGAAGATGGATAAAAGAAAATGAAGATTGGGATTCCTCGAAAAAAGAGATGAGCCCAGAAGAAGAAAAAGAAGAAAGAAGATTGACAAAAGAAAATGAAGATTGGGATTCCTCGAAAAAAGAGATGAGCCCAGAAAAAGAAAAGGAAGAAAAAAGATTGACACAGGAAAATGAAGCTTGGGATTCCTCAAAAGAAGAGATGAGCCCAGAAAAAGAAAAGGAAGAAAAAAGATTGACACAGGAAAATGAAGCTTGGGATTCCTCAAAAGATGAGATGAGCCCAGAAGAAGAAGAAGAAATCAGAATAGAAAAAGAAGGCGGAAAAGATACAATTGAGACTGCGGCATTTAAAGAGGAAGTATGCAAAATGGAGAAGATAGAATACACAATAAACATCTATAGAGAATCGGAGGAAAAAGAAAGAGAATTGATATGTGGAGAAGAAAAGGAGAAGGAACTGCATGTAATATGGAGGGAATGTGAAAATTTAATAAATGAAGAAAACTGAGTAGCCAAAAAGTATGAAAATTCATTTGAGACTAAAGACTTAGGAAATTTTCGATCGAAAACTTATCCTATCCCATCTAAGTACAGACACTGGGAAAAAGAAAGCAATTGTTTTTCAGGTGGGAACAAATATTTTGACACAATAGAAAAGTATTGTTGTCGAGAGAAAATCATATTTTTGTTGCACTTATTAATACTGATTTTATCTCAAAACAAGGCGGTGATGTTATTGTGTTTTCAATTTTATCAATCAAAGGCAAAATAAAAATTAAATTAATTTTTTTTTTAATAACGCGGGCACATAAATTTGATACACCCTGTATATTGAGCTGTAAATATTTATTAGAATTTAGTTTGGATGTAAGTGGATTTCTCTTTTAATGAGCTTTCCGATGAACCATTAAAGACTTTTGTGAATAATTAAAGTGAAAAGGACGTTGTATTTAGATTTAAAATGGAAATAGATTGTTTATTACGAGAACTATAGAATCCACAGGTAGAGGTAATTATCAATTTCTAGAAGAGTGGTTTTAAAAGAAAGTTTGGAATTTTAATCTTTGTTTCAACACGAGTAAATGTTGTAGAGTTTCTCCGAAAGTAATTAGGATGGTCGGAATAATTTTGAAAATGACTGTTTGTTTGTCGAATGGAAAAGTCGATGTTTCTGATTCTTGGCAATGTGGAAGGGGAAAAGTGGATTGGATGATTGAGAGAGTTTGAAAAAGAAGTCATTATGTTTTTGGCACCGCTGAAGAGCAGTTCGACGTTTTCGTGGATAGATAGTTAGCAAGTACCAATGGCTGTTTGATAGTGGAGAATAGTGTTGAAAAGTGGAACGAGAGACAGATCAAATTGAGACGAAATACCTCTTTGATTCTGTATTATTGTGAGAAGGAGAGCAGAGAATTTTTGGAGTTTTGTTTGAATCGAGTACGTGTCAAAAGATGCCCGGCTTGTTGGAGAATTGGTGCTGGTATGCTGATAGTTTTGAAGCTGGAGAACGGAGAGGACTTTGATGAGTAGCCTTTAACATAGTCAACGAGGGAGAGCTGTTTTGGGTCACGAGAAGACATCAGAGTGAGTGAAGCAAAAGGTCAGTCAATTTATGTGAAAGAGATTTTTATGTTCGGAAACTAAATTTTTGAGTAAAAAGCATATGAATTAAAATTCCAATATTTCAAAAAGTAAATAGTAAATATAGGTAATCTTGCGAATACATAAAGTTGTTTTGTTTAGTTTGTTTTACCAAAGTCATCGGGAACAAACCGATAAATTTTTTTTTTAACTAAAATAAATTTAAATGGTAGAAATTTCATTCGGACATCTGTGTCCACAGGTTTTTAGATTCGATAGATTTTAGAGTATTGATTTTGATAAATAAAAGATAATTCTGTATTTTTATTTTAATATTTTGCTTTATTTCTTTTTCCTATTTTATCCCGATTAGGATCAACTAAGAGATACTGAACCCACGAGAGAAGATAAGTATAACGTGAGATAATTTAGATTTTTTTAATAGTATAAAAAGGCACCCTGAGATTTTTTATTCATTTTTTATGTATGATTTGCGACAATTAAATAATTAATCAAATAAATAATAATTAATATAAAATTAATAAAAAGCAGATCATAACAATATATATCTTGATTGACGTCCAGGCACCTTTTTATAAGTATGTTAAGTAAAAAAAGAGCTTCACAAGTTCCTAGACCTTTCTTCTTCTTCATGTGCCATCTCCTCTGAGAAGGTTGGCAACCATCACGGCAATTCGCACTTTCGATACCGCTGCTCTAAAGAGATCAGCAGAAGTGCAATTAAACCAAGCTCTCAAATTGTTTAACCAGGAGATGCGTCTTCTTCCGCGACTTCTTCTACCCTGTATTCTTCCTTGTGTTATTCATTGTAACAAGTTATAACGCTCGCTCCTCATAACATGTCCCAGATATTGCAGTTTTCTGACTTTATTTTGTATTTGAAACCTCTTTATCTTTTCCCATCCTTCTCAACACCTCGATATTCGTGACTCAATCCACCCAACTTATTTTTAATATTCTTCTATAGACCCATAACTCGAAGGCTTCTAATCTGTCCGAAACATCCTTCTTTAATGTCCAAGCCTCCAACCCATAGAATAATACGGAGAACACGTAGCATCTCAGAAGTCTTATCTTTAAAGAAATTGTAATGCCCCTGCTACATATTACTTTTTTCAGTTTGTTGAAAGCATTTCTTGCCTGTCCTATTCTTGCTTTAATCTCTTCTGTGTACTCATTAGTTTCATTAATTATTGTACCCAAATATTTATATTTTTCAAACTTTTTAATTTGTTCTCCATGTATTGTTATGCTTTCTTGGCGCTGTTGAGCTTTTGTGATTACCATAAATTGTGTCTTTTTTGTGTTTAGGGACAGTCCGTTTTCTTGGCTGACTTCTACCACTCTGTCAACCATTTGTTGTAAATCCTCAAGACATTCGGCTAATAAAATAGTGTCGTCGACAAACCGTATATTATTTATTGGTCAGCCATTTACTTTTATTCCCGTGGTTAGGTCTTCTAGTGCTTCCTGGATTATTTCCTCTGAATGCAAATTGAACAAAGTAGGAGACAGGACACAGCCCTGTCTGACGCCCCTCTCAATCTGTATTTCATTTGAAAAGGCGTTGTTCTCTTTTACCACAGCGATCTGATTATAAAAGATAGCACTAATGATCCTGATGTCCCTCATATCTAAGTTTTATTTTTCAAGTAATTCGATAAGGCGGTTATGTCTGACCTTACCGAAGGCTTTGTTGTAATCCAAGAAACACATATATACTGGCTGATTAACATCCATGCACCTTTGCACAATTACATTTACAGCGAACAGGGCTTCCCTCGTTCCCATTGCAATTCTAAATCCAAATTGCGTATCGCTTATGTCCTGCTAAAGTTTGTTATGTATTCTCCGGTGTATAATTTTTGAAAATATTTTGAGTGTATGACTCATTAAACTTATTATCCGGTGGTCTTGGCATTATTTTGCATTTGGTTTTTTTGGCAGTGTTATGGACGTTGACAGCAGCCAATCTCTAGGAATAATTCCTGTACTGTATACTGTATTAAATAAGTCGACCAATATTCCAATTTGCTGTTCTTCTATTAACCGTATTATGTCTACAGGTATTTAGTCAGGACCTGTTGCCTTGATATTCTTTGTTCGCTTTATCGCCTCTAATACCTCATCTTCTGTTATGTCTGGGCCGTTGTCGAACTTTTCCTGCTCTAGTACTATCTCAGTCCGTTCGTATTTAAATAGCTTTTGAATATATTCCTGCCATCTTTTAAGCCTTTCACCGACGTCTATAATTATTTTGCCGTTTTTATCCAGCATTAAGTTTGATTTTTTCTTAATATTAGTGCCTGTTATTTCTGTAATTTTCTTATGAAGGCTTAAGTTATCATGTTTCTCTACAAACTGTTCAATCTCTGCGCATCTGTCACTATACCATCTTTCCTTTGCCTCTCTGATCTTTCTCCTTATTTCTGTGTGTATAATATTATACATGTTTTTGTCTTTGATTTTATAAGATCGTCTTGCTTCCATGAGATCTAGAATCTCCTCGGTCATCCATTCATTTTTATTCTTAATTAGTTTAGGTGTTAGTGTTGTCTCATATGTGCGGATAAGAGTATCTTTTAACATGTGCCATTTCCTGTTCGCATCTTCAGTAGGAATAATTTCTATTTGGGTGAACTCTTCTTTAATTTTCAGTGTGACTTGCTCTTTTGTTGATGGATCTCTTAATCGAGCTACTTGTATCGTCTCTACTTTAGTTTTAACCACAGGCTTCTTTAGATTAATTCTAAACCTTCCTATAACTGGGTTGTGATCTGATCTCACATCAGCTCCAGGGTATGATTTTATGGAATTTCGGTATCGTTTGCAGATGAGAAGATAGTCAATTTGGTTTCTGATGACGTTATGTTGGTTGTCTGCTGGTGATTTCCATATATAGAGCCTCCTGGACGGCAGATCATAATAAGTATTCGTGGCAATAAAATCGGTCTCTTGGCAGAATTGAGCCAATCTTTCTCCTCTGTCGTTACGAGTGCCCAGTCAAAAGTTTCCAATAAAATAACCTTGACTTCCTCTACCGATTTTTGCATTTAGATCTCCCATTACTATTGTAACGTCTCTAGACTTAGTTACTTCTAAAGCTTGTTGTAATTCGTTATAAAACTGTTCGAGTTCTTCATCTGATTTATCTGCTGTGGGAGCATATACTTGAATTATATTGACTCTAGACTGGGCTGTTTTGAGTGTTACCATCATAACTCTATCCAAGATGGGTAAGAAGCCAGTTACAAATTTCTGGGTGGTTTTATCAACTGATATCGCTACTCCGTTCCAGTGATTTGGGTCATTGTCATTACCAGAGTAGTATATCGTTGTTTGGCCTACTAATATGTCACCCGAGTTGGGCCATCTGGTCTCACAGTCCTAATATTTTTATGTTAAATCTTTCCATTTCCTGAATGTCATTATGGACTTTACCTGCTTGGTATATTGACTTAACATCCCACGTGCTTATCTTCATGCACTTTTTGTCGATTTTAGTCTTCTTTTTGAACGATGTGTTACTGATGGGTATTTCACAGGGATTTCGTTTGATATCGACCTGAGAGGCCCTGTGGTTTATCTGCGATTTGCCTACCCTGCCGGATTTTGGTCTCCGATATCCATGATCAGTAACAGAGTTACTTTTTTGTACCTCCATGACAATTGTACTAGGGATATCCGTATATGATCTTTAATGTAGTGGTTTCCCCTTGCCTTCTATATCCTTATGCCGTTGACCGTTTTTTTTTTGTTCATCCGCCTTCACGGCCGATTTCTCAACCCAAGGACAAAAGAGTGCCCTACCACTTATTAACTCATCCGCCCGAAGCCGTTGGTCGGTAAATGGGAGATTGCTTATACCGGCAATCACTCGGTGAAATTATCGCCATATCTGGCTACCTTCACTTAGTTTAGCCTGCAGACCAACGCAGTTGCCCGGGGTGTGGCAAGTGGAGCCATAAGTGAGAGTTAGTTGTCTTATGAGGACCAGTTATCAAGAACCATCTCCCGTCTATGACGCATGATGTGGTCGTTCCGATAAAAGGTGCTACCTCTATAACACAACCCCTAGACTTTTGCGAAACTTAAATTGCGTGTCGTTTATTTTACATCCAGTTTATGATATATTCGGTTATGAGACAAATGAAGATCGACGTTAACCAATCTTTGGATAATGTACCTGAGCTATAAATTTTGTTCAAGAGTATCACTACAACATCAATATACTGTTCATCTATAATTTTTAGAAGGTCGATAGAAAGCATGTCAGGTCCTGGGCCTTTACCGTTTTTCATTGTTTTTATTGCGTGTATTACTTCTTCTTCTGTAATATCTGAACCTATTTCTCCTGAAATAAGTTCTATGTGTTCTAGGTCCCCTCTTTCATCATCGAACAATTCATCGATGTATTCTGCCCAACGCAAACGTTGTACTTTCTAATCGGTCTGTGTTATAGCATCCCGTGTCTACCCAGAAATGCACCAGTGAGATTTTGTTTTCTTAGTCCAAACCATTTCTTTGACATTCTTATGTAGGTTAAATAGATCGTATCTTTTTTGGACGTCCTCGGCCTCTTTGCATTTCTCTTCAAAGTGTTTTTCTTTTGCCCGATTTATCTTCTTCCTTAGCTCGTGGTTAATTTCCCTGTATTTATTGTTTTCCTTGTTCTTATACTGTCTCCATAAAAGAGATACCTGTACTCTTGTAAAAGAGATACTTATTACTAATTCGCTAGGAAATAAATCCCTATCAGCCTATGACCCTGAATGAGCGAATATCATGTCTTAGATATTACTTGATCAGTGATATGGTTTTCAATTGGAATTTTATCGCTGACTACAAGGTTGTGTCTCATAAATTATTGTGTCTGAGGTGTTAATTCAAAGACCAATTGTTTTTGGCGTTTCATATAGCGTTTCCAGAATTTTTGTAGCTTTATCGCCTCTATGAGATATTAAAACGATGTTATCGGCAAAATCTTAGGCTAAGAACAGAACAAGTGGGTCGCGGTGGAGGTGGAGGTCGCGGTCGATGTCGATATCCATGTAAAACAAACACATTGTAGTAAATGGAAGAGAACAGACCAGGTAAGTCGCGGTGGAGGTTTATATCGATGCTTTTGAAAATAAAATGAGTTTGTTTTACATGGATGTCTACTGCGCGGCCTACAAGGATGCTTCCCTGTGATTGGTCCGTTCGAAGCCAAGTTGTCATTGACTGCACTATCTTTTGCGAGATGCGATTGCCTGCGAGTTGATATTTTTTATATAATCCCTTTTTGTATTCAGTTTATTTTTGAATTTCTAAAGTACAGTAAAACCTGTGTTACCGGCCACCTGCCAACGTCGACCACCTGTCCTAACGGCCAGTTTAAAAATTTCCCAAACCAATTATATGTAGACTACAAAAATTGGCAATAGCGGCCACCTTTCTATATCGGTCAATAGTTCTTTCATGTTTAGTGGCCGTTACTGACAGGTTTTACTGTATTTAAATTTAGTAAATTTTTGAAATATGAAGAAGGATCTGATTATTTACAGGCGACATTTCATCACTATCATCACTTGACTGACACATCATCGCAAAAGAACAGTCTTTTTGTGATTCAAATTTCATTAAACTACTTCACTTGATAGTGGTTCTAGCTCGACTGAGAGCTCAGGTGACCTCCTTGCTATGTGCTGTCGACATCGACCTCGACTTAACTAGTAGCATCCACCGCGACCTACACCTCCACCTCGACCCTCTTGTTCTGTTCTTACCCTTAGGTTGTTCAGATCCTCTGCCTCTATATTGCTTCTATTATTATCCTCTCGTTCAATTCGCTTAAACATGTATTCGATTACAACTGTAAATAAATTCTGGGAGTCAGCATCACGTCTAATTCCACGTTCTATTCGGAACTTTTTGGTATATTCATGAAGTCCGACACAAGCTGTACCAGTTTCGCAGGTACCTATTCTTAATCAAAGCAATATATCGGTAGTCAATATGGTAGTCAGCCAATGCTCGAAGCATTTTGTGATGATATATTTATAATATCAAACGTCTATTCATAGTCTACGAATATGAGAAAGATAGGCTTATTGTCATGTATTCTGTGCACTTTTCTATTATCGTTTTAATAACCTGTAGATGACTATTTGTTCCGTATTTTCAGCGGAATCCAGCCTATTGACAAAGTTGGTAATTATCCAGTTTGTCCAATAGGAGTTTTTTTATTATCTTCATGAATAGTTTGTCTATATGGGAGAGCAAACTAATAGGTCTTTAGTTCTGTAAGTCTGAAATGTCACTTTTTCTGTGCATCGTGCATTTTCTTATTGCATCGTGCCATTGGGAAGGGATTACGTCTCACATATGTCGATTTAATGGATTTACGCGGCCAAAATTATTTTAAAGCATATTTCTACTAAAACTGATACAAATCAAAGAAAAATATTGTTTTTTAAAAATTGATTTGTTTTTTTTTTTCATAGAAAAAATAAAAATTGAAAATTAATACAAAATCTGCACTTTTTACTTATACCTCACTCGGTATCTGACATAACGGACCCAGTATTTGGGGTCACCTGGTAGGTAACAGCATTCGAAATGTTTCAGAACAAAATAAGCCTGGTTTTATCCCTTTCTGTACACGTATTTTGCTGCTTAAATTTGTTAATAGTGGGTCAGAAGTTAAAAGAAGTTTAATTTCTTGTACGCATCTCTGTATTTCCTTGCACTAGCGGGGATCTCTGAAATCTCTTTTGATATTGTTGAAGCATTGCTTTTTCCACGAGCCTGTAATGTCTGTGCTGCATGAGCGATAACATCAACATCAAGCAAAGAACGTATTTCTTCTGTTTTTCTTCTTTTTGTCCTTTCACTGGAGTGCTCAAATAATTTAGAAAGTCGACTTGGATTAGATAAACTTTTTGCCACAGATATTCGAAAGTTGAAGATTGAAGATGTCATATTAAATTTTTATTTTAGAATCTTCAAGAAATTGTATGATAAGATCATTAATAGTTTTGGAGTTGAAGCTTAGTAGGTGTGAAATATTCAGCGGTAAACTTACATTCTTCTCCTGAAGTCTAGCAATTAGTGCTTCCGTATGGTATTTATTAAGTTCACAATTAAAGATTATGTGATATAAATCTGCATTAGAGTAGTTATCATATGTCTATGGTTAAGCTAGTTACAGGGTTTGAATTCGGGTATATCGCAAGAATAAGTGATAATAGAACTGAAATAAATTAAAATTGAGATTAAAGAATAAAGGTAGACTAAAGAGAATATTTAGGTGATAGAACAGTTGAGCGCTTATTAATTTTATAATAAAAATAATAAAACAAAATAGAAAGTATATAAATTAATAACATCAAAAGGAATTGGGATAAAATAAGTGTTTAAAGAAAAATAACAAACATGTGACGTTAATAACTGAATCTTCGCAATTCTTCCACTCAGTGGAAGAGAACTCTAATTAGTTTACATAAAACTAGTTTTTCTACTGACGGAATACCATCACAAAATGCTGATTCGAAACCAGCGTATCTTCCAACTTTTTAAGAATCTCATGATGTGACAAACAAAAAATTATTTTCGAAAAATTATTTATTTATTATAAAGTACCTGCTTAAATCTAATTAAGGGGAGTGAAATTATGCCAATGTGTCACGAGGGCAAAACAAATCGATAAATTTTAAGAGCTCGAATGTAATTCGGTAATATTATTTCATGAATAACACTATTTGTTAAATCATTTTAAATTATATTTTATTGGTATCTTCGCCTGAATATTTGCTAAACTTGCTCATGGTGTTCTATTTGAAAAGTTGTAAAACATTAATTGTCATTAATATCACTGAATATTCATTTTTGCGTAGCAACGAAGGGTATCTGACGTACAGTTGAGTCCGCGAGTCTTTACCCGTGCGTCATTAATACCTGGCGAGATAAAACACATACTTTTTATCTAGCATCATTCTCTTCCAATCATGAAACTCATAACAAACGAGCTGCTGTTTGTTATTAAGTAAAAACACATGTTATTTTTATGAACCATCTAGACCAGGGTTGTCCAACTGGCGGCCCGCGGGCCGCCAGTTGGACAACCCGCGAGGCTATTTGTTGTGGCCCACGTAAGATTTTCGAAAAGCATATATTTTCTTTAAATGCTGCCACTGTGGAAAAAGATTTTTTAATTTATATTTTATGGTTTAGCAGTGTTTTTACATCACAAGTACTGTACCGCGTGCCGCTTCGCGGACGTGTAACGAACACAATCGTCCTCCACCACTATGAGAACTGCACTGATTACTTCGCATCACAGTTCACGCAGGACAAACCTCCCACTGCTTACCATCCGTTGCCAGCCGCCATCATTCCAGTGTGCTACTGACACGTAGGCTAGTCGGCTAATCTATTACGTTGCTAGTGAACAGTGAACTTAATTAATTATTTGTCTTGATTCCTCTTATACAATAATGAGTGTAAAACCAGTAAAACGGAAAATTGATAGTGAGAACAGAATTTACAAAGAAAGTTGGGAGAGTGATTACTTGATTGTAACAATAATGGAAAGTTGCAGTGCTTAGTGTGCATGAATGTCGTTTCAGTGCCTAAAGAATATAATGTGAGAAGACATTACACAACAGTGCATGAAAATAAGTATGCTACGTACACAAATGAAAGTCGGCGTGCCCTAGTTGCAGATTTGAAGAAAAAGCTTAAACAGCAAAATGTTCAGTAAAATATTACACTCTCAAACGCATTCTTTGCATGCATCTTATGCCGTGTCAGTAAAAGGACAGCAACAGTTCGAGCCCACTTTGACCCGTTTTTACATGTAAATCTCCATAAGAAAATCTAAGGTTCATTCTGGTCATTTTTGTCTCGTTTTGTGGTGGAGGCGCGACCGCTCGGCGGATCGTGACGTGTGGCGTATCGTTGGAAAGGTATTGAAAAATGGGGTTGAACGCAGTCTGTGGCGTGCACATCAGAGTATGCCAAAAGGGCATTACGTCATATCTTCGTTTCTATTGGTCCGATCATGGCGTAAGAGGACTCGTTGGAAAGCGGAGGGGATAACGAATACGTTGAGACAAAAAAAGATGGCGGCATTGCCAAAACGGCATTACAGCATATCTTCGTTGCTATTGGACCGATTTTGACGTATGGGGTGTCAAATGAAAGCGGTGGCGACACAGAAGACAACTGTCAATTCTTCTTCTGTCAACGTTCAATATTAAGTGCCAATTCTTCTTCTTCTTTCCGTCTATCGCAAATTATACAGGGTGTAGTCAGAAAGTCAAACCAATTCTTCTTATTTTCAGCTGTCATAGTGATTCTTCTAGTTGTTTGTTAAATCGGTTTTCATAGCTCTTTCTTATCTGCCAAAATATTACCTGTCACTTCAGACATGGATGCATTGTCAAAGCAACATTAGGTATGTAAGACTAAATGACTTAACGTACAGAAACACACGACTCATCGCTGATAACGTATACGGAATAATAGAATAATTCTTATAATATGTCCAAACCATCCCTCTCTCATGAATTTTATCAAATACAATGCAACGGTATTGCAACAAAACAAACATTCGAATTCGTTTACATGCACACACACACGCACGCGCGCACACACACACAAGCGCACACACACTTCTCCATCTAACAATTAGATCAAATCGCCTTCTCATATCCCTTGCCGGCTACAACCTTTTCATGACGATCGAACGCCATCAGGTACATCTAAAAAACCGACCATCAAAGCAAACACACATTATATTCTTTAACTCTGTCCAATCCATCCAGCACCTATCTGTCATCGTAAAAAAACACTCCTTCAGTCTGCACTATTATTCTGAATATACATATCATTTTTATGAAAATTGCTGAATAAATATTTTCGCATTTCGCAGCCGTCAATTCTTCTTCTTTGTGTCGAGCCTTCTGCTTCTTCTTTTTCGTTTATCATGTTGATATTGATTCTTCTTCTACCCAGGCCACATACTGAGACTATATGCTCAACAGATTACGAAATAACAGTATATCAAACATTGCTGTTACACTCTACCGTGATAGCCAAAAGGCTATTACATCGGATCTTCGCTATTATCGGTTCGATTTACACGTAAAAGGCGCCAAATACACAAACACACCGTCCACTGCTCGACATGTGGCTACCCATTATTTTTCTTTCAAATCTTCTTCTTCTTAAGGTGCCTATCCGTTCCGGATGTTGGCGACCAGCATGGCTATCCTAACTTTGCTTGCTGCTATTCTGAATAGTCCGGTTGTCGATGTATTAAACCACTTTCTCAGGTTTTGAAGCCAAGATATTCTTCTTCTCCCTGGTCCTCTCTTTCCAAATACCTTGCCTTGAAGAATGAGTTGCAACAAGCCATATCTCTTTTCATTCCTCATAACATGGCCAAGATATTCTAGTTTGCGCTCTTTGATTATGTTAATAATCTCGCATTCCTTGCCTATTCTACGTAGAACCTCAATATTAGTCACACGATCCACCCACGAAATTCTCAAAATGCGCCTGTAACACCACATCTCAAATGCCTCGAGTTTTCTCAAAGAAGCCTCGGAAAGTGTCCAGGCCTCTACTCCGTATAATAACGTAGAAAATACATAGCATCTGATGATAGAGATTTTGGTAGCAAGAGGTAAATCGTGGCTTCTGAAAAGAGACTTCATCATTATGAACGCTGATCTCGCTTTTCCTATGCGTTGTTTTATTTCACTTGAGTGGTCCCACTGGCTGTTTATGTTGGTACCAAGGTATGCGTAGCTGTCGACCCTGTCAATTAGTTGTTGGTTAACCAAAAGCTGTGTATTTAATATTTCGCGCTTACTGACTACCATATACTTTGTTTTTTTCGTATTGAGATCAAGTCCGTATTCTCTACTTATATCTGATATGCGCGACATTATTCTTTGCAAACCATCTAGACTGTCTGCAAAAACTACAGCGTCGTCGGCATATCTAATGTTGTTCAGACGCACTCCGTTGACTAATACTCCTTCCTGTAGTTCTCCCAGCGCTTGCTCGAAGATACTAGTCTTTCAATATTCAAATTTAGATATTCTTTCAAATAAACTAGTCAAATGTCCACTTTTCTAAAAAGATCTTTCATTCTTTCGTCTATAAGTAATTTTTGATCAACCCCGTATATCTGTACAATTACTAATATTTTTATACATTACACGAAAACTCTAATCTATACTTCTAAAATTCTTTTATTGCTAAAATGCCGCATTTTTAGATATAAACATCTAACAAGCTGGAATACTCCATACCACTTTCATTACTAATTGCTGAACCTCGTAAGTACAGAGGGGGTACCTCAGACGTACAGACGCCATCAGAGACATGCTAACAGCAGACAGAAACGACCACAAAGGGGTATCTGAGACTTACAGACGTCATCACAGATACGCCAAGAGAAGGCAGAGACGACCACAGAGGCTACCAGAGACGTACAGACGTCATCAGAGACACGCTTACAGAAGGCACAGATGACCACAGTTACTACGTGTGAGATATCAAGCATCTACGCTAGCACAGACGTACAGACACCATCAGAGACACGCTAACAGAAGGCACAGACGACCACAGAGACATACAGACGTCATCAGAGACACGCTAACAGAAGGCACAGACGACCACAGAGACATACAGACGTCATCAGAGACACGCTAACAGAAGGTACAGACGACCACAGAGATATACAGACGTCATCAGAGACACGCTAGCAGAAGGCACAGATGGCCACAGAGACATACAGACGTTACACAGACGACAAACACAAGTACATAGAAGGCCTGCACAAAAAATAGGGAGAGAGAAATAGAAGTCAAAATTATTAAAGCAGAGTAGACGTGAATTTTTTTGCACGTAATTATTTTAAAAATACATAAAACAACCACAAGTACATAACACAAGAACTTATTTCAAAAATATTTAAAATATGAAACACCAGTACACAATAAATACATATAAAAATGTTTAACAAATGAACAACAAAAATCTCTTACCTTGATTCAATATTTATCACTGCACTGCGGACTTACTAGCGAAACGTTCAGATGCTAACTATAGCTCGGACATAATTGGTTATACACAATTATTATTTTATGCTTGTCAGAAAATCACTGAACTGACTATCCTCCGATTTCTATTTATATAGTAGGTTAATTAGATGACGCATTATAATTTACATGTACTTGCAGGATTTATTGAAACGGCATGTGCATATTATTTCTAGAATTTTTGGTTTTAATTTCCGTTATTAACATGTATTGTGGAATGTGTTGTGTCATAATAATGAAATCGTATACTAAAAAATAAAATCGATGCTTTTTTTGCGGTCATTGCCCTACATTCTTATTATTGCAATATCAGGTTAAAATGCAATATTAAACGACATGTGAATATTATTTCTAGAAGTTGCAGTTTTAATTTCCGTTTTAACGGGTCATGTAAAATTTGCAAGGTGTTTTTGTCGATGTTGCTAAAAATATAATCGTTGCTTTTTTGCGGTCATTGCCCTATATTCTTACTATTGCAATATCATGTTACAGGTGTAATATTAGATGAAGAATGTGCCTTGCTTTGCTGACACATTCGTTTTGTGTGACTAATGAAATTATTGTATTTAATACCAGTATTAGATGTGAAATGTAGCTTTTTATGAATAATGAAATCGTATTTAATGTCTTCTTCTTTGTGTCGAGCCATCTGTCAATTCTTCTTCTTTTTGGTCTATCAATTCTTCTTCTTCTTTACGTTTGTAATGTTGCTGTCAATTCTTCTTCATTGTGTTGAGCCATTGTCACTTCTTCTTTTCGTGTGTCAATTGTTCTTCTTTTCGTTGTCTTGTTGCTGTCAATTCTTCTTCCTCTTCTTCTTTTCGATTTGTCAATTCTTCTTCATTGTGTTTAGCCATTGTCACTTCTTCTTTTTTTTGTCATGCTGCTGTCAATTCTTCTTCTTCTTTTCGTTTGTCATGTTTCTGTCAATTCTTCTTCTTCTTTCCGGTTTGTCACTTCTTCATTGTGTTGAGCCATTGTCACTTCTTCTTCCTTTCGTTTGTCATGTTGCTGTCAATTCTTCTTCTTTTCGTTTGTAACGTCAACTTCTTCTTCTTCTTTACGGTTTGTCAATTCTTCATTGTTTTGAGCTATTGTCAATTCTTCTTTTCGTTTGTCACGTCAATTTCTTCTTCTTTGCGGTCTGTCAATTCTTGTTTATTGTATCAATATTTACCGTATCTTGTAAGTAGAAGGTCGAAATTTTTGTATTAGCTTGGTTAGTTGCAAGTCTAGACAACAAGATTTTGAACTTTGACCGTGTTAATGCCGCATGCGTGAAATAATCAATTAGTGTAGATAACTGTATTGGTAGATAAATTTAACCAATTCGTAAGGACTCGTTTAGTCTCGTGGCACATTTTTGAGAGTTCAGCTTTTTGTTTTTAAGTATAATTTACTCTTAAATTTAAATGATTTTTCTCTTCTAGCAGTTTCCATTTGCGCCCTGTATTTTTTAAGTAGACTTGTTTATCATGTCTACATCTACGTTATAAGAAAATAAAAAAAGCAAAATTTTTAAGCAAAAAATGTCACATTTTTTGAGTTTTTTCCCTTTATTTTTGATGGTTTGTAAGTTTGATGGTACGCCTTTTACTACGGGTAACGTTGATCCTGCTACAAATGCCTGTCATGCCATTGAACTATTTTCATGTACCGATGAAATGTGTATCGTCTACGTCAGTGGTTTTCTTCTAAGTTAAAATCGGACCAATAGCAATGAAGATACAATATCGTGACTTTTTGATAATAAATGCAAGCAATCAGTTTGCTTTACCTGATTACACCAAAGTGAAGAAATTTATGATTTTCTTTTTAATTGGTTGTGCGATTTAAAGTCGTTGACCTCCATGCGACAATAACCTCAACCCGATGAGTCAGCATTTGGACTATAACTGACCTGATTCGAAAACTGCAAAATTGTGAATATTATTTTTTTATTTTTTAATGTAATTAATTTTCATTGATTATACTTTCAGTCTGATATAACATTGTAATCGTTAACAACGAAGGGTATAAAATTTAATCCCTCGCGCATTTCTGATATTTTAAATAAATAATTATTTAAAAAAAACGTCCTTGAGGGCAGTATCTATTAGTGTCGTAGTCCTACTGTATTTTTTTCGTAGGATTTTATTGTGGGCATTCGTGACTTTTATGCTTTAACGAAAAAGAAATGTTTCCGTTTTCCATTGTTTCGAACTGTCGGCGATTTTGGAATGTTAGTGTAGTTAAATGTTTATTATTAAGGTAAGTTTTTAAGTATTTTTTTTTGTTAAAAAGCTTACTTTTTTAAAATGTGAGTGATATAGTGCTTTTTACTTAAGTATCTTTGGTACACCATCAACAATATTTTTTCTTATTTCCGGTGGAAACGTCTCCTAAAATATGCTGTCGTCGATTTGCTTTTCTTAAATCATGATAAATATCCAAAATTTTTATGTCTTCACCGCTTTTCGGTGTCCGATATTCTTTCTTTCTTTCATTATCGTAAATTTATGCTTGGTAGCACATTTCACCTATTTTAATTGAAATATATTAAAAATATTACTACTTGTATATACGAGGTTGATCAAAAATTAATTGTGAAATAAACATTATAAAATAAAAGAATTTTAGAAGTATAGATTAGAGTTTTCGTGTGAATTATTGTAATGTATAAAAATATTAGTAATTGTACAGATATACGGGGTTGATCAAAAATTACTTATAGACGAAAGAATGAAAGATCTTTGTAGAAAAGTGGACATTTGACTAGTTTATTTGAAAGAAAAATAATGGGTAGCCACATGTCGAGCAGTGGACGGTGTGTTTGTGTATTTGGCGCCTTTTACGTCTAAATCGAACCGATAATAGCGAAGATCCGATATAATAGCCTTTTGGCTATCACAGTAGAGTGTAACAGCAATGTTTGATATACTTTTATTTCGTAATCTGTTGAGCATATAGTCTCAGTATGTGGCCTGGGTAGAAGAAGAATTAATATCAACATGATAAACGAAAAAGAAGAAGAAGAAGGCTCGACACAAAGAAGAAGAATTGACGGCTGCGAAATGCGAAAATATTTATTCAGCAATTTTCATAAAAATGATATGTATATTCAGAATAATAGTGCAGACTGAAGGAGTGTTTTTTTACGATGACAGATAGGTGCTGGATGGATTGGACATAGTTAAAGAATATAATGTGTGTTTGCTTTGATGGTCGGTTTTTTAGATATACCTGATGGCGTTCGATCGTCATGAAAAGGTTGTAGCCGGCAAGGGATATGAGAAGGCAATTTGATCTAATTGTTAGATGGAGAAGTGTGTGTGCGCTTGTGTGTGTGTGCGCGCGTGCGTGTGTGTGTGCATGTAAACGAATTCGAATGTTTGTTTTGTTGCAATACCGTTGCATTGTATTTGATAAAATTCATGAGAGAGGGATGGTTTGGACATATTATAAGAATTATTCTATTATTCCGTATACGTTATCAGCGATGAGTCGTGTGGTTCTGTACGTTAAGTCATTTAGTCTTACATACCTAATGTTGCTTTGACAATGCATCCATGTCTGAAGTGACAGGTAATATTTTGGCAGATAAGAAAGAACTATGAAAACCGATTTAACAAACAACTAGAAGAATCACTATGACAGCTGAAAATAAGAAGAATTGGTTTGACTTTCTGACTACACCCTGTATAATTTGCGATAGACGGAAAGAAGAAGAAGAATTGGCACTTAATATTGAACGTTGACAGAAGAAGAATTGACAGTTGTCTTCTGTGTCGCCACCGCTTTCATTTGACACCCCATACGTCAAAATCGGTCCAATAGCAACGAAGATATGCTGTAATGCCGTTTTGGCAATGCCGCCATCTTTTTTGTCTCAACGTATTCGTTATCCCCTCTGCTTTCCAACGAGTCCTCTTACGCCATGATCGGACGGATAGAAACGAAGATATGACGTAATGCCCTTTTGGCATACTCTGATGTGCACGCCACAGACTGCGTTCAACCCCATTTTTCAATACCTTTCCAACGATACGCCACACGTCACGATCCGCCGAGCGGTCGCGCCTCCACCACAAAACGAGACAAAAATGACCAGAATGAACCTTAGATTTTCTTATGGAGATTTACATGTAAAAACGGGTCAAAGTGGGCTCGAACTGTTGCTGTCCTTTTACTCGTGTCGCTTGAGCTGGTAAAGGCATAAAAACATTTCACTGATGGCAATTTGATAAAAAAATGTGCTGTTGAAATGGCCAAAGCTTTCGGTGATTCTAAAATGGCGGATAAATTTGAATCAGTGCCACTTTCACATCAAACCATACAAAGAAGGATTGTTGCTATGGGTGAGCAAGTAGAAAAATCTATGCTTAGCCTGGTTAACCTTTAACTACACGCGCTGGCGTACTTTGTACGCCAGATATAAGAATTTTACTGGAAATATATTTAAAAATTTAATTTTTGACCCTGCTTATTTTTCTAACCTATCACTGGAATGTGCTTTACAATTTGGTTTTAGTTTTTCGTTATAATCGGCGTTCTGGAAACATCGTAATTTACATTTTATTATTTGTTGTTTCCGGTGGTGGACAATATACCCCAGGATTATATTAGTATAAGTCGTAATATAAGTACTGTTGTGATCTTGATTATTGATATGAGATAATATTTTTGTATGTCATTTAATTTAATCAATGCTTTAATAATAATCTAATTAATTTACCAGATCACATATCAATATGTTTTCAATCTCAGGGCTTTTTATAAAATTAATTACTTACATACGTGGCTTCTAAGTATTTCTTAATGGTTCCTAATCGGGATAGGAAAGAAAAGAGTAAAATAATAACACATATGGGTTACAATTGTAATCAAAATATTGTTTATTTTATTTAAATGGCAATCACTGCTTAATATTTGCTATATCTTATTATTCTTAAACATAACATTTACACATGGGAATCTTATTTCCTTTTGATTTCCAATTGAAAGTTTTTATTAACATTTAACTATTATGATTTATTAGCAACAATTCTATTTAAGTTTGATGAAGCTTTTCTGATATTATTGATTATGTTTCTTCAATTTTAAATGTGGTATTTACTACGAAAAACCCATACATTCATGTCCAAACAAATGAGACTGACCTTTTTCTGGTGCACTGAGAATGTCTTCACACAAGACCCGTTTCCTGCTATCCTTGGCTGCAATCAAAACCTCGTCCTGGCTTCCAGTAATGTTCTCCTCTGAAACTAGCTCGTATAGCTCTCGTTTCCTGCTTCTGTCGTGATGCTGTGTTCTACCTTTTTCGAAACTGCAATCAGCTACCGGGAACTCTTGGCTCAAGGAGGTTCTTTTACTCTCAACCTGGCCTACCTCTCGTTCTACGATAGATACTCCACACTCACGGAACTACACCGGCTTTCTCACTCTCCGTACACTACCGTCTACTACTTGACTTCACTTCTCGACAGCTCAAAACATTCTGATCTCTATTTGTCATTCATTCCCCTACTTTCTAAATATCCCTTCCAGATTCACAAATCAAAATTCCACCACCAACTCTCATTCGCAGTATTCCTCAAAACCAATTTTTAAACTTTCTAAATATGCTTAATGGATTTCAAAGAAAATAGTTAATTCCCATTCTAAAACTACTTTCTACTATATACAAATTTTAATGACCTATTCTCTATTTCCACTTAGTCTTATTTAGCATCGGCTAATGATCGATCCTTCCGCGAACAAACGATAATGACCTATTAACGATTTCACTTGAGTCTTATTTAATCACTTCTTAAAATTAAATATAACAATTTGTTGTATACAGGTTGTTCTAAATTTATATGCCCGTGGTTGAGAAAATTGAAAATATTTTATATTAAATTGAATTTTGTCTATAATTATCAAATTTTAATTTTCATATCAAATAGAAATATAACAAATCCCCGCCTTGTATTCGATAAAATTTATCTGCATTTTTAAATAAATTTTCTCGAGGCAAAACCAACTCCCTGTATATTTCCTTACTTTAATCTACGTCTTATACCCCTTCTTCTTGTATTACTCTAATTAGTCCCACCTGTAGAGTAATTGTTTCCTTATTTTCAGTGTCCTCATCCTGTGTTAGAGTGTCGGCTATTATGTTGTCTTTCCCTTTTTCCCATATCAATCTTCTGTCTTTTTCCTCAGATTTTTCACATACTTTTACCGTGCATTCTGCATCCTCGTTTTCATATGCCTCCTCTTCAAATGCCACTGTTTCGATCATATCTTTTTCGCTTTCATTTGTTAGCTTTATTTCTTCTTCTCCTGAGCTCATCTCTTCTTTTGAGGAATCCCAGTTTTCTTTTGCTTTTGATACTCTCAATTTTTCTTCTTCTGGGCTCAACTCTTCTTTTGAGGAGCCACAGGTTTCATTTTCTTTTGTCTTTTTCTGACTTTTTCTCCCTTTTCTTCTTTGTCCTTGCTTCGTTGCCAAATTCATTTCCACTGTTTGTTCTTTACCTGATTCGTCCGTATTTTGTTTCTCCTGTTCCTTGTTCTGTTCTTCTTCTTTTTCTTCTGTTAGATTCATCGTATTATTTTTAAAATCTATCACTCCATGTTTTTCTGCCAATTCGTCAACTCCTACTATCATGTCATGTGACATGTTTGGCATTATTACACATTGTAGTGCATACATCTTCTTACCCAGTCGTACCATTACTCGTATGCCTTCATTTATAGTTGCCAATGTCCGTTTGTTTGCGCCCACTAAATTTACCCTAGGTATTTTGTAAATTAAATTTGTTAAGTTAACTTCTTCTATTAGTTTTCTGTTGACCAATGTTATTTCAGATCCAGTGTCTATCATAATTTTAATTGGTTTCTCGTTGATAAATCCATCCACAAATTTTAAATTAACTCCATTTTTCTTTTCGTTGTTTCCTGCCAATTTAATAAACTCCTTGGGGTTACAAAAGATTCCTGTGTGATTTTTGGTTTTTAGTGAGCGCCGTCGTGAAAAAACGCCGGTTGCTCATCGTTGTTTATATTTTCGTCATAATGTCTCTCTCCGACATATTCATCTGTCTGGGTATTATTTACTTCTCTTCTATTTTCTCTTGGTCTGTCGGATCTGTTTCGGTTTTCTCGATATCCCTGTTCATTTTGTCTACCATTATTTCTGTTTTCTTGATTTGAGCGTGTGGTGTTTCTATTTTCGTTTTCCCTTCTGGGATTAAAATCTCGTCTTGTATAGTCCCTCCTATTTTGATTTCTATCTCTGTAATCCTGTGTTTCTCGGGGCCTGTAATCTTCTCGCGACCTTCTTGATTTTCTTTCTCTTAAACGTGATTCTCTTATTTGTAGGAATTGGCATAAACTATCTATGTCTTTGTAGTTTTGCAATATGATATGGTCTTCCAGCGTTTCTTCGAAATGTCTTGCAATCAGTTCGACTAATTGTTCCGATGAGTAATTATATTGTAGATGTTTTGCGTTATAGTAAATTTGTAATGCATATGTCCTTTCTGATATACCCATCCTATCATTGTATTTCCCATTTTGCAATTCCTTGTTAATTTCCAATTGTTGGACTTTTCCCCAGAAATAATTCAAAAATTTTTGTTCAAATTGTTGCCAACTGTCAAATTCTTCTTCTTTGCAATCGAACCATAGGCTTGCTTCATATTTGAGATGGTTTCTGATAGTTTCTTTTGCTGTTTCGAAATTTCCGATGTGCTGTATTTTCTTTTTCAGGCTATTTATGAACGGCACTGGGTGTAATCTTCTTACGTCCCCGCCAAACCTTATCTTCACGTCATCTGTGCTATGTATAACCATTTCTCTTCTTTCTCCGACATTTTGTTGAGTATTGATTTCCGCAATCTTTCTTTCCACTTCTTCTATGCCTGCTTGAATAGCGTTTTGCAACTTGTTTTCCAAACTTTCTATTTCCTTTTTCTGGCAATTCGTTATTTCCTTTATTTTGCTTTTGATTTCTTTAATCTCTGTCTCTTGTTGTCTCATATCGTTCTTGATTATTGTCAAACATCCTTTTACTTCCTTTTCATACTTTCCTATGCGTTCCTCCATTTTCTTGTTGTTCTCTTCTATTGCTTGTTTCATTTTTTGTTGTGTTTCATCCATTTTTTGATCCAATTTTTGTTGTGTTTCATCCATTTTTTGTTGTGTTTCATCTATTTTTTGATCCACTTTATCCATTTTCTTTGATGTTTCTTCCTGATTTTTATCCATTTTTTTTTTGTGTTTCATCCATTTTCTGTTCCATTCTTTGTGACTGGAGTTGCATCATTTGTAATATTTTATCTATTCCTGATAATTCTTGCTGTTCTGATGCCATGATTGTCTTGTCTAAAATATCTTCTTGGCCTGAATTATTCTCTTGATTTGAATGTTCTTTTTGTTTTTTGTTGTCTTTGCTTTGGCTTCTTGTCACAGACATTTGTTTTCAAGAAGTACTGTCCCCGCCAAATATGAAATTTTACTAGTATGTTACCAAGACGACTTTTTCTCACCCAAATATTATAAATTGTCAATAAATATATCAAATGTAAATATCGTAAAAATAAAATATTAAATCAGTTATGTAAAATTTGTACCTAAAGAGATCTAAAATTTTATGTTATCAAATGTAAGTATCTCACTTTTTACCACAGGCATATAAATTTTCAAATACCGGCTTTACTCTTTCTATCCTTCAAATTTGCCACTAGAAATACTTTACAATGCCCTCCACGTTGGACGACAGTTGTTGTGATCTTGATTATTGATATGAGATAATATTTTTGTATGTCATTTAATTTAATCAATGCTTTAATAATAATCTAATTAATTTACCAGATCACATATCAATATGTTTTCAATCTCAGGGCTTTTTATAAAATTAATTACTTACATACGTGGCTTCTAAGTATTTCTTAATGGTTCCTAATCGGGATAGGAAAGAAAAGAGTAAAATAATAACACATATGGGTTACAATTGTAATCAAAATATTGTTTATTTTATTTAAATGGCAATCACTGCTTAATATTTGCTATATCTTATTATTCTTAAACATAACATTTACACATGGGAATCTTATTTCCTTTTGATTTCCAATTGAAAGTTTTTATTAACATTTAACTATTATGATTTATTAGCAACAATTCTATTTAAGTTTGATGAAGCTTTTCTGATATTATTGATTATGTTTCTTCAATTTTAAATGTGGTATTTACTACGAAAAACCCATACATTCATGTCCAAACAAATGAGACTGACCTTTTTCTGGTGCACTGAGAATGTCTTCACACAAGACCCGTTTCCTGCTATCCTTGGCTGCAATCAAAACCTCGTCCTGGCTTCCAGTAATGTTCTCCTCTGAAACTAGCTCGTATAGCTCTCGTTTCCTGCTTCTGTCGTGATGCTGTGTTCTACCTTTTTCGAAACTGCAATCAGCTACCGGGAACTCTTGGCTCAAGGAGGTTCTTTTACTCTCAACCTGGCCTACCTCTCGTTCTACGATAGATACTCCACAATCACGGAACTACACCGGCTTTCTCACTCTCCCTACACTACCGTCTACTACTCGACTTCACTTCTCGACAGCTCAAAACATTCTGATCTCTATTTGTCATTCATTCCCCTACTTTCTAAATATCCCTTCCAGATTCACAAATCAAAATTCCACCACCAACTCTCATTCGCAGTATTCCTCAAAACCAATTTTTAAACTTTCTAAATATGCTTAATGGATTTCAAAGAAAATAGTTAATTCCCATTCTAAAATTACTTTCTACTATATACAAATTTTAATGACCTATTCTCTATTTCCACTTAGTCTTATTTAGCATCGGCTAATGATCGATCCTTCCGCGAACAAACGATAATGACCTATTAACGATTTCACTTGAGTCTTATTTAATCACTTCTTAAAATTAAATATAACAATTTGTTGTATACAGGTTGTTCTAAATTTATATGCCCGTGGTTGAGAAAATTGAAAATATTTTATATTAAATTGAATTTTGTCTATAATTATCAAATTTTAATTTTCATATCAAATAGAAATATAACAGTACATATTTTAATTGTTTTTTAGTCATTATGGCAAAAAATATATTTTTCTATGTAAACAATACTTTTTCTCCTGTAAAAAATCACATTTAAAAAAATTTTTTATTAGTAATTTTATTTATCATGGAATCCAGTTATTCCATGATTCCAGTTATAAATCCCAATTGGCTTACTGAAAAGGAACTCCAAGTATTCACTGATGCCGAATACGGTTTATAACAAACAACTAAGTGTATTTTTTCAAAAAAAATTAAACAAATCCGCTGTTTTTAAGTGTATTTTCTTGTGGCGTACAAAGAACGCCACGCGTGTAGTTATGTTATAACTTGATGCGCGGGTAGTTAAAGGTTAAGAAAAGTTCATATTTCTCACTTTGTTTGGATGAAAGCACTGATCAAGCCGATGTTAGTCAGCTGTTAATATTTGTGCGCACTACTTTTGATGATTTTACCAGTAAAGAGGGGTTATTTGATATTTGTCCTCTTTATGGAACAACAAAAGGAAAAGACATCTATGAGGCTGTGAAAAAAACAGTTGACAGAATTGGAGGCTTTGATAAATGTTCAGCCATAGCAACAGACGGGGCCCCATCAATGACAGGTAAAAAAATTGGATTAGTGGGTCTGCTTCGAGAGAATGGTGTCACTTGCCCAATAATTCATTGTATTATACATCAGGGAGCTTTATGTGGAAAATCAGTCAAGGAAGATCAAGTTTTCCAAACCGTGATTAAGATTATAAATATGATTAGAGGTGGAAATCGATCTCTTTTACACAGGCAACTTAAGCAGTTTTTAGTGGAAACAGAGGCTGAGTATAGAGACTTGCTAATGTACAACCATGTAAGGTGGCTGAGTGCAGGAATGTGCATGGAACGATTTTTTGCCATAAGAAAGGAAATCCCTGCATTCCTCAACAAATACGTTTCATCTGACACAACTGAACTGGAAGAGAAGTTTAAGGATCCAGAATTCTTAAGACAGTTAGCTTTTATAACAGATCTGACTAATCATCTTAACATGTTAAACTTGAATCTTCAAGGAAGAAACCAGACGGTTTCAGATTTGATCGGAATGATAAACGGATTCCGGAATAAGCTGAACGTGTTTAAACGTGCTTTGGAAAAGAACAACCTGACACACTTCCCTAGCTGTCTGCAAATAGCAGAAGAATTCAACGGTGAGGAAAATATTGAGTTTTCATCCTGCATTTCACAAATTGAACAAGTTATTGATGAATTCAATACAAGATTTTAAGAAATTGAAAGTCTCAAAAGCAGTGTACTACTTTATAATAACCCTCTTGGAGCAACCATTGATGATCAACCACCCAACTTACAGCTTGAGCTATGTGATCTTCAAGCCGACATGTTCCTAATCACCAGACAAGAAAAGGGACCTGAATTTTTCAAATTACTGTCAAAGGAGAAATTCACAAACCTGCGAGATTTTGGACTGAAAATGACGTCAATGTTCGGAAGCACATATACATGTGAAAGTGCCTTTTCCTCCATGAAATACATAAAAAACAAAAACAGAAGCAACCTTACCGATTCTTCCTTACGTCATCTTATGAGACTGTCTACAGCTGAACTGGAGGTGGAAATTTCTTCATTGGTGGATGAAGCCGATCGACCATAGTCCTCACACTAATTGGATACATATTTTTCGTTGCTTTTGCAATGTTTGTCTTGATTATTGAAAAGTGTTATCAATAAATTTTCCATTTATAAAAAAATGTAGTTGTTGAGCAATAAAAGAAATAATACTCTTTTTTGTTTTAATTATTTTTATACCTCACTTTATTTTGTTATTACTTGTAACAAAATTATTATATGGCCCGCGACAACATCAAAGGTTTTAGTTTTGGCCCTTGAGGCATTGCAAGTTGGACACCCCTGATCTAGACTCAGTGGATTGAAAAGAGATAGGTACAAAAAAGACGATTCGGTATGTTTTCATATTTTAACCACAATTTGTTTGACGTTTCTGCTTTGTTTACTTTTGTGGCTGTCAGTCAGTTGAATTTTTTGCGGTTTTTGTCGAATTTTTGCGTTTTGAAGTTTTTTTATATTACACAAACAGTTGTTTTAACAACTAATTTTATATTGGGCTTTGAAATTTTAAGGTAAATATTATATTTTGGCAATTAATATTTAAAACATACAAAGCTAACGTCATTCACACAGTAAAGAAATGACTGTGTTTAGATTTCCTTCAAAGTGAATAAAATAACAAAAATAAAATATGTTATTGAATTTTTTTATAAATTGTTTATTTATTTATTAATCAATAATAATAAAAGAATTTATTAAGCTACTTCA